>NC_058084.1:132441683-132800183 GCF_014858855.1 Bufo gargarizans
CTATATTCTACCTAGACAATGTGCAAAAAGGATTCCGCTTATTGTCAATATAGTCCTTTGATACTAATAGCTCCAAACTATAAGTAACTATGTGCAAAAAGGTAATATCTCCAATAGCTTTCAGCTTATTGTACTCATAGTCCAATGATACTAATAGCACCCAACTTATTGTAATTATAGTCCAATAAAATGGTCATGTTATAGCTACCAACGTCCAACCAGTCGATTGTACGGGGGAATCCTGTCACTGTGGCCCTGCCCACCAGATGTACACTCGGGGTCCAATCTGTTAAAACAAGACATATATTAGTCTCTGCAATCATAACCAAATGGTTAGGTACATTACTTTAATACAAATCATAATACTCGGTATGAAGAACACAATATTCCTTCTGGATCAGAAATGCGTGCCAATCCTGAAGTCCCTATTCAAACCATTTGGTTTGAGCATTTGGAGTTCAAAAATCCATTTAAACTCAAGTCTCTTAAGTTTCTTTTCTCTATCTCCTCCCCTTCTCTGTGGGGGTATATACCGTTTATGATACAGAAGCGAAGTTGTGCAACATTGTGTTTGAACTTTAGAAAGTGTTCCGGCACTGGTGGCTCAATTTTTTGTGGATCCTCAATCTTTTTCCCGGAGAGCAATTAACGTATTTGGTAGCGGTGCTGGTTTAGTCTATTTCTCATTTCCTGTGTGGTTTCACCCACATAGAGTAACCCACATGGGCACTGAAGAGTATATATTACATATTCTGACTTACAAGTGTAGTATCTTCTAATGGGGTACCTTTTCCCAGTTCTAGGGTGTGTGAAGCTATCTCCCTTAAGCATACTATTACAGTTACAACAGCTCAAGCATGGGTAACAGCCTAACACCGCATGCACCACCACATATAAGGCCAGTATACCCCTATGTGCTGCTACACGTACTATACCGCTATGTGATTGGCCAGTGCAGCATGTGACCCAGCCTCTATATAAGCTGGAGTCACGTAGCGCCGCATGTCACTCTGCTCTTATTAGTGTAGGGATAGGATGCTGCTGCTGTAAGGGAGAGAATAGGAAAGAATCTGTTATTAGAAGTGCTTGTTAACTTAGCAATCTACAGCGATTTTATTTTGTGGGTGCAGTGCACCATTTTTTTACCCTGCCCTGAGCCCAGTGACACAGAAAAATAACTTTTATTTGTATGTTAGTTAGGTGGGCGTCTGCGCCTATTTTGCGCACGTTCAGTGCACCAGCACAGCATATGTGCATTTGTGACAGTCAAATACAAGGTTTAAATACTGCAGTTATATTCAGTGTTTAAAAAAACACCCATTTTTTGCAAGACCCTACATCTGGGGCCTTTGTTGCATTTGTCACAGTGAAATACAAGCTTTAAGTACTGCAATTATATACTGGGTTTAAAAAACACCCATTTTTTGCAAGATAATACATTTTGGGTCCTTTGCTGAATTTGTGACAGTCAAGTACAATCTTTAAATACTGCAGTTATATTCTGGGTTTAAAAAAACACCCATTTTTTGCAATAACCTACATCTGGGACCTTTGCTGCATTTGTCACAGTGAAATACAAGCTCTAAATACTCCAATTATATTCTGGGTTTAAAAAACACCATTTTTTTTGCAAGAGCCTAAATGTGGGGCCTTTGCTGCATTACTGACAGTGAAATAAAAGCTTTAAATACTGCAATTATATACTGGGTTAAAAATAAAAACACCCATTTGGGGCAAGATAATACATTTTCGGCCTTTGGTGCATTTCTGACAGTCCAATACAAGCGTTAGATGCTGCTGTTATATTCTGGTTAAAAAAAAAAAAAAAAGAAACATTTTGGGCAAGATAATACATTTGCGGCCTTTGTTGCATTTGTGACAGCCAAATACAAACTTTAAATACTGCAGTTATATTCTGGGTTTAAAAAAACGCCAATTTTTTCAGTACCCTACATCTGGGGCCTTTGCTGCATTTGTCACAGTGAAATACAAGCTTTAAATGCTGCAATTATATATTGGGTTTAAAAAAACACCAATCTTTTGCGAGATAATAAATTTTGGGTCCTTTGCTGAGATTGTGACAGTCAAATAGAAACTTTAAATACAGCAGATATATTCTGGGTTTAAATAAACACCAATTTTTTGCAATACCCTACATCTGGGGCTTTTGCTGCATTTGTCACAGTATAATACAAGCTTGAAATACTGCAATTATATTCTGGCATTAAAAACCACCCATTTTTGGCAAGACCCTATATCTGGGTAGAGATGGCCTTGCGGTTCGCCCGGTGGTCATTTCGCAGCAAACTTTGCATGTTCGCGATTTGCCGAATATGTGAACATATGGAGATATTCGCGCCCGCCATATTATTTTACATTGTGAAGAACTTTGACCCATGACACATCCATCAGGTGGTACAGGACAGCCAATTGAGACGTTTCAGCACATGGACATACCCCCTACCTTATAAATAAACCTGATCTGGCCGCCATTTTACATTCAGTTTTTTGCCAGTGTAGGGAGAGGTTGCTGTGTGGAGCAGGGACAGGCTGTTAGGGACACCAAACGCTAGCTAATAGGGCCACAAAAGTCTTTTTAAAGGACTGGTATAGGTGTGCTATCAATAGGTGTGATCCACAGAGGGGTGTGATATACTTATAATATACTTTTACAATGAGTCAAAAACACGTAGATCTATATAGTGATCACCTGGAAGTCAGGGGGCTAGGGTCTTACTAGGGACATTTTTATATAGGGTAAGGTTCCAGACGGGGTCGCTCTTATCAGGGCTTGGTCTGTGGTTAGTCTATCAGGGCCAGAATAGCACCCCCCTGTAAGGCAATATCAGGGGCAGTTCTTTGCCCACCCTGTCCTTCAATACCACATCATCATCTAGCCCAAGGATAGATGGTGTTTGATTTCCCTCCGGGATTCATGGATGTGCACCGGAACCCCCCGGATTGTGATAGGACATATGGTTTCTGATTTGGTGCTGCCGAGCACCTGATTTAGTGCCGCCAAGCACTTGTTATTGCCTACCACATCTATGCTTTTTGCTTAACTTTAATAATTTCATTTAATTTAAATTTTGAGGGATATCTTTTCCTTTCACACATTTGCAAAATGGGTCTGCATCCGTTCCGCAATTTTGCAGGACTGGTGCAGACCCTTTCATTTTCAATGGGGCCGGAATGTGCTGTCCGCATCCGCATTTGCGGATCCACATCCGCATTTGCGGATCCGAACTTTCGCATCCGTGCTTCCGTTTCCACAAAAAAAGTGAACATGTCCTATTCTTGTCTGCAATTGCAGACAAGATTAGGCATTTTCTATTATAGTGCCGGAGATGTGCGGTCTGCAAATTGCGGAATGCACATTGCCGATGTCCGTATTTTGCGGATCCACAAAACACTTACGGACGTGTGAATGGACCCTCATAGTAACATTATTAAAGGTTACGTTTTATCTTTATGTATATTCTAATGGATTACCTTCCTTGTACAATGTTATAATATAAAAGAAGGAAATTGCGATGGCACACTCTCATTTGGATATAAATTATTATTTAATGTTTTTAGTTAAATCAAGTTAAATAATGTTTAGTCTATGGTAAAACTTTCTTTCTGTATTAAGATAAAAAATGAAAAAATGAGATAAAAAATAATAATAAAGATAAAAAATAAAAATAAAAATGATTAAAAATAATGAAAGTTCAAAGTCTTATGATGGATTTTTAACGGGTCTCTTCAGTAAATATTGGATGGTTATATCATGTAGGCAAAAAATGAGAACAGTTCACTTTTATGAGTTAACGTTGTTTTTTCAAGGTTATACAATGTGACTGGTGGAAAAATTCAAAATATATGAAAAAAGCGGTGCAAAAGAATGTTAATAAAACATATGTGGTTGGTTAAGATATATATCTTGAGAAAAAGGGGTGCTCATTTAAAATAAATGTTGTGCACAACAAAGGTTAATTGAAGTCCATGTGATGCCTCCAGGCTGGTGAGTACATATAAGTGTCACAGTAATGTTCCCGGGTGTACTCCTGGTTTCCCAATGTTGGGATATTTGCCTTATATAGGAAAATAATATAGCGCTTTTGCTGGTATACTTAGTAGGCTTTAACAGTAATATGTTATTATTGCCGGTAGTGCATATTATCACAATGTAAGGGAACAGTATTGCTGAGGAACTAGTGAGGACTACAATTAACCCGGACGTTTGGAACTGAAAATTACTCGGACGAAGAATATCAACCGTCACGATAATCTTTTCAAAGCTTCCCGCAGTGGAAAGGATTGGCCAATCAAAAACGAACACCAGTGACGTCACACCGCATCATAGTCACGTGCGTACATCACATGGTAAGGCTAGTGATCACGTGGGACGCCACGCAGGTCCTTGCCTAAAGGAGAAACAGCATCGGAACAGATGAAGAAGGGTAACGTACAACATCAGCAATACTGTTCCCTTACATTGTGATAATATGCACTACCGGCAATAATAACATATTACTGTTAAAGCCTACTAAGTATACCAGCAAAAGCGCTATATTATTTTCCTATATAAGGCAAATATCCCAACATTGGGAAACCAGGAGTACACCCGGGAACATTACTGTGACACTTATATGTACTCACCAGCCTGGAGGCATCACATGGACTTCAATTAACCTTTGTTGTGCACAACATTTATTTTAAATGAGCACCCCTTTTTCTCAAGATATATATCTTAACCAACCACATATGTTTTATTAACATTCTTTTGCACCGCTTTTTTCATATATTTTGAATTTTTCCACCAGTCACATTGTATAACCTTGAAAAAACAACGTTAACTCATAAAAGTGAACTGTTCTCATTTTTTGCCTACATGATATAACCATCCAATATTTACTGAAGAGACCCGTTAAAAATCCATCATAAGACTTTGAACTTTCATTATTTTTAATCATTTTTATTTTTATTTTTTATCTTTATTATTATTTTTTATCTCATTTTTTCATTTTTTATCTTAATACAGAAAGAAAGTTTTACCATAGACTAAACATTATTTAACTTGATTTAACTAAAAACATTAAATAATAATTTATATCCAAATGAGAGTGTGCCATCGCAATTTCCTTCTTTAATATCACATAATTCCACGGTTTTAGGTGTACCGGCGAGTGAGCACCTCTATCCGTATAGACCGACAGGTGAGCCTCAGTAATTATTCTATTCAAATGTTATAATATACTTTCTATTTTAGAAAGTATATTATAGTGAATTTGTATTGTGTGGCAGTTATGTGCGGTTCTGCTGTGATTCTGCAGGTATATAGAGGGACAAGCAAATAATTTCTACTGGTGTGATATACTAGTAGAAAAACTGATTGAAGCGGGGTGTTATATACCAATATACTTTCTTTATAATGCATTTGGGTACTGTATAGTGCATTTGCGCATGCGCGAAAATTATATTGCCGATATTTCGCATTGAAAAAAATTATGAATGGAGATCGCAAATTCGAATATTACATCTGGTATGTCACTGTCCATGTTGTGGGACTATTTGTGCACTTCTAGTAATTATTTCATGGCTGCAAATATGAGATGAAGGTTTTTCAGGTTCGCCTGCTATTAAAATGAATAGGACCCACCGCGAACTTGCGGTTCGCGAACATTTGATCGCATTCTCGCGTTTGCGAACCGTCCCGGCAGATGTTCGTTCATCACTACATCTGGGGCCTTTGCTGCATTTCTGACAGTGAAATACAAGCTTTAAATACTTCAATTATGTACTGGATTTAAAAAAAACACCCATGCTGTATTTCTGGCAGTCCAACACAAGTGTTAGATACTGCTGTTATATTCTGGCATTAAAAAAAACACCCACTTTGGGCAAGATAATACATTTGTGGCCTTTGCTGCATTTCTGACAGTCAAATACAAACTTTAAATACTGCATTTATATTCTGGGTTTAAAAAAACACCCATTTTTTGCAATACCCTACACCTGGGGCATTTGCTGCATTTGTCACAGTGAAATGCAAGCTTTAAATACTGCAATTATATTCTGGGTTTAAAAAAACACCCATTTTGGGCAAGATAATAAATATGCGGCCTTTGCTGCATTTCTGGCAGTCCAATACAAGTGTTAGATACTGCTATTATATTCTGGTTTAAAAAAACAACCATTTTGGGCAAGATAATACATTTGTGGCCTTTGGTGCATTTCTGACAGTCCAAAACAAGCGTTAGATACTGCTATTATATTCTGGTTTTAAAAAAAACACCCATTTTGGGCAGGATAATACATTTGCGGCCTTTGCTGCATTTCTAACAGTCCAATACAAGTGGTACATACTGCTGTTATATTCTGGTATTAAAGAAACACCCATTTTGGGCAGGATAATACATTTGCGGCCTTTGCTGCATTTCTAACAGTCCAATACAAGTGGTACATACTGCTGTTATATTCTGGTATTAAAGAAACACCCATTTTGGGCAAGATAATACATTTGTGGCCTTTGCTGCATTTCTGACAGTCAAATACAAACTTTAAATACTGCATTTATATTCTGGGTTTAAAAAAACACCCATTTTTTGCAATACCCTACACCTGGGGCATTTGCTGCATTTGTCACAGTGAAATGCAAGCTTTAAATACTGCAATTATATTCTGGGTTTAAAAAAACACCCATTTTGGGCAAGATAATAAATATGCGGCCTTTGCTGCATTTCTGGCAGTCCAATACAAGTATTAGATACTGCAGTTATATTCTGGGTTAAAAAAACACACATTTTTGCAATACCCTACATCTGGGGCCTTTTCTGCATTTCTGACAGCAAAATACAAGCTTTAAAAACTGCAATTATATACTGGGTTTAAAAAAAATACCCATTTTGGGCAAGATAATAAATTTGCAGCCTTTGCTGCATTTCTGGCAGTCAAGTACAAGTGTTAGATACTGCTGTTATATTCTGGTATTAAAAATACACCCATTTTGGGCAAGATAATACATTTGCGGCCTTTGCTGCATTTCTGACAGTCCAATACAAGTGTTAGATACTGCTATTATATTCTGGTTTAAAAAAACAACCATTTTGGGCAAGATAATACATTTGTGGCCTTTGGTGCATTTCTGACAGTCCAAAACAAGCGTTAGATACTGCTATTATATTCTGGTTTTAAAAAAAACACCCATTTTGGGCAGGATAATACATTTGCGGCCTTTGCTGCATTTCTAACAGTCCAATACAAGTGGTACATACTGCTGTTATATTCTGGTATTAAAGAAACACCCATTTTGGGCAAGATAATACATTTGCGGCTTTTGTTGCATTTGTGACAGTCACATACAAACTTTAAATACTGCTGTTATTGTAACGGTCGCGTACACACACACAGGGGGGAGGGAAGTGACCACTGCACTCCACCCTTACTCCTGGCCCTGCCTAATTGCCTCGCGAGTCCTAATGACAGGGAACAACTGGACGGCAATCCCTAGCTTGAACTAAGTGCAGGGATGACAGACAGACAAACAACAGAACTTGAACGGACCGAGTCAATACCAGGAAAGCTACGAAGTACAAATGGAGCAAGCAGAGAATAGTCAGGAGAAGCCGGGGTCATAAATACCAGGAGAGTCGTGAAGTACCAAAGGAGTAAGCAGAGGATCATCAGGAGGAGGACGGGGTCAGAATACCAGGAGAGCAGCAAAGTACACAAGGAGCAGGCAGAGGATCGTCAGGAAACAGCGGGAGGTAAGTACGCCAGGAAATACAACATCACAGGTGGAACCTAAATTAACAGGCAACCTGTGGCCAGCAGGCTGCCTGTATATATAGTGGGGAGTGAGGGTCATGTGACGTGGCCAGCATCACATGACCAACAGACCAACCAGTCGAGCACCGAGTGATCAGCTCGGCGCTCAAGGCAGACTGAGGAGCAGGGAACCTCCCAGCTAGCAAAGCCGCCCTGGGAACACGGTCAAGCACAGATCCTTGCTCCCGAAGCTAAGCAGCAGGTCTGTGGCTAATAGGAGACCAAGTGCAACTTTGGAAACCCGTTACAGTTATATTCTGGGATTAAAAAAACACAAAAAATGTTAAATACCCTACATCTAGGGCCTTTGCTGCATTTGTCACAGTCATATACTAGCGTAAGATACTGCTGTTATATTCTGGTTTTAAAAAAACACCCATTTTGGGCAAGATAATACATTTGCGGTCTTTGCTGCATTTGTGACAGTCCGATACAAGCGTTAGATACTGCTGTTAGATTCTGGTTTTAAAAAAACACCAATTTTTTTAAAGACCCTACATCTGGGGCCTTTTCTTCTTTTGTCACAGTCAAACACTAGCGTTAGATACTGCTGTTATATTCTGATTTTTAAAAAGCACCCATTTTGGGCAAGACCCTACACTTAGGGCTTTTGCTGCATTTGTCACAGTCAAATACAACCAGTCAATATTGCAGTTACATTGTTGGTTTACAAATTAAACATTTTTTGAGACCGTGAAGTAATTGTATAAAATTTGCCTGTCACACTGTTGTGTGACCTCAAGAAATGTTTCCTCTTTATGACACCGACACTGCCTTACTCTCAGTGAACTTAATTGTTGACTATTGGCGGTTACATTGTCGCCTGACATAAACCATCTGTTAGTTTTGGTGGGTGAAAGCAAAGAATGAGGAGAGCGTCAAATAAGGGACGTGGCCCAGGTCGTGGTGCTGCTGGTGGAGCTCCTGTTGCAAGGAGAGGACGTGGTCGATCTGTGCCAGCTACACGCACAAGTTAAACCCCTTCCTCAGGTGCGAGTAGGTGACAGAAACTGCAGTGGTATTTGGTCGGGCCTAATGCGGCTCTACAAATTGTTAGGCCAGAACAAGTACAGGCGATAGTAGATTGGGTGGCTGACAGTGCCTCCAGTTCCTTCACATTGTCTCCCACCCAGTCTCCTGCTGAAAGATCAGATTTGGCACCTGCAGACCATGTCCATCAGTCCTTCACCTCACCCCCTTGCAAATCAGCCAAGCAGTCTGAGCCCCAAGTCATGGAGCAGTCTCTTCTGCTTTTTGATGACTCTGCGAGCAGGGATTCCCAGGGCCATCCACATAGCCCTGCCCCAGAAGTGGAAGAGATTGAGTGCACCGATGCCCAAACACTTATGTTTCACGATGAGTACATGGGAGGACCACCACAGCACGTCTCGGATGATGACGAAACACAGGTGCCAACTGGTGTGGCTTTCTGCAGTGTGCAGACCGACAAGAAGGGCAGGTGTGAAGACTGGGCGAAATATGATGTGCAGGACGATGAGGTCCACAACCCCACATGGAATCAATGTCATGTGAGCGACCTGTCTAGTTCGGCAGAAGAGGCGCTGGTCGCACAGAGGCACCAGCACAGCAAAAGAGGGAGCAGGGTGCAAAAATGTCTGTTACATTCTTGGGTGACATTTTACCATTTTAGCCGTGAATAAACCCCTGCTCTGCATAGGTGATAGGGACCTAAATTTAAAAAAATCGTTTGTTATATTGTCAGGTGACATTTTACCAATTTTGCCATATACAAACCATTGCTCTGCATTGTATAATGGCCTTTTCAATTGGTGGGTGACATGAACAGTTCTGTCACGAATAAACCCCTGCTCTGCATAGTTAACAGGGACCGAAATTTTTAAAAATCGTCTGTTCCATTGGTGGGTGACAGTAACCCATTTTTGCAGATGAAAAAACCCTGCTCTGCATAGGTGACAGGGACTTAAATCTCTAAAATTCGTCTTTAATTGACGCGCACACCCTCTTTTCATTCGATCCTTCCACTTTAACAACTTATCCCACATTTCTGCTCAATCACATTTCAGCCATCGACCTCCCTTGGATGTGGTATCACTTTCTCACGCTTCCTCTCCAGCGTGGAACCCTGATTCGTCGCTAACCGTGATCAACATGGTAGGTGCAGAAAAGAACATCGAAAGTTGATAGAGAAGATATCCAATTGGATCGTGGACGTCACGGGGACATGCGACATGGTGGAGCAGTATGCGTGCGCACGCCTACACGTACTGACTGATGGGTCTGCCCCCTTCAACTTCTGGGTCTCCAAATTGGGCACATGGCCTGAGCTTGCCCTTAACGCCTTGGAGGTGCTGGCCTGCCCTGCAGCCAGTGTATTGCCTGAACGTTTGTTTAGCACGGCTGGAGGGGGTTTTCACGGGGTTATATTTCCCAAAGTTTTGGGGTCAACCCAAATTTAAACAAAAATTTTTAATAAGATAAAATAAAAAAAACTAAACAAAAAAACAGTGTTGGCTACCTCCTCCTCCTCCACCGCCGCTTCCACCTACACCTCCTCCTCAACCTCCTACTCCATATGGACCTCGTCCTCCTAGATCAAGATTATTATTTTTAATTTTTAAGTATTTTATGTCATTTTAAGTCATTTTGCTATCCACATTTGTTTGAAGAGCACTTGCCATGCTCTTAACCACACTGTGCTGCCATTTGCAGCCCTCTAGCCCTTTCCATTACTTTTTTAGAGCCATTTTAGTGCTCAAATGTTCGGGTCCCCTTTGACTTCAATGGGGTTCGGGTTCGGGGTCAAGTTTGGGTCTCAAACTTAAACTTTTTTGTGAAGTTCGGCCGAACCCATTGAACCCGAACATCCAGGTTTCCGCTCAACACTATACACCAGTAGAAATTATTTGCTCCAATAGCGTTTGTCACTCTGTTTAGCTGCGGTAACACAGCAAAACCACAAACAAATGCTGCACTACCAAAATGCACTATATAGAAAGTATATTATTGGTATATAACACCCCTGCCTCAACCAGTTTTATTGAGGGGGGGCAACTGGTATATCGCACCAGTCGAAATTCTTTGTTCCAATAGAGTTTGTCACTCTGTGTAGCTGCGGTAACGCAGCAGAACCGCAAACAAATGCTACGCTCCCCAAATGTACTATATGGAAAGTATATTATTGGTATATAACACCCCTGCCTCAATCACTTTTTTGGGGGGGCAACTGCTATATCACACCAGTTGAAATTATTTGTTCCAAGAGCGTTTTCCCCTCTGAATAGCTGCAGTATCGCAGCAGAAACGCACACAACTGCTTTACAATACAAATGCACTATAATATGCTTTCTCTCTTAGAAAGTATATTATAAGTATATCACACCCCTCAGTATCTATCGATAGCACACCTATAACAGTCCTTAAAAGTACTTTTGTGGCCCTATTAGCTAGTGTTTGGCGTCGCTAACAGTCTGTCCCTGCTCCACACAGCAACCTCTCCCAACACTGGCAAAAGACTGAATATAAAATGGCGGCCAGATCGGGTTTATTTATAAGGTAGGGGGTATGTCCATGTGCTGAAACGTCTCAATTGGATATCCTGTACCACCTGATGGATGTATCATGGGTCAAAGTTCTCCACAATGTAAAAGAATATGGTGCCGGCGGACATCGTCATATGTTCGCCCATTCGGCAAACCGCGAACGAGCAAAGTTCGCAGCCAAGCGACCGCCGGGAGAACCGCAAGGACATCTCTAGTGGCGAGAGCCACACAACAGTCTGGTCTCTTATCAGCACAGCCTGTTGCCGCTTCCCCACTGCAGTGCTACCCTGCTTCGAGCTACCGACTGATCACTGAGTGGTGCTGCACGCAAATAATTTGGAGGTGGAAGTGGAGGAGGAGGCGGAGGAGGAGAAGTGGGGTTTGGAGCCACTAACGTAGGTGGTGGTGGTGGAAACCCTGATGGAATTAGGGCGCGCAATCCTTGGTGTCGTTAGCGCCTGTGCCATCCCAGGGTACGACTCGCTCCCAGCCTCCCTAACATTCACCCAGTGTGCCGTCAGGGAAATGTAGCGTCCCTGGCCAAATGCACTTGTCCATGTGTCCGTGGTTAAGTGGACCTTCCCAGTAACTGCATTGGTCAGGGCACGTGTGATGTTACGGGACACATAGTGTAAGGCAGGCACGGCACACCTTGAAAAATATGGGCGGCTGGGGACTGCGTAACACTGGACGGCCGCCGACATCAGGTTGCGGAAGGCATCAATGTCCACAAGGCTAAATGGCAACATTTCCAGGGCCAGTAATTTTGAAAGCTGCGCATTTAGTGCTATGGCCTGTGGGTAGGTGGCTGGGTATTTGTGGTTGCGTTCAATTGCCTGGGGAAAGGGCATTTGGACGCTGCGCTGTGATACAGAAGTGGATGTGATCACTGATGGTGCTTGCGAAGGTCTAGGGGCAGGGTGGGAGGCATCCGGGTCTGCGTCTTGGACAGGGGATTGGCCAGCACGTAACACAGGGGAAGAGGAGGCAGTGGTGTGACCCGCAGACACAGATTGTGAACTCAGGAGTTCACTTATATCGGCCCACTTATTGCGGTGCTTGGATGCCATGTGGCGGATCATGCTGGTGGTAGTGTTCACGCCCCGGCTCATTTTGGTACAGCACAGGTTTCAAACTTCTATTGTTTTGTCGTCCGCACTTTCCTCAAAAAAGCGCCAAACTGTGGAACACCTACCCTTTTGGCGAGGGAGATTTCCACAAGGGGGTGCTCCGTGGAGCAGTTGCGTGCCTGTTTGGTGCGGCCCGCCTTCTCCCTTTTGCCACCCCACTGCCTCTTCCAGCCTGTTGCAGTGCAGCAGATTCCTCCCCCTCTGTACTGCTGTCCTTGCTTGGCTTTCCACCTTCCCAGGTTGGGTCAATGACTTCATCGTCCACCACCTCTTCTTCCACTTCCTTACTCTGCTCATCCTCCTGACTTGTTGACCTAACCACAACCTCAGTAATTGACAACTGTGTCTCATCCTCTTCATCAACCTCTTGAGAGAGTAATTGCCGTTGAGTTATTTGCAACTGTGTCTCATTATCATCCACCTCATTAAACAGTAATTGTCGTTCCCCACCGTCATCATCTTGTGATTGTGGATGCTTAAGAGTTTGGGAATCAGGGCACAAGATCTGTCCCTCTTCAAGCGTGCTTGGCGAAAGGGCCAAATCAAGGAATGGCGCTGAAAAGAGCTCCTGTGTGGGATCACTTGTTTGCCCAGACTCTCCATGGTGGGAGGAAGGAGGATCAGGGTGAGGATTGGGTTGAGCAGACTCTTGGCTACTGAGACTGGACTTGGTGAAAGACAAGGTGGTGCTTAACGACTGGAAGCATTATCTGCTGCAATCCAACCGACTACCTGGTCGCACTAGTCTGACTTCAAGAGTGGTGTCTTGTGCCACCCTGCAAACTGGGCCATGAAGCTAGGTATTGTGGATGATTGTTTTTCTTGTCTACGGAAAGAGGACACTGTATGTCACAGATACACTTCAGCGCACACGTTACACTGCAGATGTGGCACTGGTTATTTCACTGTCAGAAGCGGACACCGTGTATTGAAAAAGCACACCGTATGTCACAGATATTTTTGGGATGCGCACACTTTACACAGGAGATGTGGCGAGCTAATGTCACTGTCCGCAGCAGACACCCTCTACGGAAAAAGTACACTGAATGTCACAGATATTTTTTGGATACTCACACTTTACACTGGAGATGTGGCGCGGCTAATGTCACTGTCCGCAGCGGACACTGTCTACGGAAAAAGGACACTGGATGTCACAGCCAGGGCTCCCTGAAACATTCACAAAGTGGTATACAAAGTGTACTTAGCTGTCCAAGGGTTCATCAGATATGGCTAAGCAAATATTCTTCTGAATGTGGCAGCAGGTGGTATAAAATCCTGCTTATGGCCGCAGCATGATATGGCATCCTGCATATGGCAGCAACCATGTGAGCGTCTCACTGACCGATTTATAAAGCCACGCTTAAAAAGCCCACCCTCTGGTATCACATGACCGATCACATGAGGAGCTCAAGGCATAGAAAGGTTTCATTTACAGGTACTCAATACGATCAACAATCGAGGTTAAAGCAATGACCTGAAGTAAACTGGGAGTTAATATGAAATGACTCAGTAGTAAATATTAGGTGATTAGCAGCCAAAATATCACAAAGGACAGAGGCCAGATCAACAAAACTCCCACTTTACTTCAGGTCATTGCTTTAACCCCGATTATTGATCGTATTGAGTACCTGTAAATGAAACCTTTCTATGCCTTTAGTGCTTACCTAGACTTTAGGTTGCGCTCGGCGTATTCTAAAATACATACATGGATGGGTATGCGGTGGGAGGTGATTTAAGCCCAGTCGTCTCCCACTTCCCCACCTCTGTTCCCGCCTCACTCTGACTCCACGCAAGGGGGCGGTCCCATATTTGGAAAGGACGCGCTCTTAGGCAGGATTTCTCAGATTACGTGGTCGGTTTAGTCATTTGGCTCCTCACGTGATCCGTCATGTGATCGGTCATGTGATACCAGAGGGCGGGGCTTCATAAATCGGTCGGTGAGACATGGTTGCTGCCATACTCAGGACACCATATAATGCTGTGGCCATAAGCAGGATTTTATACCACCTGCTGCCACATGCAGAAGATTATTCGCTGAGCCATATCTGATGAACCTTTGGACAGCTAAGTACACTTTTAATGATCCTCTGAGGATTTGGCTGATGCCAATGAAACGCGTTGTTTAATTGTGTTGATTTTATTTTGGAGTCCCCTCTTCCTGTTTCTGTATTACTTGACGAAACTGGGCAGTCACTGTCAATTTGAAGAAGGGATATCAAGGGTCATCTAGAGTGTCTTTAGGGTAGGTGCAGGGACACACAGGGCTAGCGACCCAGTATCCCTGTCTCTTCAACATCTATTCTTTTCTACCCTCTGTCCCTTTTAGATTACATTTATTGCATGGTAGCTAGTGCTGCATTTACCAGATTTTAGGCTATATGCTTTTTAATTAAAAAGGAGTTGATTCATGGGCCCACATGTTCAAAGGTACCTTTAATCAAATGTTACGTTTTAATTGCGGTTACCCATTTCTGTGAATTGTTATTTGAGTTACGGTTACCGCCGATAACACATAGCTTTGACTATAGCAATATTAGTTATGTGATTTTCTTCTAAAAATATTCTTAAATCACTCCCTACACTGTCTGTCCTTTCCTCAGCACAGCTCTCCCTGACTAAGAATGAGCCGAACATGCGTCATCGGATGCTATATAGCACCTGATGACGCATTCCAGCCATCCAATCACTGTAATGCCAGAAGACAACATGGCTACGACATTACAGTGAGGGCAGTACGTATCTGCACGTTTACTGGCTGCGTAGCAGGCAAGAAACGTGGGGGGCGGAGACTCAAGCATTGCACTCGAGTACATGTTTTATTCGACCGAATACCGCCATGTGCCGAGCATCGAGATGCTCAAGCCGAACTGGTGTCTGGCCGAGCATGCTGAATCATCACTAATCTTTAACCACTTCAGCCCCCCTAGCTTAAACCCCCTTAATCACCAGACCACTTTTTACAATTCTGCACAACACTACTTTCACGGTTTATTGCTCGGTCATACAACTTACCAACCCAAATAAATTTTGCCTCCTTTTCTTCTCACTAATAGAGATTTCATTTGGTGGTATTTCATTGCTGCTGACATTTTTACTTTTTTTATATTAAATCGAAATTGACCGAAATTTTTGCAAAAAAACTTTTCACTTTCTGTTTTAAAATTTTTAAATTAAAACTACATTTCTCTATATTTTTTTCTCTAAATTTATTGTTCTACATGTCTTTGATAAAATAAAATGCAATAAGTGTATATTTATTGGTTTGGGTAAAAGTTATAGCGTTTACAAACTATTGTGCAAAAATGTTAATGTTGACTTTCTGAGTACCTGTCATGTTCCCTGAGGTTCTACAGTACAATGCCCAGACAGTAGAAACACCCCACAAATGACCCCATTTCAGAAAATAGACACCCTAAGGTATTCGCTGATGGGCATAGTGAGTTTCTGGAAGTTTTTATTTTTTGTCACAAGTTAGCGGAAAATGTTTATTTTTTCATTTTTTTTCTTACAAAGTCTCATATTCCACTAACTTGTGACAAAAAATAAAATTTTACATGAACTCACCATACTCCTCACGGAATACCTTGGGGTGTCTTCTTTACAAAATTTGGTCACTTGTGGGGTATTTATACTGCCCGGGCATTTTAGGGGCCCTAAAGCGTGAGAAGTAGTTTGGAATCCAAATGCGTAAAAATGCCCTGTGAAATCCTGAAAGTACTCATTGGAATTTGGGCCCCTTTGTGCATCCTGGCTGCAGAAAAGTGTCATACATGTGGTATCGCCGTACTCAGGAGAAGTAGCGCAATGTGTTTTGGGGTGTCTTTTTACATATACCCATGCTGGGTCAGAGAAATATCTCTCTAAAAGACAACTTTTCCCATTTTTTTTATACAAAGTTGTCATTTTACAGAGATTTTTTTCTCACCCAGCATGGGTATATGTAAAAATACACCCCAAAACACATTGCCCTACTTCTCCTGAGTACGGCGATGCCACATGTGTAACACTTTTTTGCAGCCTTGGTAAGGGACCACCAGAGGACCAGGTAGCAGGTATATCAGACGCTGTTAACAAAACTGCGTCTGATATACCTTTCAGGGGTTAAAAATCGCATCTACAGCTTGCCAGTGAATGATCGCTGCTGGCAGGCTGTAGATCCACTGGTTTACCTTCGGTTCCTGTGAATGCGCGCTCCTGTGTGCGTGCGTTCACAGGAAATCTCGCCTCTCGCGAGATGGAGTCTGGGCGTCTAGGAGGAACAACAGGGCCGCCGCCAGGACGCAATCCTGCGTGCGGCGGTCCTGAGATGGTAAACAAAGAGGCGGGTCTCATTGCACAATGCTCTTTTAGTGTTTATATTCCTAAGGAGCATAATTAATGCTCCCTTTTTAAGGTTCAGCTTATGCCTCGGCATTCCTGTTGGAGTTAGCTCATTAAGCAACTCAATAGGATAGTTCTGCATATCTTCCCTAGTTGAGTCATCAATTGAGTTTGAGCTGAGGAATGTCACAGTATCTCCTTCCAAAATGTTTAGCACCTCTTCATCTATGCCATCAACATCAGAGTTCTTTGAGCAAAGAATGCATTTTTTATTATCTTTGAGACATCATCAACTGACATTCTTTCTCCAAATAAGTCTTTGACAATATTTCCTGTACATAAAACTTTTGAAGGGATTTCAATTATGTCTTCAGGCAAACCGTCAATGTGTGGTGTATTACCATTGCCAACTTGGATCAACCAATTGTTGAATTCAGTGTCAAGTGAACGGATATTGTTTGTAAGGTTAAGTATTTGGAAGTTTTGTCACAGTTTATTATACTTTATACATGCTTCTACAATTTTTGTTCGGTCACCATGAGGAACCACTGGAAGTGTTTCAAAAAAATCTCCAAGTAATAAAACTTTTCCTCTAAAAGGGTTTGTGGTTATCTATTGGTTATCTATTATATCTTTTAGCAGTTTTTCGACCACTGTAAGAGCAATAGACAGGGCCATAGTACACTCATCCCAAATGCGCACTGTAGATGATCTCAAATTTTCAGCAGAATTGAGACGCATATTTGATATTGAGTTCTTAACTATTGGAACAGGTAATTTGAACTGAGAGTGGTATGTTCTTCCACCCTCAAGAAGATTTGGCTGCTATACCTGTTGAGGCTACAGGGAGTGCAATGTTACCTTCTGCACGAACTATGCTGAGAAGGGTTTTGTAAAGATTTTTAAAGGTTTTATCACTACCTCCTGGACCATCCAAGATAAAACAACAGTTGCAAAGGTTGTAATTTTTGAAAAAAAATTCTAAAGCTGTTTTTTGTTCTCTGTTTAATGTTTTCTCAATTTCTTCAGCTGTGTATTTTTGTAATTTCTTGTCATACATATTCCAAAGTAGATCAGTATTTAGCATTGTGGAAGGCAATCCAAAAATCTTCACAGGTTTGCCATGTAGTACCAGAATATTGGCTATTTCTTTAACCTTCTCAGGAAGGTATATTTGCAATCCTGCGTGCGGCCCTGTTGTTCCTCCTGGACGCGCCGATGCGTCCTCTCGCGAGAGGCGAGATTTCCTGTGAATGCGCGCACACAGGAGCGCGCGTTCACAGGAACCGAAGGTAAACAAGCTCATCTACAGCCTGCCAGCGGCGATCATTCGCTGGGAGGCTGTAGATGCGATTTTTTTTAACCCCTGAAAGGTATATCAGACGCTCTTTTGTTAACAGCGTCTGATATACCTGCTACCTGGTCCTCTGGTGGTCCCTTTTGCTTGGATCGACCACCAGAAGACACAGGCAGCTCTGCAATAAGTAGCACCAAGCACCACACTACACCCCCCTGTCACATAATAACCCCTTATTAACCCCTGATCACCCCCCTGTCAGGCTCCATTCAGACGTCCGTATGTGTTTTGCGGACACGGACACCGCGGATCTGCAAAACACGGACACCGGCAATGTGCTTTCCGCATTTTGCGGATCCGCACATTGCCAGAACTATATAGAAAATGCCTTTTCTTTCCGCAATTGCGGACAAGAATAGGACATGTTCTATAGGCTCTACAAAAAACGCAGTGTTCACCCGATCAGGCCTGATCTTGTGCGCACACTTGCTTTCAGTCCGCCCCACCGCAGTGACAGAATTATTTTTTTCTGATTACTGCTAGTGATGAGCGGCAGGGGTCATATTCGTATTTGCGATATTTCGCTAATATTTAGTAGAATATTCGTAGAATATTCGCAAATTCGAATATTCGGTATATTCTACATTTTTTTCACTCTAAAAATCGGCAAGGTAATGATTGTGAAATATGCGAATTTTCGTAATTCGGATTTTTGGATTCAATTTTTTTTGCAAATTTTTCAACTTACAACTATTAGACAAAGAATATTATAGCACTATATTAGCTAAATTGCTCTATATTCGATTTATTTTTTTCGAATATTCGCTATATTGCTATAACTTTGTTTTTTTTGAATATTTGTAATATTCTAAAACAAGAATATATAGCAATATAGCGAATATTCGAAATAAACGAATATAGAGCAATTTAGCTAATATAGTGCTATAATCTTTTTTTTATAGTTGTAATTTTTTTTCAATCTGAAGTTCAGATGAGAAAAAAATTACAACTATTAGACAAAGAAGATTATAGCACTATATTTGCTAAATTGCTCTATATTCGTTTTTTTCGAATATTCGCTATATTGCTATAACTTTGTTTTTTCGAATATTCGTAATATTCTAAAACAAGAATATATAGCAATATAGCGAATATTCGAAAAAAACGAATATAGAGCAATTTAGCCACTATAGTGCTATATCCTTATTAATCTAATAGTTGTAATTTTTTTCTCATCTGAAGTTCAGATTGGAAAAAAATTACAACTATAAAAAAAAGATTATTGCACTATATTAGCTAAATTGCTCTATATTATTATTTATTTAATATTCGCTATATTGCTATAACTTAGTTTTTTTTGAATATTCGTAATATTCTAAAACAAGAATATATAGCAATATAGCGAATATTCGAACAAAATTCGCAAACACTACTACTCCTAAAGTCAAGTATATTGAAGCCTTCTTATTGGCCCACAAGCTAGAAGCAAGGAGAGATCATGTGTACTGATTCAAAAAAAGAAAATCGAATAAAATAAATAAATAAATAAATAAAATAAAAATGGAAAAAAAAAATCGAATATACGAAATTTCGAATATATATAACTATATTAGAAATATTTGCAAATTTTTGAAGTACCTATATTCGCGATAAAAATTTGAAAGTCGAATATTCGTGATCACTGCAAAAACACTGTGAAATCGCTGCAGCGCTATAAAGATCACTTTTGAGGGGAATGGCGAGTTCATAGAAGATTACTTTGTTTGGCACAAGTTAGCGGATATTTTTTTATTTTTTTATTTTTTTTTTCTTACAAAGTTTCATATTCCACTAACTTGTGACAAAAAAAGAAAGAAGACACCCCAAGGTATTCTGTGAGGGGAATGGGGAGTTCCTAGAATAATTTTTTTTTTTTTGCACAAGTTAGCAGAAAATGTTTTTATTTTTTTTTTCTCTTACAAAATCATTTTCCGCTAAGTTGTGCCAGAAAAAAAATATTCTAGGAACTCGCCATGCCCCTCACGGAATACCTTGGGGTGTCTTCTTTACAAAATGGGGTCACATGTGGGTATTTAGACTGCGCTAACATTTTATGGGCCCTAAAACATGAGAATCCAAATGCCTAAAAATGCCCTCCTAAAAAATACTCATTGGAATTTGGGCCCCTTTGCGCATCTAGGCTGCAAAAGAGTGTCACACATGTGGTATCGCCGTACTCAGGAGAAGTAGGGCAATGTGTTTTGAGGTGTCTTTTTACATATACCCATGCTGTATAAAAAAATGGGAAAAGTTGTCTTTTAGAGAGATATTTCTCTCACTCAGCATGGGTATATGTAAAAGGACACCCCAAAACACATTGCCCTACTTCTCTTGAGTACGGCGATACCACATGTGTGACACTTTTTTGCAGCCAAGATGTGCAAAGGGGCCCAAATTCCAATGAGTACTTTCAGGATTTCACAGGGCATTTTTACACATTTGGATTCCAAACTACTTCTCACGCTTTATGGCCCCTAAAATGCCCGGGCAGTATAAATACCCCACAAGTGACCCCATTTTGGAAAGAAGACACCCCAAGGTATTCCGTGAGGGGTATGGTGAGTTCATGTAAAATTGTATTTTTTGTCACAAGTTAGTGGAATATGAGACTTTGTAAGAAAAAAAATAAAAATAATTTTCCGCTAACTTGTGACAAAAAATAAAAACTTCCATGAACTCACTATGCCCATCAGCGAATACCTTAGGGTGTCTATTTTCCGAAATGGGGTCATTTGTGGGGTGTTTCTACTGTAGAACCTCAGGAAACATGACCGGTGCTCAGAAAGTCAAAGTGCGTAAATTCACATTTTTGCACCATAGTTAGTAAACGCTATAACTTTTACCCAAACCATTAAATATACACTAATTGCATTTTTTTTTAATCAAAGACATGTAGAACAATAAATTTAGAGAAAAATTTACAGTATATACTCGAGTATAAGACGAGTTTTTTGGCACATATTTTTGTGCTCATAAAGCCCCCTCGTCTTATACTCGAGTCTAGGTCTATCTTAGCTCCGGTAATAGCAGGCAGTGCGGGGAGCGGCGCTCACTCACTGACATCACGCGCCTGCGCCGCCTAGTGGGAGCAGGCGCGTGACGTCAGTAAGTGAGCGCCACCCCCCGCACTGCCTGCTATTACCGGAGCTAAGACAAAGTACCGGTAAGATATCCAAATAATCAGAGTAAAGACCTCAGCAATGAGCGATGATTAAAGTTAAAGTAGTTGCTGATTACGGTAGTTTATAAATATACTGCTGTGAGCGTCGGGGAGGGGGATCTGTGGATTGCACTGTAGGGGGATCTGTGGATGGCAGTGCACTGTTTTGGGGAGGGGGGATCTGTGGATGGCACTGTTTAGGGGGGATCTGTGGATGGCACTGTTTAGGGGGGATCTGTGGATGGCACTGTTTAGGGGGGAGATCTGTGGATGGCACTGTTTAGGGGGGAGATCTGTGGATGGCACTGTTTAGGGGGGAGATCTGTGGATGGCTCCCTGTATTTAATGCAGAGTGTGTGTGTATATAATGCACACACTCTGCATTAAATACAGGGAGTCAGAGTCAGACTCCCATCAATCTGAGTCACCCTCTTGCAGATGTGCGTATATAATGTAGAGTGTGTGCATTATATACACATACACTCTGCATTATAGCTGCATTTCCCACCCTAGTCTTATACTCGAGTCAATAATTTTTCCCATTCTTTGGGGGTAAAATTAGGGGCCTCGGCTTATACTCGGGTCAGCTTATACTCGAGTATATACGGTATATAGAAATGTAGTTTTAATTGAAAAATTTAACAACTTTACAAATTTCGGTCAATTTCGATTAATATAAAAAAAAGTAAATGTCAGCAGCAATGAAATACCACCAAATAAAAGCTCCATTAGTGAGAAGAAAAGGAGGCAAAATTTATTTGGGTGGTAAGTTGTATGACCGAGCAATAAACCGTGAAATTAGTGTAGTGCAGAATTGTAAAAAGTGGTCTGGTCATAAAGGGGGTTTAAGCTAGGGGGGCTGAAGTGGTTAAGTGCGATCTTACGACATAGTGTGCAATAATCCAGGGACGTCTTTAATATTGATTGGACCCTGGGCAAGAATTTACTTGGGCCCCCTGGATCTCCACTTCCCATACCTAGCATGCAATAACGCCCTCCACCACAACACGAACACACACACAAAAAAAATCCACACAGCTCGTAAAGTAGTAAACTTTAATAATGATGAGTAACCACTAGAGATGTTCCTTGGCAGTAATGTACATAAATACTGCCTTTTTTCTGAAAAGGCAGTGTTTACATTAAAAAGCTTGCAGAGACATGTTATAGACACCAGAACTACTATGTTTAGCTGTTGTGGTTCTGGTGACAATAGTGTTCCTTAATATAGAGAGAAAAAAAAGAATCAGCACAAAAGTATCAAATAAAATGACTGTATCATAACTCAAAAAATTTAACCACTTCAACCCCGCTAGCTGAAACCCCTTTAATGACCAGGCCACTTTTTACACTTCTGCACTACACTACTTTCACCGTTTATTGCTCGGTCATGCAACTTACCACCCAAATGAATTTTACCTCCTTTTCTTCTCACTAATAGAGCTTTCATTTAGTGGTATTTCATTGCTGCTGACATTTTTACTTTTTTTGTTATTAATCAAAATTTAACGATTTTTTTGCAAAAAAATGAAATTTTTCACTTTCAGCTGTAAAATTTAGCAAAAAAACGACATCCATATATAAATTTTTCGCTAAATTTATTGTTCTACATGTCTTTGATAAAAAAAAATTTTGGGCAAAAAAAAATGGTTTGGGTAAAAGTTATAGCGTTTACAAACTATGGTACAAAAATTTGAATTTCCGCTTTTTGAAGCAGCTCTGACTTTCTGAGCACCTGTCATGTTTCCTGAGGTTCTACAATGCCCAGACAGTAGAAAACCCCACAAATGACCCCATTTCGGAAAGTAGACACCCTAAGGTATTCGCTGATGGGCATAGTGAGTTCATAGAACTTTTTATTTTTTGTCACAAGTTAGCGGAAAATGATGATTTTTTTTTTTTTTTCTTACAAAGTCTCATATTCCGCTAACTTGTGACAAAAAATAAAAACTTCCATGAACTCACTATGCCCCTCAAGGAATACCTTGGGGTGTCTTCTTTCCAAAATGGGGTCACTTGTGGCGTAGTTATACTGCCCTGGCAATTTAGGGGCCCATATGTGTGAGAAGTAGTTTGCAATCAAAATGTGTAAAAAATGGCCTGCGAAATCCGAAAGGTGCTCTTTGGAATGTGTGCCCCTTTGCCCACCTAGGCTGCAATAAAGTGTCACACATCTGGTATCACCGTACTCAGGAGAAGTTGGTGAATGTGTTTTGGGGTGTCATTTTACATATACCCATGCTGGGTGAGAGAAATATCTTGGCAAAAGACAACTTTTCCCATTTTTTTATACAAAGTTGGCATTTGACCAAGATATTTATCTCACCCAGCATGGGTATATGTAAAATGACACCCCAAAACACATTCCCCAACTTCTCCTGAGTACGGCAATACCAGATGTGTGACACTTTTTTGCAGCCTAGATGCGCAAAGGTGCCCAAATTCCTTTTAGGAGGGCATTTTTAGACATTTGGATCCCAGACTTCTTCTCACGCTTTAGGGCCCCTAAAAAGCCAGGGCAGTATAAATACCCCACATGTGACCCCACTTTGGAAAGAAGACACCCCAAGGTATTCAATGAGGGGCCTGGCGAGTTCATAGAATATTTTTTTTTTTTTGGCATAAGTTAGCGGAAATTGATTTTTTTTGTTTTTTCTCACAAAGTCTCACTTTCCGCTAACTTGGGACAAAAATTTCAATCTTTCATGGACTCAATATGCCCCTCAGCGAATACCTTGGGGTGTCTTCTTTCCAAAATGGGGTCATTTGTGGGGTGTTTGTACTGCCCTGGCATTTGAGGGTCTCCGCAATCATTACATGTATGGCCAGCATTAGAAGTTTCTGCTATTCTCCTTATATTGAGCATACAGGTAATGAGATTTTTTATTTCCTGGGTACAGGAGGTTCGCGATGATCTCTTCCTGAAATTTGAGGAAGGATCCAGTTCTCCCAGCCTTACTGTAGAGAACAAAACTATTATACAGAGCCAATTGAATTAAATATACAGACACCTTCTTATACCAGCGTCTGGTTCTGCGGGAAACTAAATACGGAGCCAACATCTGGTCATTGAAGTCCACCCCTCCCATGTGAAGGTTATAGTCGTGGACTGAGAGGGGCTTTTCAATGACACGGATTGCTCGCTCAATTTGGATTGTCGTGTCTGCGTGAATGGAGGAGAGCATGTAAACGTCATGCTTGTCTCTCCATTTCACCGCGAGCAGTTCTTCGTTACACAATGCAGCCCTCTGCCCCCTTGCAAGACGGGTGGTAACGAGCCGTTGGGGGAAGCCCGCGTGACTAGTTCGCGCGGTGCCACAGGCGCCAATCTGTTCTAGAAACAAATGCCTAAAGAGGGCTACACTTGTGTAGAAATTGTCCACATAAAGATGGCACCCCTTGCCAAATAAGGGTGACACCAAGTCCCAGACTGTCTTCCCACTGCTCCCCAGGTAGTCAGGGCAACCGACCGGCTCCAGGGTCTGATCTTTTCCCTCATAGATCCGAAATTTGTGGGTATATATTTGACCCCATATCGGGCGCGCTTGCTTGGGATGTATTGTTTGAAGCCAAGGCGCCCGGTAAAATGTATAAGGGACTCGTCTACGCAGATGTTTTGCTCAGGGGTATACAAATCTGCAAATTTCTGGTTGAAATGGTCTATGAGGGGCCGAATTTTGTGGAGCCGGTCAAAAGCTGGGTGGCCTCTGGGACGGGAGGTGGTGTTGTCGCTAAAGTGCAGGAAACGCAGGATGGTCTCAAATCGTGTCCTGGACATAGCAGCAGAGAACATGGGCATGTTGAGGAGAAGGCCCAGAAAAATTTTAAATTCGGAAACTTGGACTGGTTTCCACCGGAAAGACTGGGCATAAGAGCTTCCCGGGTTGGCGGATATAAATTGAGTGGCATACCGATTTGTTTCTGCCACGACTAAGTCCAAGAGCTCCGCAGTCAAGAACAGCTCAAAAAATCCCAGGGGCCGAACCGATCTGAGCTGTCTCAACCCGAACTCCAGACTGGGCGGTGAAAGGGGGAACTACAGGTGCGGCTGAAGTTGGGGACTGCCAATCAGGGTTTGCCAGCACCTCGGGGATTCTAGGGGCTCTACGGGCCCGTCTTTGCGGTGGCTGCGACGGGGGGGGGGTAACTAATGCACGTGCCACCGTACCAGCTTCAACTGCCCTTCTGGTGCTCGCCACTTCACCATGTTGTACGGCAGTGCTGGTACTAGGTCCAGGATGGGCTGCGCTGCTGGTGTATGCCTCACCACGTAATCCGACAGCGCCAGCCCCACTCTGCTGCCCTTGAAACGGATCCTGCGCAACCTGTGGTCTAGCGACACAGGGCCGGGTACGCCTGGTGCTATCAGGGACCTCTACCTCCTCGTCCGAACTTTGGGTCAAAGAGCCACTGCTTTCTACAGGTTCATATTCTGACCCGCTAGATTCATCAGATGAGGGTTCCCATTCCTCATCCGACTGGGTCAGAAACCTGTAGGCCTCTTCAGAAGAATACCCCCTGTTTGACATTTGGGCAACTAAATTTAGGGGTATTCCCTGAGACTACCCAAGAAAAAAAGCAAGCCTGTCTTACAAATGGGAGGCTAGCAGGCTTGATATAAACAATATATCAAAACTGATTTTTTTATCGCCGCAGCGCGTGTAAAGTGATTGTGCAGTGATCAAAAAAAAAATATTTTTTTGTCACTGCGGTGGGGCGGGCGTGGGTGAACGCACGTGTGGGCGACCGATCAGGCCTGATCGGGCAAACACTGCGTTTTGGGTGGAGGGCGAACTAAAGTGACACTAATACTATTATAGATCTGACCGTGATCAGTTTTGATCACTTACAGATACGATAACAGTACAAATGCTGATTAACGATACACTAATCAGCGAATAAGGGACTGCGGTGCGGTGCGGTGGGCTGGGCGCTAACCGATCACTAAACTACCTAACCAAGGGACCTAAACTATACTAAAACCTTTCAGTCAATACCAGTGAAAAAAAAATGTGACAGTTTACACTGATCACTTTTTTCCTTTTCACTAGTGATTGACAGGGGCAAGAAGGGGTGATAAAGGGGTTAATTGGGGTGCTGGGAGGTGATCTGGGGGCTAAGTGTGGTGTTGGTGGGTACTCACAGTGATGTGTGCTCCTCTGCTCCTCTGCTGGAACCAACCGACCAAAAGAAGGAGCAGAGGAGCACAGCGGCCATTTAACACATCATATTTACTAAATATGATTTGTTAGCTGGCTGCTGATTCGTTTTTTGGAAAATCACAACCTGCCAGCCACGATCATTGGCTGGCAGGTTGATGACGAACTTGTCTTTTAAATTTTGCCGGCCCGCGATGCGCATGCGCGGGCCGGCTTTGCCCGAAATCTCGCGTCTCGCGAGAGGACGCACCGGCGCGTCCACCCAGAGAAACAGGACCGCCGCAAAGACGGAATCCTGCGTACGGCGGTCCTGAGCAGGTTAAAAAGCACAACTTCTGACTCAAAAATTTAAAAAGCACAACTTTTTTTTTACAATGTGCAGATAGTACTGTACTACTAACCCCTCCATCCACCCCTACATACAGGGTAATACAGCACCACATGCCTCTTACCTCCAGTGAAGTCTCTTTGATGTAGATGTTCTCTTTCCTCATCTTCTCCTTTTCAGACCTTCAGACCAAACCACCATTTTTCAGCCATTTCTCGTGTCTGCAGTTTGAGAAACAAAATCTTAGTTTACTTCTTTTCCATCATCCTCCTATATTTTGGACAAATCCTACCACCTCCAATACTGTGCCACTGTGCTCCCCTATACTGCAGAAACAGATAAACCCCCTGATAATAGTAGTACCATGCAGATAGTGCCCTTTAATAATTATTGGCACACAGTGCCCTAAAATAACTGCACCCAGAAAATAGTTCCCCTGACACTAATAAACATAATGTGTAAACATAACGTTGCCCAAAAATAATTGTGGTAAGCTAATACTGTGCCAAGGTGCCCCCACAGTAATAGTGCTACTAAAAGTCCCACCAATAGAAATAATTATGTGCTAGAACACACATGGTAGTAATAGTGCTCTTAAAGTGCCCCCAACATGTCCCCACTGTGCCCCAGAAGTAAAATACCCCTTCTTTGTGGCCTCAGTAGATGCTCCTATAGTGTTCCTCTCCCCCCTTCCACCATATAAAATACCCCTTCTTTGTGGCCTCAGTAAATGCCCCCATAGTGCCCATAAGAAGTGCCCCAATAGATGCCCCCATAGTGCCACCCAATAATGTGCCAGTAAAAAGTGCCACCAATAATGTGCCAGTAAGAAGTGCCCCCATAGATGCCCCCACAGTGCCCCCCAATAATGTGCCAGTAAGATGTGCCCCCATAGATGCCCCCCCAATAATGTGCCAGTAACAAGTGCCTCCATAGATGCCCCCAATCATGTGCGAGTAACAAGTGCCCCATAGATGTCCCCCAATTATTTGCCAGTAACAAGAAACATCCAAAGTCTATTTGCATAAAACTTTGTTCCAATACTGTATGGAGCAGGAGCTCCGTACAGTATTAGAATGTATTGGCTCCGATGAGCCAAAGTTATTGCTTTGCGAAGTCTCGCGAGACTTCGCGCAATAACTTAATAAATTTATTTGTACTGTAAAGAACCATTTCCCGGACTCGGGTTCGGTTCCAAGTGGTACCACAGCCACCTAGGTGTCATATTACGGCTTTGTACAACTTGAACATCATACAGAGCCATTATATTGCAGTTGTCTTGAGTTCTAATATTTCTCCCATTAAGGAGGAAGACAAAATCATCAAAAACTGCATAAAAATGGCACTATGTGAACAGAGCTCAAGCACCCTGGTGTGTTTTGTTATATTTATCTTGCACTCAGCCCACCATAGCAAATATTTCAGGTACTGACGGGTGTAATAATTCAATTAAGAATTATTAATTATGGTCATAAAAATAATTAACCATAAAAATATTTTTTTATTAAATTTGTCATAAATTCTTAAAATCATGACCTGGTGAATCGTAGACAACCTAATTGATACAATTCACATCTGAGGCCAACTATTTCCTCAGATAAATAAGTTCTTTTTGACGTGAGATGACGTTAATGATAAAACATGTATTTCTGCATTATACAATAATACACAGGTTTTATAAAAATATGCAGATTTATTGGTTACAAGATTATAAACATATATAAGTAAATAAACACAATGATACATGCAAATGAATATATATAGCATTGATATAAAGCATTACAAGCTTAACAATACATGTGAGTGAAAATAACTTGTCACATTATAACCAAGCTATTATTAGGTTAGGATATCAAAGTAGGAACATAAGTTATATATATTACCTCTGTTCAGAGAAAACCTCATGATATCAGGACGGGCATGTCTAATCCTAGACATCAATATGGAATGCTAAATACATTCCACCCCCTCTAACCAACTACACATCACATGACTTCAGGCATGGGCAAATCCATTCAAGGATATAACTTAGAAGACATAACTGTATCCTTCCGCCCCATCCTGGACTATTTTCACACATATAACTTTGGTAAGACTATTAAGACAAATAACAGGGATATAGGATCTTTGCTAGACCATATCTTAAATGGGAAGAACTTGAAATAAGTCTTTCCTGTGGGAATCCATCACTTAGCTTGGCGAAGAATGTTCTATCAATATATATATATATATATATATATATATACACACACACATATATATATATATATATATCTAAGCAATTATTTAATGCTTTGCTAGATTATGAGTCTTGATTCTTCTGCAGGTAGAATGAAGCCTCACAATATCCTAAAACTACATCTCAATATGGAGATGATCAATTAATTAATGTATTTATTCGCCAATCTAGATGGTATAATTTCACCCACACTATCAAATTAGTCTTAATAAAATGAAATATAATTTTCTGTGTCTCTTACCAAGTCCTAGTAGAAATCTCACTTCTGCTCCTAGGAAAGCTGGGTGGTCCAGACCCCTCTAGAGAGCTCCACTTCTCTCTCCTCTCCTCTTTCTTGTCTGTGTCCTTTCTCTTTCCTGTGTATGGTTTATGAACATAAACTTATCAGTTAGACACACCTTCCTAGTTTGGAAGTTTCCAATCATAATCGGATGGGCGTGACTATTGATAAGAAATGACATCATAACCTTACCCAGAATGCACTTTTGCTACTGTTGTAATGTCACCTACTCATACCTAGGTGGCACTGCTGTGTAAGCTATTTGCATCATAGTATAAAGGGTTAACTTCTGTAAGTCTGAATAAAGGTATAATATACATTTTGACCTTAAAAGCTTTAATTCAAGGCTATAGGGATTAGATTTGACACTTGTAGCAATTAGAGACAGACCTCTAGGCGCCTCTCTGAATGTTTCTCACATTATTTATTTGTGTATCGTAAATAACTTCAATGGCTTTGTTTACTCAGGGATATTAGTACCTCCTCTCATACCAAAGAGGTGAATAATTGTTACAAAACACACATCTTCCCAGACACTCTTTTAGAGACAAGGATTCTCCTAATGAGAAATATATATAATATACTGGATACATGTTGTCTTCATAACATATAACAGTATAATATATATTATATGTCCTACTGATTGTCTTATGCTAAGGACTAAGGCTCATTAAATGAATACATGAATATTATATATTTGCTTCATTGATAAATGCCTAATTGTATAGGTAATTATCACCAGCTGCATAGAGCTTATCTTTACCTCCCTGTCATAAATTTTAAAGTAGACAAGGAGTATTCTTCTCAGACTGGTACATTTATGAGAAGAATAACACTAAAAAGTAGAAACCTTCGTGTGACCTTACTTTGGCCTTCTCAAGACATACAAAATTGTAACTATAGTCGAGCATGGCTCTTAAAGGTAATGAACATTCATCTTGACTAGAATGAATTGGATATCAATGCATTTACCTATGAAAAGGCACGACAGTACCGACAAGGAAGAGTGCTAGTAGTAACATCCACTGTCTGAGCAAATCATAAGTAAATGTTGTCATTCCAAAAAATACTAATAAAGATGCCTATAAGATTTATTATTTTGAGCTCTGCGTTGATTAGGCACCCATGGCCTAGCAAGGGTACTGAAAAGACGTCACTGCATCATGAATTCTGTCCTTTTATAATATGTAATGATTTACCAGCAGCTTGTAAGAGCTGACAACTGATTGGCCTGTCATGTGACCAGCCATTCACCTATATTCACCAGTGAATGTGATTGGCCAAATTTCAATCACTGATGCTTCAGCTTTAACCCCTTAAGGACTCGGCCCTAATTCACCTTACGGTTTTGGTCTTTTTTTCTGCAAATCTGACCAGTGTCACTTTAAGTGACACATGCAGTAGTTCCTCCGTCGCAGCCACCGCACAGACAGTCCCGTAGAGCCCCTAGAGTCCCTGAGGTGCTGGCAAACCCAGATTGGCAGCCCCCAACTTCAGCCGCACCAGTAGTTCCCCCTTTCACCGCCCAGTCTGGAGTTCGGGTTGAGACAGCTCAGATCGGTTCGGCACTGGGATTTTTTGAGCTGTTCTTGACTGCGGAGCTCTTGGACTTAGTCGTGGCAGAAACAAATCGGTATGCCACTCAATTTATAGCCGCCAACCTGGGAAGCTTTTATGCCCAGCCTTTCCGGTGGAAACCCGTCCAAGTTTCCGAAATTAAAACTTTTCTGGACCTTCTCCTCAACATGGGCCTAACAAAAAAGCATGAATTGTGGTCATATTGGTCCACGAACCCAATTCATCACATGCCCATGTTCTCTGCTGCCATGTCCAGGGCACGATTTGAGGCCATCCTGCGTTTCCTGCACTTTAGCGACAACAGCACCTCTTGTCCCAGAGGCCACCCAGCTTTTGAACGGCTCCACAAAATTCAGCCCCTCATAGACCACCTTAACACCAAATTTGCAGATTTGTATACCCCTGAGCAAAACATCTGCGTAGACGAGTCCCTTATGCATTTTACTGGGAGCCTTGGCCTCAAACAATACATCCCAAGCAAGCATGCCCGGTATGGGGTCAAATTGTATAAGCTCTGTGAAAGGGCCACAGGCTATACGCACAAATTTTGTGTCTATGAGGGTAAAGATCAGACCCTGGAGCCGGTCGGTTGAACTGACTACCTGGGGAGCAGTGGGAAGACAGTCTGGGACTTGGTGTCACCCTTATTTGGCAAGGGGTACCATCTTTATGCCCCTCTTCAAGCATTTGTTCCTAGAACAGATTGGCTGCTGTGGCACCGCGCCACCTAGTCAACGGGGCCTCCCCCAACGGCTTATTACCACTCGTCTTGCAAGGGGGGAGAGGGCTGCCTTGTGTAACGAAGAACTGCTTGCGGTGAAATGGAGAGACAAGCGTGACGTTTACATGCTCTCCTCCATTCACGCAGACACGACAATACAAATTGAACGAGCAACCACGACTATAATTCGCTCATGGGAGGGGTGGACTTCAATGACCAGATGTTGGCTCCTTAATTTGTGTCCCACCGCACCAGATGCTGGTATAAGAAGGTGTCTGTATATTTAATTCAATTGGCTGTATATAATAGTTTTGTTCTCTACAATAAGGCTGGGAGAACAAGATCCTTCCTGACATTTCAGGAAGAGATCATCGAGAACCTCCTGTATCCAGGAGGTTCCGTGGCCCCATCCACCAGTGTTGTTGCTGGTACCTCAACCCAAGCGTCACCCCCAAAAAGATGTCGTGTCTGTAGCAGGAGTGGAATAAGGAGTGACACCCGCTATTTCTGTCCTGACTGCCCTGACCACCCTGCCCTATGCTTAGGGGAGTGTTTCCGGAAGTACCACTCACAGGTACACTATTAGCATAGGGATTGCATCTCACAGGACAGGCACACAGGGCTATTAGGGCCCTTTCACACAGAGCTGCTGCAAACCTCTCCTTTCACCTGGGACAAAGTACATAATGTACTTTGCCACATCTCTAGGCTATTTGCGTTTTGCACATTGTCCCATGGGGAAGGAGAGGTTTGTCCTATAAAAAAGGTAAAAAAAAATAAATAAAAAAATCACCGGTAAGCAAAAAAGTTAATGTTCTGTTCAAAAAGTTAAATAAAGTTTATAAAAGTTAATGTTCCATTCAAATGTTATTATAATGTTAATAAATTTATTGCGTTGCGGCCTGTTTTTTTTTGCTATTAATTTTTTACCTTCTAGGTGGACCAACCGATGAACCAGCTGCAGCACTGATGTGCATTCTGACAGAAGCATTGCGCTGCTGTCAGATTACACAAAAGTCGGTGTATGCGGCGCTGCAAGCCGAAATTTCTCCTCTGCAGTAAAAGATACGTTTGCCGAGGCTTATGAGCTGAGGGGGCGGTGGTGTTCATATGCTTTGGCAAACACTTTGTATATAACATAAAAAAAATCCCGGCAATGATTTATTCATCCACATCGATTGATGTGAATGGAGAAATCGGGTTTGCCAGGGCATATGAGCTAAGTGGGTTTGGATGTTGGGCGGAGCTCCTATGTCCTGGCAGACGCCTTTCCCCTTCTTTTTTTTTTGGGCAGAGATTTTTTCATCCACATTGATCGATGCGAATGAAGAAATCTGTGCCATTCATTTTTTTCTTTCAGCCCAGAGGCTGAACGGAAAAAAGAAAATCTCATTACCTGTATGCTTAATATAAGGAGAATAGCAGAAACTCCCAATGCTGGCCATACATGTAATGATTGCGGAGACCCTCAAATGCCAGGGTAGTACAAACACCCCACAAATGACCCCATTTTGGAAAGAAGACACCCCAAGGTATTTGCTGAGGGGCATATGGAGTCCATGAAAGATTGAAATTGTTGTCCCAAGTTAGCGGAAATGGAGACTTTGTGAGAAAAAACAAACAAAAAAAATTTCCGCTAAATCTTCTATGAACTCACTAAAAATGCCCTCCTAAAAGGAATTTGTGCCCCTTTGCGCCCCTAGGCTGCAAAAAAGTGTCACACATGTGGTATCGCCGTACTCAGGAGAAGTTGGGTAATGTGTTTTGGGGTGTCTTTTTACATATATCCATGCTGGGTGAGATAAATATCTCTGTCAAATGCCAACTTTGTATAAAAAAAAGGGAAAAGTTGTCTTTTAGAGAGATATTTATCTCACCCAGCATGGGTATATGTAAAAAGACACCCCAAAACACATTGCCCTACTTCTCCTGACCTCATGGAAGTTTTTATTTTCTGTCACAAGTTAGTGGAATATGAGACTTTGTAAGAAAAGAAAAAAAAAATCATCATTTTCCACTAACTTGTGACAAAAAATAAAAAGTTCTATGAACTCACTATGCCCATCAGCAAATACCTTAGGGTGTCTACTTTCTGAAATGGGTCATTTGTGGGGGTTTTCTACTGTCTGGGCATTGTAGAACCTCAGGAAACATGACAGGTGCTCAGAAAGTCAGAGCTGCTTCAAAATGCGGAAAATTTAAATTTTTGTACCATAGTTTGTAAACGCTATAACTTTTACCCAAACCATTTTTTTTTACCCAAACATTTTTTTTTATCAAACACATGTAGAACAATAAATTTTGATAAAAATTTATATAGAAATGTAGTTTTATTTGAAAAATTTTACAACTGAAAGTGAAAAATGACTTTTTTGCAAAAAAAAAAAATCGGTAAATTTCGATTAATAACAAAAAAAGTTAAAATGTCAGCAGCAATTAAATACCACCAAATAAAAGCTCTATTAGTGACAAGAAAAGGAGGTAAAATTAATTTGGGTGGTAAGTTGTATGACCGAGCAATTAACGGTGAAAGTAGTGTTGTACAGAATTGTAAAAAGTGGTCTGGTCATTAAGGGTGTTTAAGCTAGGGGAACTGAGGTGGTTAAAGGGCTTCTGTCATCATGAACATCGTTATTAAGCTTGTTGCCTTTAGACATTTGCTAATGTCAGCTGAAGCTAACATTCTTTGTCCATTCTTTCTATGTGCCTCAGTTTTTGTGAAAAATGAACTATTATTTTATGCAAATGAGCCTCTAGGAGCAATGGGTGTGTTGCAGGGGGTGCACCACCAATGAGGCGAAGTGAGGCAATTGCCTCAGGCAGCACCAGGTAGGGGCAAGCAGGGGTTAGCAGAAGGTGGATTATCTGTTTCTGCACTATAGTATTGGGAACCACAGTGGGCACAGTATGTGGTGCTGTATTACCCTGTATGTGTTGTAGCTCTGTATGTAATGTTTTTGAAGTATGTCTTTAACAGTAGAGCTGGAGGGAAGGGTTAGGTTAAGAAATTGGCATTGGGGGTTGGTTGCCGTTTCAGGTTTCGCCTCAGGCAGCAGAAAGGCTAGGCGCACCCCTGGGGTGTTGCCTCTATTCCTAGAGGCTCTGTTCTCCCTCTTCTGGCCAAGTCCTCTTCATGTAAATTGACAGGGCCAAGCAGGTTGACGTGAACACTCACTTGGCATGATGACAGTGTTGCCAGATGAGGGAGCCTCTAGGAGAAGTGGCAACATCTCCATTACTCCTAGAGGCTCATTTGAATAAAATAAAAGTTCATTTTTTCACAAAAACGGAGACTTCAGCTGACATTAGCACATGTCTAAGGTCAGCTAGTTTAATAATGATGTTCCTGATGACAGAAGCCCTTTAAGTCAAAAATTAGACAAGCAGAAAGCAAAATCAAGGGTTTCATATAACCAATGTTGCCTCTATATCTGTAAAGAATAAAGATATATACCATGACCTGGATAAATGAGAACCTTCACAGACAATGTTGCCTCTGTTCTTTGTTCGGTGTCCCCATAGTGCCCCCAGTAATGCCCCTTGGCAGGTATAAAGTAAATCTAATACTGTACTTTTCCCAGACACCTACTGCAGCCTGAGTCACCTGCATCCCAGCGCAGGAAGTCAAAATGATGTAAACTGAGACCTGGCATAGGTGATCATGATGATGTAATCTCTTTGTGACTGCCTGAGCTGTTCCATAGGCTTCAAAACTAGCAGTCTGAGACTTATGAGCAAGGATGGTGCAAATGGACAGCACTACAGCCAGTGGAAGGAGACACCCATGAAGAAAAACGGGCTTCTCCTCCTCCCTGTTCCGATGGTCAGTATTAGCATACTGAGCGGAAGAAATCCAGCGGGGCACAGCGGGGCATAGGAGGCATATTTTAAAAAATCAAGCAGGGTGGCAGCATCAGCGGGGGGTACCCCACAAGTACATATATATATCTCCCTAAAAGGTCCTCTTTAAGGTTTCTGATGCTATCTTCACTTGGTGAACAGAAATATTCACAAGTTAGCACTAGCATCTTATCAACTAGGAGAAGTGCTAATTGTGATATTAAATTATATTTTATGCTGTCAATTGCCCTTTCATAGTAAACTTAGGGCGGGTTCACATGAGCGTTATGAATTCCATTATTTCTAACAAAATTCATCAGGCGGAATTTAAAACGGAAACCTTTAGAGGCATTCCATTTGGCTCCGTCATTATAGAGGTCTATGGGCAAGCATAACGGATCCGTTATGCTTGTCCATAGACCTCTATTATGTAATGTGGTGAACCCGCCCTTACTGTATTTTCTAGTATTTTATATTTCAATTTTTATTTTATTTTTTGTGTTGCATAATTTAAGCAATTACGTTGATGTCAAGTGCTCTTGGTTTAAGTGTACGATAAATAATTGTTAGTTTTGTATGTTAGAAAATACTGATCTTGAAGATGTAATCAAAATAGAAGAGCAGAATACACATAAGCAAACACATACTACAGCTATATCGCTGTACCCTAGAGGTGATGCCTTGTGCTTATGTAAAAGAAATTACAGATTAGAATCAAAACCATTGAAAGATATCCCAAACAAAATAGTATCTAATAAGATATTACACACATTTACAGCTACAGTAGATTTGTGTCTGTGAAGCTAAATTGTCAAAATCTGTTGAATTTCAGTTATATTTTGTTGCTGCTCCATTTTTGCTCGACTTATCTAAGTGACCTTTTCGTCAAAAAAAGACAAAAACACTTTTCAAGAAAACAGTGAAAAAATAAAGGCTCTCCAGCCAATCCCCCTACAATCACTAAAAATTACACACATCTAGCATAGTTAGATTGTTAAAAGTAAAGCCAAAGACTGGAGTACATATGTGAGTTCCCTTCTGCTTGTGAGTGAGGCTGTGAATCTAATGGTACACCCCCATACATAGGGATGTTGGAATCATTCTCCAATGTACGATCCATTATTCTCATCAACCTGTTGCTCTTCACCTGCTTTTGAATATGTATCCATTCTTTTCCTATGTTTAGAAAAAGTCTATTTCCCCTTGGTGGTATCTTGTTTGTCATACCACTATAGCCATCAGAGACCAGATGTTACTTGGAAGATCCTTTTCACACTACTTATAAGAAGTCCCTATTGTTTTTAGGCCATAATGTCCTATATTTTCTCACTTAAAGGGTTTTCCAGCAATAATAACGCCTACAGCCTGACACTTGAAACTGAAAATTCATACTCACCTCCCCACCCTCCGTGCCGCCTCCACTGTGTCCATGTTGCGATCCCTGGAATGTTTACATCCAGCACTGCATTGGCATGGTCACATGCTCCACTGCAACCAATGACTTTCCTTAGCTGTGATGTGCTGATTGTGGCCATATCTTAAAAAAACCTTTAAATAGACAAAATTAACACACGTGCAAAAATCATAATGCAGACTTCAATGCAAGTTTTTTATTAAATGAGCCAAACACAATGGATTCTTAGTATGGAGCTGTATCATTTCTGAGAGCTGCTCATTTGGAATCTGTATGCTGAGATATTTATTTCTAGAAGCAATTCTTAAAGGGGTTGTCCTGGTTCAGAGCTGAACCCTGACATACCTCCATTTTCACCCAGGCAGCCCCTCATGACTTGAGCATTGGAGCACTTCATGCTGCCAGGAAGCCTGGTGACATCACCGGCACTGATGGGCGGGATTTAGCACTGCCCTAGCCAGTAAAACGGTGTGTTATCATAAACAAAAGAGCCCGTGCCCTGCGCGATCTAGCGGAGGGCAAGGGAGCACATCGGAGCATGAGATGCTCCGATGCTAGCCTCAGGGGGCTGCCTGGGTGAAAATAAGGGTATGTCCGGGTTCAGCTCTGAACCCAGACAACCCCTTTAAGGGATCCAATGATTCAGGAAAAAAACCTCTGTATGCTTACTTAAGAAATCAGAGGCATATTGAGGTACAGCAGAGGGCTCATGCACCTCTATGCAGACCTGTGGATAAATGTATACTCACTTGGTCCCTGCCTTGCAGTTCCTACTCCCTACTGTCCAAATTGGTCCCTGTCTGTCAACGTGCAGAAGTTGACAGCGATTCCTCAGTGGTGACAAATCCCCAAGCAGCACATCACTGCTGGGTCACATACTGCTTGGGGACACGTCACCATGACCCCATCCGTGTATGACAACGCCTTTAATCTCAATCTCAGAACCATTCATATATAGATAGCTGTAATTTTTTTTCAAAAAAATATATACAGTATGTAATGAAGTCTAATTTTAAAGGACAATGTAATTTAATAATCGCAGAGCAAACGCTTTGGAATATATGATTTATTGGATAACTGACAGATTTTGTCAATTGTTTATATCCATGTACATGCGGTTCCTAACCAAGGAACAAGCCTAAATATTGGGAAGCAAAAGTGTGCCAGGAGCGCAGATGAAAAGATATTTGTAGCAATGTGAAAATGGAACCACAAGACTTCAACCAGATACCTTCACGGAGAAAGAAAAAGTAGCAAAATGCATTCCTAACCCCCGTAGCTTCCAAGGCCATCTGCAATGCAGAGCATCTGGGTGTCCACGACTGATTTCATCCTTAATGTATTTGCATCTCTGATGTGACAAGTGAATTAGAATTCATTCTACAAGTAGAAAATTGTAGCCTGTGCTGTTGTGTGTCAGCGTTGCAGAGGTCTTGCGTCCAGCTTTGTATTGAGCCACATGGAGTCAAGATGAATCACTTTTTTTTGTTACACTTTCAAATGAAAAAAATAAAATAAAAAAATCTCTTGACAGACCAGAGCTGAATACATACATTTTCTGTTCTATTGTGTTCAATCACATTATTCCCTGTCTTCAGTGGCATCATTTTGTTTTCCCAGACGATTCCTGTGCAATAGAAATATTAGAGATCACCCGGAAAAACTAATTGAAGTGGTAAAGCTACAATCTGTATTTCTTAAATAGTCAGTGTTCCTGATGTTCATTTTATGCCCAGATCAGACACTGCATGTTACATTGTTAGATGAGATGGCTCAAAATACATGAGGGATTTAACGTCTGCCAAAATTACCTTTCATGGAATCAGTTATTATATCCAGTGTTATTTATTCCTCATTTTCCCCATCTGCTAATACATTCCCTCTTTTAATGATATTCTATAATACCCTCCTTATATATTTGTTGCCGCTCCGCTCTTTTTCTTCAGTCGTCCTTATTAATAATACATTCCTTTTATGCTACTTTTGCTCATTATTATATAATCCTTGTAATTCTACTGAAGCTTTTATGGATGCAAATGATATTCTTTTAAGGACATAAGTTTGATTTCATTTATGGTATATTAAAACATACATAGGACAGGTTTGTGTGTAAGGCGGAATGTCTTGCCAGGATCTAATAAAGCACATTTACTAAATTGTCACTGGTGAAATGGAAAACTTTAAGCCACATTTATTTAGTACATTGTACAATGTAGCAAATAATAGTAATAACAAAGCAGATAATAATTAGATCTTTACTGTTGCTGCTATAGGTAAATTGATACATTATATTTATTTATTGCACTTATATAGCGCTACTATTTTCTGCAGCGCTTTACAGCCCCAATAGGGCTCACAATCTAAGGTCCCTATCAGTATGTCTTTGGAGTATGGGAGGAAACCCATGCAAACATGGGGAGAACATATAAACTACATGCAGCTATTGCTCTTGGGCAGATTCGAACCCAGGACCCCAGCGCCGCTAGGCATCGGTGCTAATCACTGAGCCACCATGCTGCCCCATTATAGTTGTTTTTTTCTCGAATATCGCAAGTTCGAGAATTCACGAATATTTCGGTATAGCGAATATTCTATATAGCACTATGTCGAATATTTTTTACAATCTGTACCGTTGTTCCACTTTATAACTCCCAGGCATTCCCATGGTGATGGGGACACTTGCCTAGGGGTTAGAATATACCATCGGATCTGAGTTTTCACGATCTCAGTGAGATCGTGAAAACTCAGATCCGATAGTATATATTCTAACCCCCAGGCATTCTCATGGTGACGGGGACGCTTGTCGGTGAGGAGTATGCCAAAGTGGAAAAACTGTACAGATTGAAAAAAAAAAGACGAATATTCTAAAAAACCAATATATTCGATATAGTGCTATATATTCGTTTTTTAGAATATTCGTAATATTCTGAAACAAGAATATATAGCAATATAGCGAATATTCGAGAAAACAAATGTAGAGCAATTTAGCTAATATAGTGCTATAATCTTCTTTGTCTAATAGTTGTAATTTTTTTCTCATCTGAAGTTCAGATTGGAAAAAAATTACAACTATAAAAAAAAAGATTATAGCACTATATTAGCTAAATTGCTCTATATTCGTTTTTATTTTTGAATATTTGCTATATTTCTATATATTCTTGTTTTAGAATATTACGAATATTCAGAAAAACAAATATAGCACTATATTAGCTATATTGCTCTATATATTTGTTTTTTAGAATATTCGTCATTTTATTTCCATCTGGAGTCATGATTACTCCCTGCTTAAGTAACTTATTCTATATTCTATAGTCCATTTACATAATGCTGATTAAATCTATTATTTATTGCAAGATGCCATGCAGGTTGCAGTTTTGATGCATTATTAAGTCATTTTGCCACAAGTTTCCCTATTGACCTCAATAGGGAAAATCACTATTAAATAAAGCATGCAAAAAACACAACCATTGGGTTTACTGTACGGTCCTGTTAATCACTGCTGGAATGGTGAGGCCCTCAGTCATACCATTATGTACCGTGTGCAATAGACTGTTTGTGCAAGTCAGATTCATAAGTGGATTTGGATTTTTTCACACAGGATAACAATTATTGCTGCAACATATTATTTCACACCTAGAACACAGAGATTTATAACAATACCAGATTGTTAAGCAATATTGAGTCAGAGTTCTTCTTAAAAAATTATAAATTGTGATGTTCTAAAAATTTGGAAGAAGCGTTTTGCATCTTCTAGGGAAAACTAATGCTCATTGAGACCTAGTTAGACGATAACAAAAAGATAGCAACAGCATTTTTACATTAAAAAAATGGGGTAACAGTAGGACAGATATACTGTGCTAGGATATACTTTACACCTATGGCAAATTACACTGCCTGTCCAAAAAAAACTGTCGACACCAAAAAAAAATAGATTCTCAATGGGGTTAAGGTCTGGACTCTGTGGTGGCCAATCCATGTGTGAAAATTATGTCTCATGCTCCCTGAACCACTCTTTCACAATTTGAGCCTGATGAATCCTGGCATTGTCATCTTGGAATATATCCGTGCCATCAGGGAAAAAAAAAATCTATTGATGGAATAACCTGGTCATTCAGTATGAGTCGGCTGACCTCATTCTTGGAGCACATACTGTTGCTGAACCTAGACCTGAACAACTGCAGCAACCCCAGATCATAGCACTGCCCCCACAGGCTGGTACAGGAGGCACTAGGCATGATGGGTGCATCACTTCATCTGCCTCTCTTCTTACCCTGAAGCGCCCATCACTCTGGAACAGGGTAAATCTGGACTCATCAGACCACATGACCTTCTTCCATTGGTCCAGAGTCCAATCTTTATGCTCCCTTGCAAATTGAAGCCTTTTTTTCTGGTTTGCCTCACTGATTAGTGGTTTTCTTACGGCTACACAGCTGTTCAGTCCCAATCCCTTGAGTTCCCATCGCATTGTGCGTGTGGAAATGCTCTTACTTTCACTATCAAACATAGCCCTGAGCTCTACTGTTGTTTTTCTTTTATTTAATTTCATCAAACATTTAAGTGATCACCGATCACGATTATTCAGGATTTTTTTTTCCTGCCACATTTCTTCCTCGAATACGATGGGTCCCCACTATCCTTCCAGTTTTTAATAATGCGTTGGACAGTTCCTAACCCAATTTAGTAGTTTCTGCAATCTCCTTAGATGTTTTCTTTGCTTAATGCATGTCAATGATTTGACCCTTCTCAAACAGACTAACATCTTTTCCACGACCACGAGATGTGTCTTTCGATATAGTTGTTTAAGAAATGAGAAGCAACTCATTGCACCAGTTAGGGTTAAATAACTTGTTGCCAGCTGAAAGATAATCGCCCATGCAGTAATTATCCAATAGGAGGCTCATAACTATTTGCTTAGTTAAATCCAGGTGGCAACTTTTTTTTTGGACAGGCAGTGTATAATAATAATAACAATAATAATAATAATAATCTTTATACAGTGCCACCATATTCCACAGCGGGGAGCACGTACAATTTAGGCCTCATGCACACAACAGTTGTTTTGGTCCACATCCGAGCCACAGTTTTTGCGGCTCGGATGTGGACCCATTCACTTCAATGGGACCGCAAAAGATGCGGACTGCACTCTGTGTGCTGTTCGCATCCGTTGCTCCGTTCCGTAGCCCCGCAAAAAAATATAACTTATCATTTTGTGGACAAGAATAGGCATTTCTACAATAGGCCGCCCGTTCCGTTCCGCAAATTGCAGAAGGCACCCGGGCGGCTTCCGTTTTTTTTGCGGATCCGCACTTTGCGGACCGCAAAAAACAGAACAGTTGTGTGCATGAGGCCTTAGAATAGACATCACGGGATTATAGGCTAATATACAAATGAAATTTCATTGGGTAGGCAAACAAACATTATTAAGCTGTATAGAATTTTCCCTATCTGAGTGTGGAATATAAATCGTTCTGTTGTGTCATAAGAATGAATCCCTGGATCAACTCATATCCTGCAGTGTAGTACTTAAAACTGCTCTTCCAAGAATCAACCATTACAACATCTGGCTACACAGACGTCCATAGTCTAAAGATGTGCAGACCTCTATATACTGTGGATGCCTGTATATAACCAAATCATTACAAAGATCTGTGTTGACTTTTGATACATTTACACATATTGTACTAGGACTAGAGATGAGTGAATCGAAGATGACAAAGTGGAATTCGATCCAAATTTCTGGAAAAATTTGATTTGCACCGAATTTCCTCACGCTTCATGGTAACAAATAAAAAAAATTCGGAAAATGGCTGCTGCACGTGTTAGGACATGGAGCAAGGAACTCTGGGAACGAGGGATCACCCACAATGCCATGCATGCAGCCAATCAGCATCCAGACAGCCTCTGTGATGTCACAGCCCGATAAATAGCCTCAGCCATCTTGGATTCTGTATACTTAGTGCAGGGAGAGATGTCAGCAGGTATTAGGGACAGTGGTAGAAAAGATTTTAAAACTTTTATTTTGCTGTATAGAAGTTCAGGGAAGGGATAGGGAGGAATCATTCCACAGTATTGAAGCAGAGCAGGGTTCAGTAAGGAAGTTTACAGCCTGGGTAATAGGTACAATCCTACTGCACCCTGCTGCAGTGACTACGGATCCAAATTGCCATTATACAGCTCTGTAATTCCAGCAAACCGTTCTTGTTATTGGGGTGCAAGTGCTGTTTGATACAGCCATTAACAGAGTTTATTACAAGGAAATAGTTCTGTCTTATTTGCCCTTGTGTGGTGCAGTTATATGTTCTAAAGCATGTTTTGGCTTGTATTAGTGGGCGTATTAGCAGTTTGCTTGGTGAAGTGAGAAAATTACAGCCCTTTTTGGCGTGTATTAGTAGCACAAAATATATATATTACTTGCCGTTAAGCAGTGTAGTTATATTTTCTAAATCCTTTTGTGGCGTGTATAAGTGAAAAAAAAATAAGGGCCTGTATGCCGTTCAGCTGTGCAGTTATATGTTCTAAAGCCCTTTTTGGCATGTATTAGTGGCAGAAAAAAAAGGATTTGCCATTGTGTGGTGAAGTGAGAAAATTACAGCCCTTTTTGGCTTGTATTAGTGGCAAAAAAAATATATATTTTCCGTTCAGCTATACAGTTAAATGTTCTAAAGCACTTTTTTGCTTGCATTAGTGGCACAAAAAAGTATTTGCCGTTGTGTGGTGAAGTGAGAAAATTGCAGCCCTTTTTGGTGTGTATTAGTGGCAAAAAAATATATATTTGCCGTTTAGCGGTGCAGTTATATGTTCTAAAGCCCCTTTTTTGTGTGTATTAGTGGCAAAAAATATATATATTTGTCGTTCAGCGGTGCAGTTACAGTATATGTTCTAAAGCCCTTTTTGGCAAGTATTAGTAGAAAAAAAACATATTTGTTGTTCAGTGGTGCAGTTATATGTTCTAAAGCCCTTTTTTGGTGTGTATTAGTGACAAAAAATATATATATTTGCCGTTCAGCGGTGCAGTTCTAAAGGCCTTTTTGAAGTGTATTATCGGGGGGAAAAATGGCATATTAGCCGTTGTATGGTAAAGTGAGAAAATTACAGACTTTTTTGGGGTGTTTTAATTTCCTTTTATTTATTTATTTATTTATTTAATTTAACAGTATGTCAGACAGAGAAGAGCCAGGCCCTGCACAGGGGAGTGATGTAGTCCTAAATGTTTATGGTGAAGGCACAGGTCATAGCAGAGTAATGGGGCGAGGCAGCAGGAGTCTCAGCGAGAGGCCTGAGCTCCCGGTGTCACCTAGCGGTCGTGTCTTGATGAGAAACCCAGCAGTTCTTGAATGGTTGACTCAGTCATCCACTTCATCCCAAGTGACATCAGACACCCCCAGCCAAGAGTTGGTGGATTCATCAGACACAACCAATTAGTTGGCATGGCCTGGGAGCCCTGTGCCGTCACCTGTCCTCAACCTGCCTCTGTCCTTTTCTGTTCCCTCAGCCAAAGAACTATTATATGCTGTGGGCTCAGCTTCCTCTATAGGACAGCGAGGACAAGCTACTAGAAGACAGTCAGCAGCTACTGGCCAGCCAAGATGTGGCGGGGATATTCACAGTTTGTCTCCGGTAGGAGGGCAAGGAGAGTGGTGTGAGAGCTGGTGTTGCGAGCGGTGAGGCTCATGACCCAGAGACCGCAGATCACACTTGGGAGTCAGGTTAATTAGGGGCTTCATTATCTTTTGGAGAAGACGGTGGCAGCTTGCCTGTGAGGCAGCAGCAGCGGAGCCAGCAAGTTGCTAGCGTGCCCGGGAGTCAGCAGGGTAGCAGTGGGAGGTTGGAAGCCAAACGTGCCTGGGGTAGACCATCCGCTTCACAGGAGCCTACCTGCCCGGAAAGTAGTGATGCAGGGGTTAACGGAAGCAGCGGTGGTAGCGAACCATGGCTCCAATGTGGTGGTCCAGTCTGCCGCAGCAACTGCTTCATCACCCAGTAGCACGCACCCGTGCTACAGTAAAGGCTCTACTACCTCAGCCGAAGGGAGCTGTCGGTCCTTCTCATCACCTGCTGGTCCTGATGCTCCTGCTCCTCCTCCTACTCCTTGTCAGTCATTACGTCAGCAATCGATCACTGAAGCGATTGCCAAGAGACAACAGTATGCGTGCACTCATCCAATGGCGCAGAAGCTGAATGTGGTCCTGACCAAATTGTAGGTGCTGCAGTCCCTCCCTTTCCAAGTGGTGGACTCTGCACCTTTCAGAGAACTGATGGCTTGTGCCGAGCCAAGATGGAGAGTCCCAAGCCGTCATTTCTTTGCCAAAAAGGCAGTACCAGCCCTGCACACACATGTAGAATAAAAGGTGATCCAGTCATTGAGCCTGTCGGTGTCTGCCAAAGTGCAGCTGTAAATACGGTCAGGGCCAGTACATGTCCTTTACTGTCCACTGGGTGAATGTGGTTCCTGCACAGCCACACCAGCAACTTGGCCAGGTCATGCCGCTTCCGCCTCCATGTTGTCACGCCGTTGGTCCTGCAACAATGTCTGCCTCTGCCGCCTCATCCTCCACCGTGTCCTCAGTTTCCACTGCAGGGACAATTCACAGTGCTCCTCCAGCAGAGCACATGTGCAGTGTCACGCTGTTCTGCACCTCGTTTGTCTGGATGAATGGAGTCACACAGGGGAGAAACTGCTTTGTGTCCTTCAACAAGAAATCGAATCCTGGCTTTCTCCTCGATGACTCAAAATCGTAACCATAGTTACTGACAACGGGAAGAACATGGTGTCGGCGCTGAGTCAAGAAGGGCTGAGCCATACACCCTGCATGGCACACGTGTTTAATTTGGTTGTCAAGAAGTTCCTGACATATGTTGGACCGACTACACAAACAGAGAAAGGCCATCAACGATTTCTTGATTATCCAAGCGGACAGGAGTACTCCCCTGTGTAACTTCGATGTCAGCCAGTGGCAGCTCATGCGTGACACCTGTTGTTTGCTCAGGCCCTTTGAGGAGGCCACATTATTTGTCAGTCGCCAGGACTACGGGATGAACGTCATTCCACTTCTTCATGTCCTAAAACAGATGCTGGTAAATCTGGCTGGTCAGGGGACTGGAGGCGTGGCGCCTAGATCTCACGGCCTCATGAGCCCTGTGGGGGCTGAACTGGAGGAGGAGGAGGAGGACATTGGAGCACAAGCAATGTGTAGCGAAATGGGTGGTTTTTCTACACAGGTGACAGGAGAAGAGGAGCAGGAGCAGCCAGAGGAGCTACAGGACGATGAGAAAGACGAGGCCCCAGACACACAGTGGCAGTATGCAGTGGAGATGGAGTCAGGGAGTCCCTCTGAGTCATTTGCACAAATGCTCATTTGCATGCGTAGTGACAGCCGAATTGTCACCATTCGGCAGAGGGATGACTTCTAGCTCTCCACCTTGTTGGACCTTTGCTACCGGTCCAAAATGGGGGCCTTTTTTTTACCCGCTGAGAGGCTGGAGAAACTGAACTACTATAGAGACATCCTAAGTAGTGAGTTGGCCGCTGCCTATCTGCATCATCTTCACCCGCCTAGTAAAGAAACTACTCAACAGCAGCAGCTAGACGTGAACTAGCAGGTGGTGGCATACCTGGACAGCACCCTGCCACCCCCGCTGGACTACTGGGCAGCCAAACTGGATTTGTGGCCGCAACTAGCAGAGTTTTCCCTGGAAATTCTGTCCTGCCCATCCAGTAGTGTGGCATCAGAGCGAGTGTTTAGTGTGGCAGGAGCCATAGTTACCCTAGGAAGAACTCGCCTGTCCACCCAAAATGTGGAGAGACTGACCTTTGTCAAGAAGAATCAGGCGTGGATCAGCCAGGATTTCCATGCACCAATGCCTGATGCATCAGACTAGTTCATCCATGGTGCCACACCAACACTTTGACAAAAGAGACCGGTTTCTTCTGGCTACCTGCCTCAGGTACTATTCTGATGCTGCCACCCGCCTGATGCCACACATCTGATGCAAAGTGCTCCTTCTTTCACCCACAATCTTTAGCTGGTACTGGTATTGCCACCCACCTCCCCACTCTGTCACCGGGTCACTCTGTGGTCTCCTGATGCTACTGCCACCTCCACACTATGTCACCTTGCCACTCTGTGGCCTCCTGATGCTGCCACCTCCACACTGTAATTGTGCCACTCTGTGGCCTCCTCCTGATGCTGCTGCCTCCTCCAGACTTTGTCATTGGGCCACTTTGTGGTCTCCTCATGCTGCTTCCACCTCATCACTATGTCATAGGGCCACTCTGTGGACTTCTCATGCTGTTCCCACCCTCCCCACTTCATGACTGGGCCACTATTTTGCCTTTCGGCCTTGCTGACATTATTATTTATTTGACCCTTCTACTGATCTGTCAGAAGGAAGGAAAAATTAGACGAATACTGTCTATGTAACAGCTGTAAGGCCTGCATGACATGGTGCATATTTTGCATCAGAATTGGCTTATGATTTGGTAGCCAAAACCAGGAGTGAGTACAAAACACAGAAGACATGCAAATATTCAATTCACGTGTCATTTATGTTTTGGATCCACTCCTGTTTTTTTGGGGCTTTAGCAATACTGATGTATTACTGACCAAATGCTGACCAAGTGAAAGCGGATGCTCCACAGACAGGATCCATTTTTTGGGGGGTTATTGTTCTGACGGATCAGAGGAAGGGCAAAGTAATCAGTGACGTCAACCCAAACTTACTGCTGACACCATCTCCACTCTGTTGGGGGCCTCTATAAGCTTTAAATAGAACAGGTTCTGCAGACATCTATGTGGTCGCTAACATTGACCTGTAAGGCTGAGTGCACACTTCAGTTATTTGGTCAGTTTTGGTCCCGTAACTGCCCAAATAAGTGAAGTATGCAGGGAGTGAAGCCTTGCTTGTCATACTGACTCACAATATTGTTTCACTACCACAGCAGACTCCCACATTGTTCTACACTACTATAAAGGCTCTCTGAAGCCAGGAAATAGCATTTTTTTAATGCGATTTGCCACAAATCAATTTGGATCGAACCAAAGAGAAGGGCCTTCCCCTTGCTGCTACACCTTTACACGTCTGCTGAACTAAGAATGAATCAACTTCTTGCAGCCCTCCCTTGGTAAGAAGTAGTGATGAGCGGCAGGGGCAATATTCTAATTCACAATATTTTGTGAATATTTTGTAGAATATTCGTCATATATTATTTTCTTAATTGCGAAAATCGCCAATGTAATATTCACGTAATGTGTGCGCTATACAGACGTGGGTCACTTTTGCTACATTTTCCAAGCTGCTAGAAGTTTCCTGAGACTGGAGAAAATGGTTGGCACGGCAGAACATTAAAAATGGCTTTATATGCAGATAGGGTGCTCCAATATATTCGCGATTGCGCTAATCGTCACTAATGATGCGAATGTTTTGGCGCAATACGTGAAACTTCACATTTTAGTAGGTCTGACTACATATTACTGATTGGCGCACTATGACATCACAGCGCTATGTCTGTAGCATGTATGTATGGACAGCAGAACCTATCACACTACCTAAGACACTGCACTGCAACAGCTACACTATATCAGGATATAACCTACACTAACTATCTCCCACTAACTATCTGTATTATAGATATATAAGATATCTAACTATCTATCTAATGTAATGAGTGGAAAGCACAGCAATGACACTGCTGTCTCTCTTAGAACTTTAAAAAACTGTAGAAAATGGCTGCAGGGATGGTTCTTACATAGTAAGGGGTAGGCAACTTTTCTATTGGTTGCTAGGGATGTTGCTAAGCTCAGACAAAGACAATGCAGCCTTCTCATTGGCCCACAAGCAAGAAGCAGGGAGGGATCATGGGTGCAGATAAAAACAAATCTAGAATTTTCTAAATATTCGCAAATTCACGATTAATATTTGTGATTCTAATATTCGCACCCAACACTAGTAAGAAGTAGAAATAGCCCACTTCTGCCTAAAAGGGGGAGCATGGAATGGTAAGTTTAATTCTATATAAAGATCTGTCTCAATCTGCCAGATACAAAACATTTTTTAAAAGTGGTTCGGGGAACCAAGTGTACAAAAATGATGCCTTGACAGGGTCAGAATTCCTGTCCATATGACACGCACAAGTGTTAATTGTCAGAAGAAAAACAAACCTTAAAAAAATTCTCCCTTTTAATTGGGAGCAGCATCAGTACAGTGTGAATGTGGAAAGCCTAAGTTATTAGAGCTACATAGCCTTAATAGTTGCAGTAGTAGAAGGATCATAGTATGAAACATACAAGGCAGTAGAACAGCTGTCTATGGGTAGTAGTAGTAGTAGTGGTGGTGGAAGTGGTAGTAGTGGTAGATGCATTGAATTAATAGTGGTGGCAGTAGGTGATTAACATCGAATAATAGCAACAGTTGAGGCGGCAGCAGAAGCCATATGGTACATGTTGGCAGCCTTTCGGAAGATGATGGTCAGCAGGCCACAGCAGTGGCATGATCGCGGCGGTGGCACAGTGGCATGATGGCAGCGGTGGCATAATGGTGGCTGCAGCACCCATACTAAACATAATGGATGCTAGGCTGCAGAAGTGGCATGACTGTGGTGGTGGCATGATGGAAGCAGCACCAGCCATAAAGAACAAGATATTTCTAACTTCACCACCACCTCTCTGGACGCCCAGTTTGCCAAACCTTATTCCCTCCTGTATCATCTGCATGGTCCCCAGGAAGGACTAACGGAGGAAATCCGTTCAACCCCCTTGGCATGTAATTAGACGCCAAGCCAACCTACCATGTCTAGTTTCCACACTATTACCATTTCTAGTTAACACTCAACTCCAGGATGGGAGAGCAATGGGTACTTTTATTTGCCTGACTCGAGGGAGAGTAAGACGGGTTCATGACTTGCTGAAGGCTGATGGTCACACTCTGCTTACCTTCTGAGAATTCCTGAAAAAACATAATCTCCCCCACAAAATATCTTTCCTTTCCTACAAGCCTCTAGTTATGCGAGTCACCTGCGATATCCAAACACATACAAATAAAGATCTAATTGTCAACCTTGCTAACCACAAGAGGTACACCCATACATTATCAAGATACTACAGTTTTCTCTGACCCATCATAGATGACTCCAAATCACACATGGGAATATCCTCCTGGGTTCAGCATTTCCCAGACCTCCCACTCAAAGACATTGTAGACACATTTTTTAAAGCGTCCCGATACTTACCTTCAGCATAAAAGGGCCCTTAAAATCACACATAGAGCATACATCTTCCTTATGGGAACAATTCCTAACTCTTCATGCTCTTGATGCACACAACTCAAAGTAGACTTGTACCATTGCTTCTGGGGCTGGCCTATAATCCAACAATTCGGGAAGAGGATAGATCTTTTGCTCTCACTCACCTAGTCAATTTGGTCCCTCTTACACCTTCCTGGGCGATCTTCGGTCACCTGGACACTCAGATATACCATTGTTCCCCTGAGGCAAAAACATTGTTGCTTATTATAATTAGTGTAGCCTGAAAGACTATATTGCATGATGGCTCTGCCCTTTAGACTGTTTTTACAAATATTGTCCCACCTGTTCCGAATAGACTGGGTAAAAACTGCCCAACACAAAGAAACCAATGTTAAAAAGTGTTTTACTTTGTGGGAACCATTTATTGCAATTCTACAGCCTCAATCTAAGGCCTCATGCACACAACCGTATGTATTTTGCGGTCCGCAAAAAGGGATCCGCCAAAAATACGGATCACGTCCGTGTGCATTCCGTATTTTGCAGAACTGGACAGCTGGCCCCTAATAGAACAGTACTATCCTTGTCCGTAATGTGTACAATAATAGGACATGTTCTATTTCTTTGCGGAACGGAAATACGGAAACGGAATGCACACGGAGTACCTTCCATTTTTTTTGCAGACCCATTAAAATGAATAGTTCCGTATACCGTCCGGAAAAAAACCCCGGAATGGACACGGAATGAAAATACGTTCATGTGCATGAGGCCTAAAACACAACTATGCAACTGCTTCTAGTATACCAACTGATATCTGATTCAGGAGATAGCAGTAGCAACGCCAATTAGATAAGGCTTTGCTATTGCCAGACGAGAGGAGATTTCCCTCCCTTCTCTCTAGGTGAAATGCCCTGTAGCTGCTGACTTATGTGTTGGTCCTCCTAGGACAGTCCGCATGGTCATTAAAAGTGTGCACCAGAACTATAACGGGGACCCATTTTGACTTTTGATATGGCACATCCACTTTTTTCTGCATTTTAATACTTCAACACAGTAAACTATTTCTAATAAATAACAAACAACTTCATTTCATCCAGCTTAAACAAAATAGTCTTGTAGTATAACGATGTGTTCCACAGTATATAGCTACAATGGTAAAGAAATGCAGTTAATCTTTTAGAAACCCATATCTGATGTATAAGTATCCATCTAAAGGTTGTCAAAATGCACAATAAAGTCCCTGGTTGTGATATGCAATGCATTTAGCCTTGAGTGGCGACCAGAGCGGCCTACTGGATTGCACTGTAATTCTTAGGAAATGGTCCTCTAAACCTGTATTAGTTCTTCAACTGTTCTCCATTCTCTAACATAGAATGATGAAAATGTATTTTTTTTTCTTCACTTTGTCTGCAATGACGGTATTCATCTTAGGAACACTTTTAGTGCTTTAAACACATAAATAAAAAATAAGCTCATGGAAATGGAATGATACTGATAGAATGAGGGCATTTGGAGTGCACGAGTGTATCATTTATAAACGCTGGTATTTCTGTACAAATTAATTTTTTCTTCCCTCTAACATCATTGTTAGAAATCTTTTAAATGGAAATCACATCTTCCTTTTATCTCATGTTATTTTAGGATAAATCAGTCAATGAAAAACAACTGTGTTTCAATGTTTACAAATAAAGATAAAAAGTTTTCATCTCAAAAAGCTTTTAGACTGGTCAGACAATATATAGGTGTACACTAAATGACTAACCTCTGTAATAGAAAAGATAAATAATACTTCATAGAATTGTGTTCCCTGTTATGGAAGACAACTGATTTGGACACCAACTTACACCATCACAATATGGCTATTACTTTTGCCAATAAAGAAAGACAAAGTGGTCCATATTGTTGAGTATACCTAGCTAATCAGAAATGTCTAGGTCCAAATGACCTAGCAGCAGATGGTGCAAGCTTCTTAACCCATAAATTAAACCTCAGTTTTTAAAGGAATACTCACGGTGTACAAACAAAGCAATTCCCTTATTCAACTTCCTTCTTTTCATTATTATGGTTATTACTTTTCGGAACACAATAGATATAGATATACAGTATTGCCAATCTTAAGAAAACAAATGAAGAGTATCTGTCACTATAAACAAAGGTCGGGATTTTATATGCTATAAGGCCAATCAAAATTTTACAAAAAATGCTTGGAATGGTGTAGGTGTAAAATAATAAAACAGGTCATAGTCACCTTATCTATGCCCTGGGTAATTTCTGAAATAAGGATTGGCTCAGTATTCATTTTCTGTGTTTTGAGAGGGATCGGGAAGTACAGATCATTGGGGGACAGGGAGGACAATACTTTTCAGCCCTTATGATGGGTGAAGGAATTGAGTTCCATTTTGTTCACATTCCCCACTCTTTATACCTGTCAAAACTATAGACTTTGTCAGCTTTCACACATAGTAAACATGAAGTTCAATGGCATGTATGTTAGGCCGAATGCACACGGCCGTGGAACACGGATGTGATCGGTCCATGGTATCCCGGCCTGGCATCCTGCTGACAGCAGGAGCGCACGGCATCATTGGTTCCTATGACGCCGTGCGCTTCATGCCGCCGCTGCACTATAGTAATACACTCATATGATCTATACGAGTGTATTATTGTAGTGCATCGGCAGCATGAAGCGCACAGCGTCATAGAAACCAATGGCACCGTGCGCTCCTGCTGTCAGCAAGATTCCAGGCTGGGATACCACGGACCGCTCACGTCAGTGTTCCACGGCCGTGTGCATTCGGCCTTACTATGTGTAATCTGACAAAGTCTACAGTGACTCTGTATCTGTATAGATCCAGTATGCAGCCAGTTAAAGGGAATCTGTCACCCTTTGTAACAATCTATATACAGTGGATTTAAAAAAACTACACACCCCTGTTAAAATGTCAGGTTTCTGTGATGTAAAAAAATTAGACAAAGATAAATAATTTCAGAACGTTTTCCACCTTTAATGTGACCTATAAACTGTACCACTCAATTGAAAAACAAACTGAAATCTTTTAGGTGGAGGGAAGAAAACTAAAAAAAACTAAAATAATGTGGTTGCATAAGTGTGCACACCCTCTTATAACTGGGGGTGTAGCTGTGTTCAGAATTAAGCAATCACCTCTGATTAACCCCAAATAAAGTTCAGCTGCTCTAGTTGGTCTTTCCTGAAATTTTCTTAGTCACATCCCACAGCAAAAGCCATGGTCCACAGAGAGCTTCCAAAGCATCAGAGGGATCTCATTGTTAAAAGGTATCAGTCAGGAGAAGGGTACAAAAGAATTTCCAAGGCATTAGTTATACCATGGAACACAGTGAAGACAGTCATCATCAAGTGGCGAAAATATGGCACAACAGTGACATTACCAAGAACTGGACGTCCCTCCAAAATTGATGAAAAAATTTGAAGAAAACTGGTCTGGGAGGCTACCAAGAGGCCTACAGCAACATTAAAGGAGCTGCAGGAATATCTGGCAAGTACTGGCTGTGTGGTACATGTGACAACAATCTCCCGTATTCTTCATATGTCTGGGCTATGGTGTAGAGTGGCAAGACGAAAGCCTTTTCTTATGAAGAAAAACATCCAAGCCAGGCTACATTTTGCAAAAACACATCTGAAGTCTCCCAAAAGCATGTGGGAAAAGGTGTTATGGTCTGATGAAACCAAGGTTGAACTTTTTGGCCATAATTCCAAAAGATATGTTTGGCGCAAAAACAACACTGCACATCACCGAAAGAACACCATACCGTCAGTGAAGCATGGTGGTGGCAGCATCATGCTTTGGATCTGTTTTTCTTCAGCTGGAACTGGGGCCTTAGTTAAGCTAGAGGGAATAATGAACAGTTTCAAATACCAGTTAATATTGGCACAAAACCTTCAGGCCTCTGCTAGAAAGCTGAACATGAAGAGGAACTTCATCTTTTAGCATGACAACGACCCAAAGCATACATCCAAATCAACAAAGGGTTGGCTTCACCAGAAGATTAAAGTTTTGGAATGGCCCAGCCAGAGCCCAGACCTGAATCTGATTGAAAATCTGTGGCGTGATCTGAAGAGGGCTGAGCACAGGAGATGCCCTCGCAATCTGACAGATTTGGAGTGTTTTTGCAAAGAAGAGTGAGCAAATCTTGACAAGTCAAAATATGCCATGCTGATAGACTCATAGTGCTGTAATAAAATCAAAAGGTGCTTCAACAAAGTATTAGTTTAGGGTGTGCATACTTATGCAACCATATTATTTTATTGTTATATTTTTTCTTCCCTCTTCCTAAAAGATTTCAGTTTGTTTTTCAATTGAATGGTACAGTTTATAGGTCACATTAAAAGTTGAAAAAGTTCTGAAATGATTTATCTTTGTCAAAAAAATTTGCATCACAGAAACCTGACATTTTAACAGGGGTGTGTAGACTTTTTATATCCACTGTATATAAAGAAGGGCGTATGTATGTATGTTTAGCGATCACTCAAAAACCAACCATCGATTTCAACAAAACTTGGTATACACATGCCTTACTTCCTGGAAAGAAATCTTGTGGGGGGTCTCAGCTCTCTAGGACGTACCGTTCCTAAGATATTCCCAAAAAATAACATGCTTTAGCCAATACAAGCCTGCAAGTCTTTCTCTTCATATCCCAACTGCCATACACACGGTCACATGTCCCTTTATCAGCCAATAGAAGCTCGCAGGTCCTTAGTCTCCACATACACACAGTTTTACTCCATTTTTCCAGAAAAACCCAGCCATTTTTCTTCACTGCTGCAGGTCAGATTTAGGGTAGGGTTACACGACGAAATGTGTCGCGCGACAATAAGTTAAGGCATCAGGGTACAGTTTTCTATTGTGCCAGATTGTGTCAGACAGATCCGTCCTCATTGACTTACATTGTGTGCCAGGATGGATCCGTTTGGTTCAGCTTCGTCAAGTGGACAGCAAAACGCTGCAGGAAGCATTTTGGTGTCCGCCTCCAGAGCGGAATGGAGACTGATCGGAGGCAAACTGATGCATTCTGAGCGGATCCTTTTCCATTCAGAATGCATTAGGGCAAAACTGATTTATTTTGGACCGCTTGTGAGAGCCCATGATGGATCTCACAAATGGAAAGCAAAAACGCGAGTGTGAAAGTAGCCTAATGAACAGGAAGCAGCATTCGCATGGAGTGCTGCCTCCTATACAGCCAGCTGATCGACGGAGGGTCGGGTGTTGGACCACCGGTAATCAGATATTGATGGTCTATCCTGATGATAAGTCATCAATATACCTGGCCAGACACCCAGCACAGATGCTCAAGTACTGTCTCACTAGTTTACAGGCTGCCAGTGACAACGTGCTATATGATACAGTTTGCAAATGAGCTGTAATGGACCTTTGCAATTCCTTTGGATAGATCATCAGCATCTGATCGGCAGGGGTCCGACACCCGGGACCCCTGCTGATCGGCTGTTTAAGAAATCAGCGGCGCTCCCGGGGCCGAGCTGCAGTGAAGGGGAGAACAGCACCAGATTCCCTGGGGCACACTCTATTACAGGGGACACCGGCTAGGTGGTGATCGAGGTGCCCTTGATGGTGATTGGCTTTTCTGGGTGCTTGTGTGGCTGGTCCCCTGAATTAAGGTAATGTCGTGACGCCAGCACCTTGGTGGTGCAAAATGATGAGAGTGGTTGTAGTATGGAGATAGAAGAATAGAAGAATAAGGCAGGGTTTAAATCCAACTAAGAACTTTACTATAACCAGGGTCTTGACAGCAATTAACATCCAGGTACAAACAGTCTCTTATGAACATGTAGATTGGATGTGGCAAATCCAAGTAACTGGCTGTATATGGGGCTATATCCCAGGCTATAGTAGGAGATTGTGTACTCACTGGTAGTCAGCTCTTTGCCTTGTTCTAATCTCAGTAAAGGTGGTTCACATCCTTATCTTCTACACACAAGTGATGCAACAGATGGCCTGTCTGTCCTTGAAGTAACAGTGAGGCGGCCGGAAGCTAATAAATCCTTCACCTTGATACAAAGGCGCCTAGAGCATAGAAAAATGGCTATTGTCCTTCCTTTGTCTTTCCACATACTGTAGATATTAGTAAAATCCACTTGGCACTCCGGAAGAGTAATGGTAGAATAAAGGTTTTATCTCTTTCTGCTTTACTAGCTTGACACCGATACATTGAATTGGCTCCTCTGGGCCGTGGAGCCCCTCGCTCCATCTCCTCTAACTTCCACACTCTAACTCCAACTCAAATAACTAGGCCTGAACTGTGTTATATATACTGTGGTGCTATCCCCATCTAGTGGTGGAAAATGTGTAATGCACCTAACAGCCTGTTAACAGGGATCTATATACAAAAGTGCAATTTAACATGGTACAACATATACAATATCAACTTTGCAGTACCCACGTACACGAGTGGGACACTCAGGGCCGATCCTACACGGGGTGCAGTGGGTGCCCCGCACCCCAGCGCTGTCACCTGAAAGGCGCCGAGCGAGCCGCCGGGACTTTTTTATTTTTTTTGACTTTTTTTTTTTTTTAACCACCTCCGGACCGCCTGGTGGGCCGGGCCGCCTCAGCCTCAGGGTTCGAGTGGGGCCGGGGGTGTGCCGCCGGCCGGCCGGGTATGGCCTAATCAATTCACATCACACCCCTGTCACTGTCTGTGACTGCTCCGCTCCGCCTCCTGCCAGCCCACTGTGACACAAAGAACAGACACAGACACACGACACATATACTGACGTGACTCACGTGTGAGACTGAGACCGCCTCCTGTAGTCCGCCTCCTGTGCTCTGCCTCCTGTGCTCTGCCTCCTGTGCTCCGCCTCCGTGCTCCGCCTCCTGTGCTCCGCCTCCTGTGCTCCGCCTCCGTGCTCTGCCTGACTGCCTCCCATCTTCCGGCGGCCGGCAGCGTAACGTCGCTCACTGCGACGTAACGTAGTGAGTGACGTCACGTCACGTTACAGTTACGCTGCCGCCGGCCGCCAATTTTGAATATTGAAGAGCGGGACTGGAGCACTGCTGCCAGTGCCACGCCAGTCACGCCACCAGCTTCTGCCTGCCAGTGCCCGCCCCTGCGCCCTAGTAGTGCCAACTGGCTTGTACTAAGTTGTGATGAGAATACATTTGGAGTCCTCCTGACTGAGTCCTGACTCCTGACTGTCCCAGGCAGTAAGTTAGTGAATACTGAATAGTGATGATTAGTGATAGATTATATTAGATAAGATAGTAACTTATGTAAGGCCTCTTTCACACTTGCGTTGTCCGGATCCGGCGTGTACTCCACTTGCCGGAATTACACGCCGGATCCGGAAAAACGCAAGTGTACTGAAAGCATTTGAAGACGGATCCGTCTTCAAAATGCTTTCAGTGTTACTATGGCACCCAGGACGCTATTAAAGTCCTGGTTGCCATAGTAGTAGTGGGGAGCGGGGGAGCGGCATACTTACCATCCGTGCGGCTCCCGGGGCGCTCCAGAATGACGTCAGAGCGCCCCAGGCGCACGGATGACGTGTACATGCGATCACGTGATCCATGCGCTTGGGGCGCCCTGACGTCACTCTGGAGCGCCCCGGGAGCCGCACGGACGGTAAGTATGCTGCTCCCCGCTCCCCACTACACTTTACCATGGCTGCCGGGACTTTAGCGTCCCGGCAGCCATGGTAACCATTGAGAAAAAGCTAAACGTCGCATCCGGCAATGCGCCGAAACGACGTTTAGCTTAAGGCCGGATCCGGATCAATGCCTTTCAATGGGCATTCATTCCGGATCCGGCCTTGCGGCAAGTGTTCCGGATTTTTGGCCGGAGCAAAAAGCGCAGCATGCTGCGCTATTTGCTGCGGCCAAAAAACGTTCCGTTCCGGAACGGAAGACATCCTGATGCATCCTGAAGGACGGACTGTCCATTCAGAATGCATTAGGAAAATCCTGATCAGTATTCTTCCGGCATAGAGCCCCGACGACGGAACTCTATGCCGGAAGACTATAACGCAGGTGTGAAAGAGCCCTAAGTGAGCTATTGAGCTTGTAAATAAACTTGTGCAAACTGCAAACTATATGAGTAGTTACTAACTACTCATATACTTTGCACAAGTTTATTTACAAGCTCAATAGCTCACTTACATAAAGGAACGGACGTCTTACAATAGGGTGGGACACTGTTATGGGGGGGGGGGGGAGGAGAAGTGATATGTGGATGATGACACATTTATATAGCACAAGATGCTTGCGCTGCCTGCCATATATGTGTGTCATCCACAGATCCCCCCGGCCACCTATAACAGTGTCATCCACAGATGCCCCATAACAGTGTGTCACCCACAGATGTCCCCATAAGTTCCATAACAGTGTCATCCACAGATGCCCCCATAACCGTGTGTAATCCACTGATGCCCATAACAGTGTGTCATCCACAGATCCCCCATAACAGTGCGTCATCCACAGATGCCCCCTAACAGTGCGTCATACACAGATCCCCCATAACAGTGCGTCATTGTAAAGGGGAGGAGTTAGTAAGATAACCACGCCCACGTGGGGGCGCCAGAAATATTTCTGCACCCAGGCGCCTGTGACCCTAGGATCGGCCCTGGGGACACTGCAATTGGGCCTGCGGTAAACAGCGAGAAGGCCACGGCACTACTGCCAGCGCCGCTGCCTTCTCAAACAGCTGATCGGCAGGGGTCCCGGGTGTCGGACCCCTGCCGATCAGATGCTGATGATCTATTCAGATGATAGATCATCAGTTTAAATAAAACTGCAGAACCCCTTTAAGTTTGTCATCTGCAGAGGTTGTCTTAACTTTTGTAACTTCAGGTTACTCAGAAGTAGGTAATTCAGAAGGCACTGTAATACTGATGTATTCTCACCTAGAAGGATGCTGTGGAAAATAGCTCCATAATACAGTATCAGGGAAGCATTTCTTCCTTTTTTCCCCTCTTAGTGTTCTAGATTGAAGCTTATTTGTAGTTAATATATATGGGAAGAAACAGGAGCAAAATGCATTTGCAAGTCCAGTTGTTAGGTAGCTGGCTCAATCACTGCTTTTTTCTCTAAGGTCTATAATAATCATGGGGTTTTCAGATGAAAAAAGTATATTTGAAACTGCTAAGAATGCTGTACAAATATATTTTAAAAAAATCCATGCTGCTCATGTCCTGACGATGCTTGGTCCCGCGCCACTTGGTTCAGCAGTGATGTGTCAGTACGGGAACATGTGACCGCTGCAGCAAATCACTGGCCATAAGGGTACTTTCACACCAGGTTTAAAGTTTTTCTGTATTGAGTTCCGTCCTAGGAGCTTAATCCCCCCCCCCCAAAACACATCAGTTTTGTCCCAATGCATTCTGAATGGTAAGCAATTCATTCAGTATGCATTGGGATGTCTTCCGTCCCCTTTACGGTATTTGGCCGGAGAAAATACCGCTGCGTTTTTTTATCCGGCCAAAATTCCAGAACACTTGCTGTATTGCCAGATCCAACATTAATTTCCATTGAAATGTATTAATGTTGGATCCGGTACTAAGTGTTCTGGAAATTGCCACGTCACCAGATCCGGATTTCCGGTCTGCACCTGCGCTGGGATATAGGAGGAGCTGGTTGCGTAGCTTCATGTTTGCCTCTTTGCTCCAGCTTGCGAGGGAGAAGGCAGCACACCAATGAAGGGGAGTATAACGTTTTTTTTTGTTTGTTTTTTTGTGCCACGATAAAAATTGCACATATAAGCAGCTCCTATGTACTTATACATAGGAGCTGTATGTTATAAGTACATAGGTGATGCTAGGAGTAGTAGTAACTAGGACTACTACTCCTAGTATACCCTTTGTACTTATACTATCTGCAGTCCCTATGCAATATTACATAGGGAATGCTAGGAGTGGTAGTCCTAGGTACTGCAACTCCTAGTATCCCCTATGTACTTTTACTACCTGCAGTCCCTATGCAATAGTACATAGGGACTGAAAGTAGTATAAGTACATAGGGGATGCTAGGAGTAGTAGTACCCAGGACTACTACTCCTAGCATCCCCTATGTACTTATACTACCTGCAGTCCCTATGTACTACTGCATAGGTACTGCAGGTAGTATAAACACATAGGGGATGGTAGGAGTAGTAGTCTTAGGTACTGCAACTCCTAGCATCCTCTATGTACTTATACTACCTGCAGTCTCTATGCGATAGTACATAGGGACTGCAGATAGTATAAGTAGATAGGGGATGCTAGGAGTTGGAGTACCTATGACTACTACTTCTAGCACCCCCTATGTACTTATGCTACCTGCAGTCCCTATGCAATGTTACATAGGGACTGCAGGTAGTATAAGTACATAGGGGATTCTAGGAGTAGTAGTCCTAGGTACTGCAACTCCTAGCATCCCTTATGGGTGCTTATACTACCTGCAGTCCCTATGCAGTAGTACATAGGGACTGCAGGTAGTATAAGTACATGGGGATGCTAGGAGTAGTAGTCATAGGTACAAGAATATAACTACCACTCCTCATATATTAATATTTTAGAGGGGGAAAAAAACATGTCCACCCGCCTGCCAGACAATCCGCAAAAGAGGAAAAAAGTTCCACAAATGGAAAGTAAGTAATATTTATGTGGGTGTGCGTGTCATGTGTTATGTTCAAATATTCATGTATTTTTTTCTTTTATAGACACATCTTCTTCAAGTGGTAAAAAAAATTATACAAAAATAACAGTTACTAGCAAAATATATAAAAAACGGAACTGCCTGCCGGATTCTTCTAATGCTAGTGTGAAGGTACCCTAACAGAACTGCAGTAGAGATAAGCAAACCTTTTAAGATTCGGCTCTTTTCAGGTTCTCCGAAGAAAGAAATAGAAAGAGCAAGCACCTTCTGTAGAATGCTAGTCTGGGTTTCAGGGCAATATATATACACATTGTCTGGAAGGTTCTCTTTCTCATTATTGACAGTGCCTAGTATGCATAGTACATATGCAGAGTATTGCAAGGCAGGCAATATGGGAAACATATTCAAATTAGCATTCCAAAGCCTATCTGATGCCAGCAGATGTAAAATGTGCTAATTTTCATTCATACTCAGCGCCCTCCATGAGAATAAATAGTACCCCCAGGCCTCTCAGGCAGCCAAGCAAAGTTTCTTTCCTCAACTCTGTTACAGGGTAGAATTGATTCTCTCATTCTAAGGCTGCAGCCAATCATTGGCTGTGTGAAGTGAGCTGCAATACCACACAAACAGGTGTGAACAGGTGAGGTGCTGTTTCTGGAGTTAAGCAGCCACATTTCTTTAATCCTGTACAACCCCTCTAATATGATTTCTTTGGTGAAAACTGGGAGATAATCTTAAATAGTTGAAAAAATAAATAAAGAGAAAACTTAAATTTCTTCTCTTTAGATCCACTTCTTATTTTTGATTAAAAAAATAAGATGCGGCAAAATCTGCACTGTGTGATCTTGAATTTAGGGACTAGGATCTAAAACTCTCCTTCACTGAGCCACAAGAAACAAAAGTGAATGATTATGTTTATTGGTAGCAATTTATGACACTCATCTTGGCTATCTCATACATAAATTGGACTTACAACTATTTAGCAAATGATTAGTTATGCAGATTCTTGTCATGTAATTACATTGTTACTGTTTTGCTCCTGGTGGCGGAACAATGTTTTCCTTCTTGTATACTACAAATTACAACCCATTCTCACATTCCCTAATAGCTCAGTGGTTGATTCCCAATCGAAAGGTCACTGGTGCGAATCCTGGAGCAGCCATGAAGGGGATTTCCCAAGAAAAGAGAAACAGAATCATCCCGCTCATCGATAGAAGTATCTCGGCCAAGAAAATTGCTAAACTGCATTGTGTGAGTACCATGACAGTTGGAAGACTATGAAATGAAGTCTGTGCATCCATTCCAAAACCAAGAGGTGGACGTCCAGGCAAAATATCAGACTCAACAAGTCGGCTCATCACAAGGTCTATTAGTTCTGGTGTGACAAACACAGCAGTGGAGGTGGCTCGCATGCTTCATAATAATAAGATCACATACGGTATCAGACTGGGGTGCCTAGGGCCCACCAGTAAAATTTATTTTGGGGGTCCACCATATGGATACATTCAAATATTACCTGCTCACACCACAGCAAGATGCTACCAGATGATTGAATATGGGGGTCCATGCAGCAACTTTGAGAAGGTAGGTCCTGGGGAGACGAGGACACTGGTAGCTTTCCTCTATACCTAGAAGTCATCTCAGCTCTGATCGTGTCCATAATAATAAATTGGGGAGTTTCTTTAATAATCTATCAAGTTTTTATATGAACATAGGCTGGTTGAGGTGCTGTACATAGAATATATGTATGTAGTGCAGTAAGTCTACTGTGTTATGTGCCACTTGTGCAGGGGGTGGGAGACTAGGGGCCCACCTTGCTCAGGGGCACACCAGGGGATTCACCTGTACCCCTGTGGGCCAGTCCGAGCCTGATCACAGACATCCATGCAAGCACTGTGCGATGCACATTATATAAGTCTGGAATGGTGGCCCAAAAAAAGGTGAACAACCCTTAACTTCAATATCGTCATAAGAAGTGCCAGCTCCAGTTTGCTAAAAAGTACAAACAGTGGACAGTAGAAGATTGGAAATGGGTGATTTGGAGCAATGAGATGAAAGTCAATAGACAGGGATCTGATGGGTGCAAATGGGCCCGGAAGAAACAAGGGAAAAATGGGCTAACGTATTGAGAAATTGAAAGAACCGTTAAGTTTGGTTGAGGAAGCCTGATGATATGGGGTTGTTTCACAGCCAAAGGTGATAGATACTTGACCAGGATCGACGGTGGTCTCAATGCTGAGCTAAATGTGAGTATTCTACAAGATGAGTTACTTTGAACACTTGAGTACTATGGGTATGAAACGGACGACATAGTGTTCCAACAGGACAATGACCCAAAGCATTCATAGAGATTGGTGAAAAAATGGTTTAATGACAATGAAGTAGAGGTGCTGGATTGGCCCACCCAGACCTCAACCCAATCAAACACAGAGTTGAAGAAAAGCTGTATTTGTACCCAAGTGAATCACCCAGTATGCATCAACATTGGGAATATGTAGAAGAGACCTGGTAACAGATTTCAATCGAGACATGCTTGAATCTGTTCAAAAGCATGCCCAGAAGGATTGAGGCATTGTTGAAAGCCAAAAGTGGATTTAAAAACTACTAACAAAATAATGTTATTAAAAAATTAAAATTTTGAATTTTAGAAACAAAACATTAACAATGCAGTTACATGACAATAATCTTCATAACTAATCATATGCTAAATTATTGCAAGTCCAATTTATGTATGAGATAGCCAAGCTGATCGTCTATAAAATAATGGTAGTTTCTCACGTTTGAAGCTGTAGTGGATAGTGAGATATGGAGTCTGAAAGTCAAAAGTTCTAAACATTGTTACCCTTTTGCTCGTCAGTGTAAATCCTGACAGCTCCAGTGCATGCCAATGAGTCCCCATATTCATGAGCTCATGGCTGTGGTTTGTGTCCAGCCAATGCCCCGCTTGTCTGTCGGAATGGCCATGCAGGAGTTTCACACCAGAGGCAATATAGATCATATGTTTAGTGATTTGAAGTGATTCAGGATAATCCATAATTTATGAATTTATTCAAATAAATACGCATGTATGTTGATTATGAGATCTGCTCTCACAATGTTAAGAAACCATGTGACATAATCAGAGTAGTTACTACTGTATACTTAACCCCTTACAGACATGACCTATTATAGCTTTATGGGTGTGGTGATTTTTTTTTTTTTTTTTTATTAACACATCCTAAAAAACATATCTTGGTTTTTGGGTTGTTTTTTTTTTTTGCAAAAAAGTCACATGAGGGCTTGATTAACTTTTAAAAAAATTTACATTTATCCTATTGTGTTTTTTTACATTTTCAATTTTGTGCAGTTTACTGTGAGGCATAAATTATGGGATTTCTGTATTCTGTGTGAACAGTTACTGCTATGCCAATTTTAATTCGATTTTTTTTTATGGTTTACTAGTTTTGAACAAAGAAAGCACTCATTGTTTTTTGTGTTGACATATTCTGAGGGCCAACATTTTCTCTGCTATGAAGGCTTGCTTTTATTTAATGAACTGTAGTGTTTATTGTTTTGTTTTGTTATTTTTTTGTTATATACAATTCAATTCAAATCAGTTTTTGGAGATGGTGACCATAAACAGCAAATTTGCCATACCAGGATAAATAATCGATTAATTTGATAGTATGGCAATACGGACCTGGCAATACTCAATACACATAGTTTATTTTATTGTTTAATTCTGTTGCTTTTTATCTTGTAAGTTCTGTATATCAGTATATTATGCTAGTCAGCCTAAGGCAGACAGGAATTCTATGAGACAAGGGTCCAATGAGTGTGCAAAGATGGCAGATGTGGGGGACCTACATTGGGCCCCCCACTACCTTGACAATGGATTGACACTCTGCGATTGCATTGCAGGTGTCTAATGGGGGGACAGTTCCTCTGTCAAACCCCTTAGATGTCACAGCTGCTATTGACTGTGGCATGGACATAGTTTAACAGCTTTGCATAGTTATCTTTGCATGTTACAGCAAATGCCTTTTGCTGATGGCACAAGCTTAGCTACTAACCTGCATCCTCACAATGCTGTAATAGTACAGCATATCACATTAAGGCCCACCCATCCGTGAGACAGAAATTATTAAAAAAGGAAGTGCCAGCATGAGACAGGAACTGTTTCTGAATCTCTGGGAGAGAGTCAGAGGAGCCACGAATAGCATGTAAATGTGAATCTAGGGTAGGTTGCACAATGATAATTCATATTATATTTGACTTCATCTTCGTGCGACCTTAATCCGTAGTTGGACGCTATTCCCAGCTTCTCTGATCCTCTTTTACAAATGTTTTAACAAAGATCCAGGTGTAAAAATCCAAGGCAAAGGACATAAACAACGGTATCCAAAAATCACAATATTCAGAAACAAACAGCAGCCACCAATGGTGTCCTACTCCATTGGTGGCTGGTGTGTGTTTCCTTTTTCTCCAGCCTTTTCATGGTATAATGTTTATTTACCCAAATGTACTTGTGTTTTTATCTTCAATGGGCTGCTTCCAGCTATTCATTGTTGCAATTACTTATTAATGTACAGTTGCAAGAAAAAGTATATGAACCCTTTGAAATGATATGGATTTCTGCACAAATTGGTCATAAAAAGTCACAACAATAGACAATCACAGTCTGCTTAAACTAAGGGTCCATTCACACGTGCTCTCCGCCTCCACATTTGCGGAGTGCGGCCCCGAACTTCCGGATTTCGGCCCCGAACTTCCGGTCCACAGCTCCGCAAAAGATAGAACATGTCTTATTCTTGTCCGCAGCTGCGGACAAAAATAGGCATTTCTATAGTGGGTGCCGGCCAGGTGTTTTGCGGATCCGCAATTTGCGGGTCCACAACACACCACGGACGTGTGAATGGACCCTAATAACACACAAAGAATTAAATGTTACCATGTTTTTATTGAACACACCATGTAAACATTCACAGTGTAGGTGGAAAAAGTATGTGAACCCCTAGACTAATGACATCTCCAAGAGCTAATTAGAGTGAGGTGTCAGCCAACTGGAGTCCAATCAATGAGATAAGATTGGAGGTGTTAGTTACAGCTGCCCTTCTCTATAAAAAATACACACCAGTTCTGGGTTTGCTTTTCACAAGAAGCATTGCCTTATGTAAATGATGCCTCACACAAAAGAGCTCTCAGAAGACCTACGATTAAGAATTGTTGACTTGCATAAAGCTGTAAAGGGTTATAAAAGTATCTCCAAAAGCCTTGCTGTTCATCAGTCCACGGTAAGACAAATTGTCTATAAATGGAGAAAGTTCAGCACTGCTGCTACTCTCCCTAGGAGTGGCCGTCCTGTTGGGATGACTGCAAGAGCACAGCGCAGACTGCTCAATGAGGTGAAGAATAATCCTAGAGTGTCAGTTAAAGACTTACAAAAGTCTCTGGCATATGCACTAACATCCCTGTTAGCGAATCTACGATACATAAAACACTAAACAAGAATAGATTTCATGGGAGGATACCACAGAGGAAGCCACTGCTGTCCAAAAAAAACATTGCTGCATGTTTACAGTTTGCACAAGAGCACCTGGATGTTCCACAGCAGTACTGCAAAATATTCTGTGGACAGATGAAACCAAAGTTGAGTTGTTTGGAAGAAACACACAACACTATGTGTGGAGAAAAAGAGGCACAGCACACGAACATCAAAACCTCATCCCAACTGTGAAGTATGGTGGTGGGGGCATCATGGTTTGGGGCTGCTTTGCTGCGTCAGGGCCTGGACGGATTGCTATCATAAAAAAAAAATGAATTCCCAAGTTTATCAAGACATTTTGCAGGAGAACTTAAGGCCATCTGTCCACCAGCTAAAGCTCAACAGAAGATGGGTGTTGCAACAGGACAACGACCCAAAGCATAAAAGTAAATCAACAACAGAATGGCTTAAACAGAAGAAAATACGCCTTCTGGAGTGGCCCAGTCAGAGTCCTGACCTCAACCCGATTGAGATGCTGTGGCATGACCTCAAGAAAGCGATTCACACCAGACATCCCAAGAATATTGCTGAACTGAAACAGTTCTGTAAAGAGAAATGATCAAGAATTGCTCCTGACCGTTGTGCACATCTGATCTGCAACTACATTAAACGTTTGGTTGAAGTTATTGCTGCCAAAGGAGGTTCAACCAGTTATTAAATCCAAGGGTTCACATACTTTTTCCACCTGCACTGTGAATGTTTACATGGTGTGTTCAATAAAAACATGGTTACATTAAATTCTTTGTGTGTTATTAGTTTAAGCAAACTGTGATTGTCTATTGTTGTGACTTAGATGAAGAGCAGATCACATTTTATGACCAATTTGTGCAGAAATCCATATCATTCCAAAGGGTTCACATACTTTTTCTTGCAACTGTATATTAAATACACATTGCATTATAGAAATTGGGATAGGTATGGCATCATTACAGGTTTTGCCACCAGGTGTTCCACCACTTCTTTCTGGTTCTTGTTGTTATGTGGATTATAAAGATTATTGTGATTTTTGGATACAGTGATTTACATGTTTTTCCTTGGATTTTATTCCGTTTTTATTGTAAACCAATTAACTTTGGTTAGGTTTTGGTGGGAGTTTATTTTAAAGATCCAGATGATTTAAAACTTCTGTGCTGTCTGTGGCTACCAGTTATGTTGGATTGTCTGTGTATATATTATCTGGTGTGCAGTGGACTATACTGTACAGCTCTGGGACTATTTCTATGTGGCGCCAAGATCCAACAGCAGTGATTACACAACTATTATTTTGGACTAATTTCTTTTAAAAGACATGCTATAAAGTTTTGGTATTTTTATAGATACAGTACTTCAAATTGCTCAGTGTATTAACTTTGCCTTCTACAAACTTTATTTTCCTGTACTTCAGAACACAGTACTCCCTATAGAGAGGCATCCTGTTTTATTAACTGCCTAAAGTTATTAGCTCTCACTTTGCTATCCTTAAGACTTTTCTGATTCATTTTGGTGATATTGCTGCTTTCCATGAAAAAAGGACATGAAACTATCAACATAAACTTTTATCTAATCCATAAAGTACAGCAGTGGGTATGAAACCATCGAGTCAACCGACAGATTTGGCTTTTGGGCTACTCTTAAGAGTGTTATCCTGGCAGTTACCTGGTTTTCATTCTTTAAAATGTTTATACACATCTGGACGTTGCTGCAAGGAAACCACTATCCCGCTACCTCCTGCAGTAGTTTCTGTGTGATTGACAGATGACCATGGGTCAGAGACACCAGTCACAAAATCACAAAGGGGTCAGGCAAATTTGTAGCCAGGGACAGGTCAGGGCAGGCAGAGTACATGCTATACGGTAACTGTTTTGAGGTCTGGGCAGGCAGTGAAGGGTCAATATGGAGATCAAGCCCATGTCAGATCAGGCAGCGGAGGATCAGAATCCAGTAAATGGCCAGAAAGTCAGTACAAGGGCAGACAACAGAACAGACACCATGCAGGATACTAGTATTCTAGAAAACGCAATGTTCAGGCAGCCTTCCATAGGGGAAGGTACCTTAAGTTCCCCAGGGATGTCAGCCATTGGCTGGTGCAGATTTTTGTGTGTGTACACTGTCCTTTCAAGGACAGACCTGCTGGGAAGAGGGAGACAGAAGGAGCCAGGTATAAGCCACCAAGTTAGATGAGCAGAGAAGTGGTGGCTGCAAGCTGCAACTTTAACACACATACAGTATGGAATACTTCATGTACACCACACTCTGAATACAAAAAAGTATGTAATTTTGCTAAGGTATGCTAATCATACTGTATTGGATTTCAGGTCAGGGAAACTAGCTAAGGTTTCTTAAGCTCCATAAAAGTCCTGTCAATGAAATTTTTCAATGATAGAGTTATCTGTATTTACCCCCACTGTAGACTCTTGGTGAGCTGTAAGTGTATTGTATCACAAAAATAAAAATCTAACTTCCTTCAGACATAGCATAGCCTATGCGGCTAAGGCTGGGTACACATCACATTTTTGTCTTACGTTTGACGTATACAAAAAAACATACGTTAAACAGATACCTTTGACAGCTCCCATACAGTGGCATCCGTCATCATAAGAGTGCCATTTAAAGAAAAATGTCTATGTTCATGTGTATGTTTTTTTTCTGGACTATGCAGGATGGAAAAGCATACTGAGTGGACTGTACTGCGCTTTTGCATCCTTTTATTTTTTTCAGACATACAGTACAGACCAAAAGTTTGGACACACCTTCTCATTCAAAGAGTTTTCTTTATTTTCATGACTATGAAAATTGTAGATTCACACTGAAGGCATCAAAACTATGAATTAACACATGTGGAATTATATACATAACAAAAAAGTGTGAAACAACTGAAAATATGTCATATTCTAGGTTCTTCAAAGTAGCCATCTTTTGCTTTGATTACTGCTTTGCACACTCTTGGCATTCTCTTGATGAGCTTCAAGAGGTAGTCACCTGAAATGGTTTTCACTTCACCGGACGGATCGCCGGACGGATGAGTCTCCTTTACTAAATATGGCAGCCCGCATGTGTTCGCTGGCAAACACTGCGAACTGACCATCACTGTAATGGAGCACCAAGTCATGATCTATCAGGTTCTAATCCTAGAACTCGGTGCTCTATTTAAACTCCTTCCTGGCCATACACCAGTGCTAGTGATAGTCTCTGGCTCACTAGCTGTGTTCCTGGTTTCTGTGCTTTTTGGATTGCTTGTTCCTCTGACCCTGGCTTGTTTTCTGACCACTCTCTGTCTCTCATTTGGTACTGTGTTGTCCATCTGGTTCTGATCTCAGCTTGTCTACTGGCTACTCTCTGTCTCTCATTTGGTACTGCATAGCCCATCTGGTTCTGACCCATTTACTTACAATCCTGTTTTTGTGTGGTTTTGTCTCTTTGTGTTTGTGTGTTTCTGCATCTTAATAGTTAAGAGACTGTCGACCAGTTGCGGCCTTGCTACCTAGGGCTTGTACAAGTAGGCAGGGAAAGAGGGCTGGGTTCTAGGTTAGGGCTCACTTTCCATATCTGTCCAATAGAGGCAAACCATGCAGCTGCTATGGGGCCCCTGTGGGGGAAGGGAGCCCGCAGTGGAGGATAGGCCCCGTCCACTAACTACACTTGTATGGCTACCTGAAAATGTAGAAGTAGAGAAGGACCTTTGGTGATGTCATTAACCATGTGACCAGTGCAGAAAGCCAAGGAATAGCAGAGCAGCAGAAGTCTAAAGGACCTTTGATGATGTCATCATGTGACCAGTGCAGAGGACTGCTGAAAGTCCTGTGGGATATCGCTGTGAGGGGGCGGAGCTTCTGTGTGGTGCCTGGAGGAGAGGTTAGTGGTGTCCTGAGATAACCCATAACATCCTAGAAAATCTGTAAGTTGTAGTTCTGACCTATTATATCCCTCTCTATGTAATTTAAACATATGTCCTAGTACAGTCTGGTAATTCTGGGAGATGCAGTTCTTCTGGTCTATTGTATCCCTCTCCATGTAATTTCAGCGAATGAAGCTCAACACAGATATGATCAAAGCCTTATATGTTCTAGCATCAGATTATGATGTTCTGCAGCAGCTGAGGTGTGTATTAGGATGTTCTGCAGCAGCTGAGGTGTGTAAGGAGGTTCGGCGGCAGCTGAGGTGTGCATTAGGAGGTTCTGCAGCAGCTGAGGTGTATTATATGGTTCTGCAGCCGCTAAGGTGTGTATTAAGAGGTTCTGCAGCAGCTGAGGTGTGTAAGGAGGTTCTGCAGCAGCTGAGGTGTGTATTAGGAGGTTCTGCAGAAGCTGATGTGTGTACTAGGAGGTTCTCCAGCAGCGAAGGTGAGTTTTGTGAGGTTCTGCAGAAGTTCAGGTGTGTATTAGGAGGTTCTGCAGAATCTGAGTTGTGTATTAGGAGGTTCTGCAGCAGCTGAGGTGTGTACTATAAGGTTCTGCAGCAGCTGAGGTGTGTACTATGATGTGGTGCAGCAGCTGAGGTGTGTATTAGAAGGTTCTGCAGCAGCTAAGGTGTGTATTTGGAGGTTCTGCAGCAGCTAAGGTGTGTATAAGGAGGTTCTGCAGCAGCTGAGGTGTGTATTAGGAGGTTCTGCAGCAGCTGAGGTGTGCATTAGGGGGTTTTGCATCAGTCAGAGAAACATCAGTTGTGACTGGATAAAATCCTTTAGTTTTCTGTGTCTGCACTTTGTAAAATGTCCCTGTTCTGTTCTTCTGCCGGTACTAGTCGCACTGTGATTTGACCAGATCCAGCAGCATCTCCAGTCCAGACTCCAGACCAGCTCATTAAAGATCTGCCCCAGGCCCTGACCGCGCTCTGCCAGTCAGCATTGAGGAGGAGGAGGTGAAGCAGCAGGTACAGTCCTTGGGGGAAGGATGACACACTATATAAAAAGAAGCAGCCGCAGGCACAGTTCAGGCCAGGTAATCACTTGCCATCAGATTTTGGTATTCTGTTCCAGCCACTAGAAGAATTCCAGAATCGCCAGACCCAGCATATGCCAAACACATCTGGATCCCATTCAGAATGATGGGGTCATTCAAGATTGTTTTGCCCTTTGTTTAGCCAGAATCTGCAATGGAGGCTTCTGCTCTCTGCAGCAGTTGTGCATGTGCACATATCCTAAGGGGTGCTAATGGTCACTCACAAGGGGGCCCAATTCAGATTCTTGCCATGGGGCCCAGTGATTTCTATGTACGCCCCTGCCATTAGAGCTGCATTAATTGGATGTGAATGTGAACACAGATTTCTGAATGTTTATAGGATCAATAGATTTATATGTGATTAAAGTATCTAATCATTTTTTTATGGCTTTTATGTTCTTTTCAAAGTCAAAGCATTTTAAAAGCTGCTTAGTTGTCTGGTCCTGCTAGCAAGGTCTATTTCATTTTTTGCCAGGTATATAAAACACACACGAATATGTCAAGAAATCCTTTAAATCTGTAGATGATGCATGGATGTTCTGTGTTCACATAATATTTTTGCATCTACAGGTCTGTCCTTTCTGAACTTTCCTCTTGGCTTAACATATGCTGAGATGTGTGATGTGAAATGGGCAGATTTGAAAAAAAAATACAGTTTGTGATTTCTGCAGTGAGATAGATATAGCATAGATAAATATATGTCTATTTGTGGCTGCCCATGGGTTGTAAAGTGAGCTGCAGCCTATCAAAGGTTTAGCTAGCATGTCACAATATTGCACTGAATTTGTATATTGTGAAATGTCTTTAACACAATTTGCGTATAGTTAAATGTAGACACGTATGTGTTTTACCATTTTTATTTAACATTATTGCACAAAATTTAACAATACTTGCCAGCTCTCTTGGAATGTTCGGGAGACTCCTGAAAAAAAAAAAGGGACTTCGTAGACTCCCAGAAGAGCAGGTCAGTCTCATGTGACTTGCTTCCTGTTAAAGATATTCTTACCTCTCTTTTTTCCTACAGTCCTCTTCACTTTCAGGTGTTGCCTCAGACAACTTCCCAACTCTCCACCATCAGGACATTTTCCAGAGAGGTATCTGTAAAGTCTGGTCTGAGGTCTGTATTACTTTAGGGGGTAGGGCCTGGGGTCTGTATTTGTTTGGTGGTTCTGTTTTGAGGGTGTGTAATTATTCTGGGATATGATATAATTTACAGATTTTTACATTTTGACAATACTCAAAAGTGTTGAGAAAAGGAGCGGGGCTTACTGGCAGGGAAAGGTATAGCCATAGGCCAACAGATTTAGTCTATTTTTTGCTAAAAGCTGGCATATATAAAAGTTTAAATCTTAGATGCTCCAAATTTATTGAGGACTTTGTGGCTCCAGAACTTAATTGTGTAACTCTTGCTGTGGTTTTACAGAAGCTGAATGGTTCATCAAGTTTGGACCAAAGTATTGATATTAGACTGACAAAAAAGGGTCACAGTCATATTTGGGCGATAATAGTGCATTTATTAGTTTCATATCAGCAAGGCTGGTACCCCAAGGAAAACTGGGTTGATGATAGCAGTGGTCGCTTAAGATACAATATTAATTGGTTCCAGGACGACTATTGAATGTTGAAACCGTTGTAAGTTGAGTAATTGGTTCCAAAGTCCCCAAATTAAGATAACCAAGACAGATAAAACAAATCCTTACATATAATAGTCAGGAATAGCTGCTAACTAGCGACTAAAACAGCTATTTTACCAGAGAAGTGGCCTTGATTGGTTGGGTCTGACTCTAAGACATTGTATGTTGAGTCTAGTTTCATCTTATGATGGGTCAGAAAAGACCATTGTATGTTGAAAATATTGTATCCTTAAGCCATTGTATCTTGAGGGATCACTGTATTGGCATTTCCAGGGTCAAAGCAGTTGAAGAACATTATGTGATGCGGATGGGTCACTTATCCTTGGGCTAAGGCCAGAGGACACATAAAACAGTAGCAGCTGTGAGGTCTAGTACTGGTACTGTTGCACAGGCACCTTAATGGACTGCTGTATGTGATCCATTTAAAGGAAACCTGTCAACAACTCTATGCTGCCCACACATAAAGATGTGTCAGACAAAACAGTGAGCGAAAAAAAGTAAGAGGTGACCAAGAGCCAGCATTATATTAATTGCAGCCCTGGCCTGGAAAAGAGTCGGCTGCCTAAGGAGAATCATGGTTATCTGCTTACACAAAAAAAAAGGTCAAAAACATAAGCTAAATGCTACCTTTACTGGTGCTATATGGCCTAAAATCCTGTCCAACAGAGGTTCCTGCATAGGTTCCCATCCAACAAAGATCTGGTTGCCATGGCCGATGGGCACAAATAATTTTGATCAAAAATATTTGCAAAGATTCTCACTTTTATTTATATAGTGAGCATAGCATTACTTTACAACAGGAAATGATGAATAGCTGTAACTCTTCTCAGGCAGCGATGACTCTTTTCCAGGCTTGGACTATGAGAATTATAAAGCTAGTTCTTAGTAACTACTTACATTTAGCTTATGAGTGACACAACACTGAGATCACAATTTCTGTCACTATTTTATGATTCCATCAATGAGGGCAGCATAAAATTAATGACAGGTTCCCCTTCAATATGTGATTTTGATTGAGAGGACCACAACCAGCTAAAACCTTTGTTGACACGTTTCGTTATGTTTTACATGTCCCCCAAAAAAGTTGGCACCAAAAGAAAAAAGTCACACACTCTAATATTTTGTTGGGCCGCCTTTAGCTTTGATTACGGCACGCATTCTCTGTGGCATTGTTTCGATAAGCTTCTGCAATGTCACAAGATTTATTTCTATCCAGTGTTGCATTCATTTTTCACCAAGATCTTGCATTGATGATGGTAGAGTCTGACTGCTGAGCAAAGCCTTCTCCAGCACATCCCAAAGATTCTCAATGGGGTTAAGGTCTGGACTCTGTGGTGGCCAATCCATGTGTGAATATGATGTCTCATGCTCCATGAACTACTCTTTCACAATTTGAGACCGATGAATCCTGGCATTGTCATCTTGGAATATGCCTGTGCCATCAGGGAAGAAAAAATCCATTGATGGAATAACCTGGTCATTCAGTATGTTCAGATAGTTAGCTGACCTCAGTCTTGGAGCACATACTGTTGCTGAACCTAGACCTGACCAACTGCAGCAACCCCAGATCATAGCACTGCACCCACAAGCTTGTATAGTAGGCACTAGGCATGATAGGTGCATCACTCCATCTGCCTCTCTTCTTACCCTGATGCGCCCATCACTCTGGAGTCCGATCTTTATGCTCCCTAGAAAATTGAAGCCTTTTTCTGGTTTGCCTTACTGATTAGTGGTTTTCTTATGGTTACACAGCTGTTCAGTCCCAATCCCTTGAGTTCCCTTCACATTGTGCATGTGGAAATGCTCTTACTTTCACTATTAAACATAGCCCTGAGTTCTACTGTTGTTTGTCTTCTATTTGATTTCACCAAACGTTTAAGTGATCGCTGATCACGATCATTCAGGAATTTTTTCCTGCCACATTTCTTCCTCGAGTACGATGGGTCCCCACTATCCTTCCAGTTTTTAATAATGCGCTGGATAGTTCTTAACCCAATTTTAGTAGTTTCTGCAATCTCCTTTGATGTTTTCTCTGCTTGATGCATGCCAATGATTTGACCCTTCTCAAACAGACTAACATCTTTTCCACGACCACGAGATGTGTCTTTCAACATGGTTGTTTAAGAAATGAGAAGCAACTTATTGCACCAGTTGGGGTTAAATAACTTATTACCAGCTGAAAGATAATCGCCCATGTGGTAATTATCCAATAGGAGGCTCATAACTATTTGCTTAGTTAAATCCAGATGGCAACATTTTTTTGGACAGGCAGTGTACCCACTTTAGGTAATATAACTTTAGAACCAAATCCATTCTGCTGAGACCTGTCAATATTCTTTTCCAGCTAGAAGAGAATTAGTAGTAACATAGTAACATACAGTGGCATGCCAAGGGTGTTTGGCACCCGGGGCGGGTCCTTTCTCTGGCACCCCTCCCCCCTCATTGCATCATTGTACAACCTTCACAGTAGTTTTGTACAGATGTGTGCCCCCTCACAGAATTTATGCCCACATTTTGCACTCTCAAAGTAGTTATGCCCACATTGTGCCCCCCTCACAGTGGTTATGCCCTCTCTGTTCCCCTTTTACAGTAATAATCCCCATTGTGCCGCCTTCGCAGTAATAATCCCCATTGTGTCCCCTTCATACTAATAATCCCCATTGTGCCCCCTTTATAGTAATAATTCACACTGTGCCCCCTTTATAGTAAATATTCCCACTGTGCCCCCTTCACAGTAATAATGCCCACTGTGCCCCCTTCACAGTAATAATGCCCATTGTGCCCACTTCACAGGAATAATGCCCATTGTGCCCTCTTCACAGTAATAATGCCCATTGTGCCCCTTCACAATAATAATGTCCATTGTGCCCATTCACAGGAATAATCCCCATTGTGCCCCCTTCACAGTAATAATGCCCATTATGCCCCCTTCACAGTAATAATGCCCATTATGCCCCCTTTACAGTAATAATGCCCACTGTGCCCCCTTTATTATAGTAATGCCCTCTGGCTCTGTGCCCCCTCCATATTAGAAATGCCCATTGTGCCCCCTTCACATTAGTAATGCCCTCTGTGCCCCCTCCATAGTAGTAATGCCCTCTGTGCCCCAGCTGTTTGAAGAGAGGGCAGCGCTCATATGAGATCTGCTTTCTCTATTCTGTTCATCTGCTTGCCGTAGCACTTGCAGTGATGAGCAGGTAAGCAGAGCAGAGAAGTCAGAGCTCAGACAAAAAAAAAAAAAAAGTGGACAACCCCTTTAAAGACATACTTGCAAAACATTACATACAGCACTACAGAACATACAGGATCATACATACCTATTACATCCAGTGACTTCTCTTCTCTGATGTAGATATTCTCTTTCCTCTTCTTCTCCTGTTAGACCAGACCACCATGGTGACTTCTTTCAGCCGCGTCTCGTCTCTGTAGAGTTTAGTAAACAGACATCTTACGTTCCTACTTTTCCATAATCCTCTCACCTTCTCAACACCACATCCTGCCACCCCCAATACTCTGTACACTGTGCTCCCCAATACTTTCTTGCAGACACAGTCCCCCTGAAAATACTGGTACCACACAAATAGTGAGTCAGTACAAAAACACCCCTTTATATTATGCTCTAGTAATAAAAAAACACACCTTCCTTTCAGATCAGACCCCCATATAAAACCCTAAATGAGATTCCCCAATCTCAGACCAAACCCCCTTTAGACCTCTATGTTAGATCCCATATAAGACCCCAGTTTTAAACCTCAGATCAGACCACCTTTACACCTCCATGTAAGACCCCGAACCAATATCAGACCTCAGATAAGACACTCATATAAGACCCCCATTAGACCCCCAGACCCACATATCAGACCTCAGACCAGACCCCCATATTAGACCTCCAGACCCCCATTAGACCTACAGACCCCCATAGCTGACCCCCATTTGACCTCCAGACCCCCAATCAGACCCCCATTAGACCTCCAGACCCCAATCAGACCACCAATAGACCTCTAGACCTCCCAGTAAGACCTCCAGACCCCCAATCAATCCCCCATTAGACCTCTAGACCCCCCCGTCAGACCTCCAGACCCCCATTAGACCTCCAGACTTACATATCAGACCTCACACCAGACCCCCATATCAGACCTCCAGACCCCCATTAGAACTCCAGACCCCCATTAGAACTCCAGACCACCAAGTCAGACCTCCATTAGACCTCCAGACCCCAATCAGACCTCCATTAGACCTCCAGACCCCCCAGTCAGACCTCCAGACCCCCATTAGACCTCTAGACCCCTTAGTCATACCTCCAGACCCCCCAATCAGACCCCCATTAGACTTCCAGACCCCCAATCAGACCCCCTTTAGACCTCCAGACCCCCCAGTCAGACCTCCAGACCCCAATCAGACCTCCATTAGACCTCCAGACCCCCCAGTCAGACCTCTATACCCCCAATCAGACCACCATTAGACATCTAGACCCGCCATTCAGACCTCCAGACACCCAATCAAACCCCCCATTAGACCTTCAGACCCCCAATCACACCCCCATTAGACCCCCAATGAGACCCCCCAGTCAGATCTCCAGACCTCCAATCAGAGCCCCATTAGACCTCCAGACCCCCAATCAGACCTCCAGACCCACAATCAGACCTCCAGAACCCCATTAGACCACTTTAAAATCCCCAGTCAGACCTCCAGACCCCCCAGTCAGACCTCCTGACTTCCCCAGTCAGAACTCCTGAGCCCCCATAGAACGCTCCAGACCCCCCATTAAACCTCCATATCAGACCTCAGATCAGACTGTAAAATAATAAAGTCACTTACCTCTCCTGTCGCCACTCTCCCTGTCCTGGCTTTCTTCTCTTCTCGGTGCCCGCGCTGCAGTCACCTGACCTCCTACAGCATCAGGTCAGAGTGTGCTCTGTACGTCCTGGCGCTACAGGCAACCAGGCCACAGCAGAGCGGGCCCTGAGAAGAGCGAGCAGGAGGAGGGGTAAGTACTGGACAGCGCTCACAGCGCTTCTCTCCCCCTCCTCCTGCAGACTAGTGAGTGCTTCCACTGCATCTTATAAAGGAAAAAAGCAATGAGCGCTTCCATCTGTATTGATGGAAGTGCTCATTGCTTCTGTTCTGGCACCCGCCTGAGAGCGATGAGAGCCTGCACCTGGGGCGGACCGCACCTCTCCGGGCACGCCACTAATAACATAGTATATAAGGCAGAAAAAATACATTTGTCCATCCAGTTTGGCCTGTTATCCTGCAAGTTGATCCAGAGGAAGGCGAAATAAAAAAAACCTCTGAGGTAGAAGCAAATTTTCCCCACTTAATTTCCTTCCCGACTCCAATCAGGCAATCAGAATAAATCCCTGGATCAATGACCCATCTCTAGTAGGCTGTAGCTATAGCTATTATTACGCTCCAGAAATACATCCAGGCCCCTCTTGAACTCTTTTAGTGAACCCATCACCACCTCCTCAGGCAGAGAGTTCCATAGTCTCACTGTTCTTACCGTAAATAATTATCTTCTATATTTGTGTACAAACCTTCTTTCCTCCAGAAACAGAGGATGTCCACTTGTCGCAGTCACAGTCCTGGGGATAAATAGAAGATGGGAGAGATCTCAGTACTGACCCCTGATATATTTATACATAGTTATTAGATCTCCCCTCAGTTGTCTTTTTTCTAAAGTGAATAACCCTAATTTTGATAAGCTTTCAGGGTACTGTAGTCCCCCCATTCCAGTTATTACTTTAGTTGCCCTCTTCTGAACCCTCTCCAGCTCTGCTATGCCTTGTTCACAGAAGCACAGAAATGTACACAATACTCCATGTGTGGTCTGATTATGTTCTCATCACGGGCATCTATGCCCCTTTTGATGCAACCCATTATCTTATTGGCCTTGGCAGCAGCTACCTGACACTGGTTTCTACAGCTTAGTTTGCTGTTCCCAAAAATTCCTAGTTTCTTTTCCATGTCAGTGTTACCCAGTGTTTTACCATTTAGTATGTACGGGTGATTTGCATTATTCCTTCCTATGTGCATAACCAGGGTCGTACATAGAAATCACTGGGCCCCATGGCAAAAATCTGAATTGGGCCCCCTTGTGAGTGACCCATAGCACCCCTTAGGGTAAAAGCCTCCGTTGCAGATTCTGGCAAAACAAAGGGAAAAACAATCTTGAATGGGATCCGGCAGGTGCCAGCAGTGTTTGGCATATGCTGGATCTGGCGATTCTTGAATTCTGCTGGTGGCTGGAACAGAATACCAAAATCTGATGGCAAGTGATTACCTGGCCTTACCCGATGAACTTTGCCCGCTGCTGCTGCTTTTTTATATAGTGTGTCATCCTTCCCCCAAGGACTGTACCTGCTGCTGCTGCTTCACCTCCTCCCCAATGCTGACTTACTGTTTGTGCTGCTGGCAGAGACCGGTCAGGGTCTGGGGCAGATCTTCACCAAGTTGGACTGGAGTCTGGACTGGAGACGTTGCTGGGTCTGGTCAGTCAGGTCACAGTGCAACGAGTGCCAGAAAAAGAACAGAACAGGGACATTTTACAAAGTTCAGACACAGAAAACTAAAGGATTTTATCCAGTCACAACTGATGTTTCTCTGACTGCTACAGAACCTCCTAATATACACCTCAGCTGCTGCAGAACCTTTTTATACACACCTTAGCTGCTGCAGAACCTCCTAATACACACCTCAGCTGCTGCACCACATCATAGTACACACCTCAGCTGCTGCAGAACATCATAGTACATACCTCAGCTGCTGCAAAACATCATAGTACACACTTCAGCTGCTGCAGAACATCATAATACACACCTCAGCTGCTGCAGAACCTCCTAATACACAACTCAGCTTCTGCAGAACCTCCTAATACACTCCTCAGCTTCTGCAGAACCTCATAATACACACCTCAGCCACCGCAGAACCACCTAATACACACACCTCAGCTGCTGGAGAACCTCCTAGTATACACATCAGCTGCTGCAGAACCACCTGATACACACCTTAGCTGCTGTTGAACCACCTAGTTTACACCTCAGCTGCTGAGGAACCTCCTAATACATACCTCACCTACTGCAGAACCTCATAATACAACTCAGCCAGGGGCGTAACTACCATAGCAGCAGACCAGGTGACTGCTATGGGGCCCAGGTCAAGAGGAGGCCCAGTTCTTAGTTGGGATTATCTCCTCTTCTACTGGATGTGAAAACTTGGTCAGGACTCTACCCTCTAAAGGAACAACTTTTAGCAAATGAGGCAGTGCAAACATGGTCAAAGGGTCTTTGAAAAGGGTTTAGGGGGAAACCCTTCTGTCCTGTGTGGGGGGCCTGGTTTTATCCTTGCTATGGGGCCCTTACTTCTCTATGTACGCCACTGACCTCAGATGCTGCAGAACCTCCTTACACACCTCAGATGCTGCAGAACATCCTAATACACACCTCAGCTGCTGCAGAACTAATCTGATGCCAGAAGATATAAGGCTTTGTTCACATCTGTGTTGGGCTTTATTCGCAGATCAGGTCATAAATGCTGGACACAATTTTATATCCTGGCAGATGGAACCCATCAGATCTCATCATGGTCAGCAGATCCGTCGGGTGTTGTCGTCCTTGAAGTGCCAGATCCGGAACTACAGTGATTTTCGTTGATTTGCTCCTATGATGGCAGAACAGCAAACGTCACAAGCACAGATGTGAACAAAGCCTAATATGCACATTATATTAGTGACAAGGGAGCTGTAAGGCAATTTGGACCCTTTGCTTATGGCATTCCTGATACCAGAGTTTTGGTGGTCAGCTTGAATTAAGTATTTTCTGGCGCCAGGAGGATGAATCAGATTTAACACCAAACAGTGTCTTGTTCAAATTCACTCTGATTTTAGTTCAGCCTTTTAAAGGAGCAGAGAGTATAATTTACATAGTAACATCATCAACCAATCATGTGTAGACACATATATGCTTAGTATGCATTAAGCCGGGATGACCTTATAAGGTCTCTAGAAACTGTCCACAGACAGAGGAAGTCTCTCAAATTAAAATTAAAACAGTGCATGGACTAGATCAGTGATGGTGAACCTTTTAGAGACCGAGTGCCCAAAACTGCAACCAAATACCCACTTATTTATCGCAAAGTGCCGACACGGCAATTTAACCTAAATACCAATATAATATATCTTTCATGTCCTTTATCATTTATCTATAATAGATTAATAGCCTACATTTAATGCGCTGCCTGTGCTGTTTATAGTGTGTCCTGGGGATGATGAATGGCAGGAAAAGTCTAAAGCATATTGCTATGCCATAGACTTTTTCCAGGGCGTCGGTGCCCACATAGAGGGCTCTGAGTGCCGCCTCTGGCACCCGTGCCATAGGTTCACCATCACTGGACTAGATGATTTTACAATACACATTGTTAAAGCAGACAAAATGGAGTTACATACATCCCTTCAGGAACTACAAGTCTCATAATCACCAGATTGTTATTATTGGAAATTAGAGAGCAACACAGGGAGAGGTAAAATGGAGAGAACTACAACTCCCAGCATGTCCCGGCTGTTATTATCGGATACAAGTGAATAATACACAGAGTTTAGTTTTCCATATGTCTGATCGGTCAGAAGAACAGAAAAATAAAGAAAAAACGGATCCTGTATTTCAAGTATCAGTTCTTCACATTTGGCATCTGTTTAAGCCATTTGATTCGTTAATTTAGACGGAATAAAGTCCTGCAAACTAAATGGTGATGTGAACCCAGCCTAAGAAGAAAGAACTACAAATCTCAGCATGGCCAGACTTATTATGGGGCATCGGTATATATTACAGAGAGGAGGTACAAGAGGAGAAAACTACAACTCCCAGCATGTCCAGATTATTATAGGAGATCATCTAGTTGTATTAGGTGATACAAAAAACTAAGTTCTCGGGCAGCACAGCAACAATGATGTGTGGACGGAGTGCCAGCGGATGTAGAGGCGATTCACTAACCAGAAAATTATAAAAAAAATTAGCTCCACGGCACTTCCCAAAAAATATGCAGTTTATTCACCAGTTAGCTAACTGGTGAATAAGGCTCCATTCAGACGTCAGCAGTGCATAGTGGATCCGCAAATTGCGGATCCGCAACACACCTGGCCGGCACCCCCATAGAAATACCTATTCTTGTGCACAATTGCAGACAAGAATAGGACATGCTCTATTTTCTTGCGGAGCTGCAGACTGGAAGATCGGGGCCGTGCTCCGGAAATGTGGATGCGGAGAGCACATAGTGTGCTCTCCACATCCATTCCGTCCTAGTAAAGAATAAATGGGTCCGCAACCTACTAATGGCATGGCTGTGATTGGCCAGTGCATTATGTGACCCAGCTTCTATAAAAGCTGGATCACATGTAACACCGCCGATCAGCCCTGAGTGTTGCAGGGACAGGAAGCAGGAAGATGAACTGAGGGAGAGAGTTAGGAGTTTGATTTGTGGGTGATCTACAGTATAAAGATTTTTTGTGGGTGCAATACACCAGCTTTTGCACCCCTGACATAGAAATATAATACTAAATCTGTCTGTTAATTCTGTGGGTGACCTATAGTGATTTTTTTGTAAGTACAATCCACCATCTTTGTACCCCTGACACAAAAATATAATAGTTAATCTGTAAAATAAATAGCAACAAATACAAGATTATTAAGCAGCAATAAGCAACAATAGCGGCACTAATAATAACCGCAATCTGAGTGACAGTGATGAATAATAGCAATTAGTCAGATATGGCAACAACAATATGAATCCAAGAATATGTGTCCAAATTTTTTTTGTAAATGTAGATCCAAAAGAATATAAATCCAAAAAGGATTAGAATAAAGTGAAACGTCTCTATTTAGTGGTCAGTTACAAAAATGGCCATCTTATGTTGATCTAAATATATAATGTAATATACAGTACAGACCAAAAGTTTGGACACACCTTTTCATTCAAAGAGTTTTCTTTATTTTCATGACTATGAAAATTGTAGATTCAAACTGAAGGCATCAAAACTATGAATTAACACATATAGAATTATATACGTAACAAAAAAGTGTGAAACAACTGAAAATATGTCATATTTTAGTTTCTTCAAAGTAGCCACCTTTTGCTTTGATTACTGCTTTGCACACTCTTGGCATTCTCTTGATGAGCTTCAAGAGGTAGTCACCTGAAATGGTTTTCACTTCACAGGTGTGCCCTGTCAGGTTTAATAAGTGGGATTTCTTGCCTTATAAATGGGGTTGGGACCATCAGTTGCGTTGAGGAGAAGTCAGGTGGATACATAGCTGATAGTCCTACTGAATAAACTGTTAGGGCTGTGCGTGACATCCGCTCCGTGACTGACAGCCAAGACCCGATGCGGACAGCAGAATCACTAACATGATTGATAATGCTCCGTGCCTCTCTGTGATCTCTTTACTACGAAATCACAGTGAGATAAAGTTGTCACTGTGATTTCGTAGTAAAGAAGTCACAGAGAGGCACGGAGCATTATCAATTATGTTAGTGCTCCGTGGTTCTGCTGTCCGCATCGGGTCTTGGCTGTCATTCATGAAGCGGATGTCACGCATGGCATCCGCTCGTGTGAAACAGCCCTTAGAATTTGTATTATGGCAAGAAAAAAAAGTGAAGAAAAACGAGTGGCCATCATTACTTTAAGAAAGTAGTCAGTCCGAAAAAATTGGGAAAACTTTGAAAGTAAGGGCTATTTGACCATGAAGGAGAGTGATGGGGTGCTGCGCCAGATGACCTGGCCTCCACAGTCACCGGACCTGAACCCAATCGAGATGGTTTGGGGTGAGCTGGACTGCAGAGTGAAGGCAAAAGGGCCAACAAGTACTAAGCATCTCTGGGAACTCCTTCAAGACTGTTGGAAGACCATTTCAGGTGACTACCTCTTGAAGCTCATCAAGAGAATGCCAAGAGTGTGCAAAGCAGTAATCAAAGCAAAAGGTGGCTACTTTGAAGAACTTTGAAGACTTTTTTGTTATGTATATAATTCCACATGTGTTAATTCATAGTTTTGATGCCTTCAGTGTGAATCTACAATTTTCATAGTCATGAAAATAAAGAAAACTCTGAATGAGAAGGTGTGTCCAAACTTTTGGTCTGTACTGTATATAGAATATACAGTATATAATAAATAAACAGATGTCTCCTTTAGATATTTAGTCTATCTAGTAGATACTTATATCTTTCATTGCACTCCTATGTTTTATCTCCACGAGTGGTCTGATGTTCAGAACACTCGTTAGGTAGATGGTAGCTTAATCCGCTATTCAAACTTTAAATGACTATAGCTCTTTGCGCTGTTCTAGCTTTAGATAACAGCGTCTTTGCATGTAACAAGTTGCAGTGTTGTAGTTAGTATGTTACCAATCCACGATACATAGGTGTATAGATAGTCGTCCTCTTCTTATACTGGCTCCTCTCCCATCAGCGATGCGGCTAAATCGCAAGTCCCGCTGTTTTTGGCGTCCCACATGGCTTTCCACTTGGTGGATGACTCGGGATTGTGCTGGGCTTGTAGTGAATCTCAGTTTTTTCAACAATAGATTGTTGATAGGCAGAGTTTGCTTGACAGGGAACGGGTCAATTAAATGAAGGAAGAGACCGGCTGCTGCTCACATTGCTTTGATAAAGGCACTTGCATGTGTCGAAACGTGCGTCACCTCTTCTATGAGTGGCGAATAAACCCGATATAATTGCAGTACCAAGGAGTGCCGGTCTTTTCCTTCATTTAAGCATCCGGAGTGACGTCCGCTAACAGCGCACCCATTCCTTCACGCTGTGCTGCTCGACTATTCGTAACCACCATGGATCGGGTCAATGTCCGGCTCGTGGTCGGTGCATACGCTATATATAGAAAATAAAAATCAATGTCTCTAGATTGCATATAGTATGTTGACTACTATAATCCCCCAAACGCGTTTCAGAGCTATGTGCTCCTTGTGGCAGGCGCAGCACTATGAAGTTCCTTTTGCGCTGTGGCATTAGAATAATTTTGATATCTATGACTTTTTAGTCCAACAAAACTGTCTATTACTCTGTAATTCCTCTAGCGCCGTTCTATGGAAACAGTAGGTTTAAAGAGCACACCAGATGTTTGAATTACTTCTTTATTAACTTCAACTTTTCTTCATATATAACACAGATAGTCCATAGCAGATAGTCCATAGCAGATAGTCCATGTACATAACACGTGTTGAAAAGATATCACAAAATGGCAGTATGCATAAGATGGTGGTTCAACTGTTCAATCTTGTCATTCAACATAAAATGGTTGATATATTTCTCTCTTGAGTATCTGTTCTCTCACTTTAAGTTATTTAAGCACTTTATAATCTCTCTGAGAGGTCTATCTGAGGTCTAACTAATAGTTCGACTTGCTGAATTTGGTTGCAATTTGCAATATGCAGTTAGCAGTAACTATTTGCAGATTGGTTGAGTATGATCTGGCATAGTTCTATGCAATTTGGATTGCAATATGGAATTTGAATTTGGATTGTGAACTTTGTAGTTTGCAATTGGTAGAACTGTAAGTAAACACACCTATAACTGGCTCAGTATACAGTTCCAATCACTATATTAACAGTAGGGACATTATATAACTGTTTTAAATACCTATTTTGGCCTCTCTGCTTCCATAAAACACAGCTCTTTGTGGAGTTAATGTCTGTTCAGCTTCTCTCTCTGGTGAATAATAATTTCTAGCAGCTCCTGCTAGGGAATTTCCCACATAGTCTGTGTGTGAGGCTGGCTGTGATTAGTTGCCCAGCAACAACAGTTTAACTCTATGCTTTCTGTTGTTTCGGCTGTTTCATTGAGCTTACTTCACATCCATATAATGAATCTTAAAGGCATATCTTTTCTGCTTCTGAGAACACAATATATAACAGTTATATGACATCCAAACATAAAGTCATTGTAAATAACTCTGCTTTTGTCTTAACACACAAACATAGGAACTGTATTAAGGTTATTGGCAGGTCTAGCTGTATAAATATATAAGCTATATTAGCAACCTAAGACAGGTCTTAGCTGGCCAGCTACACTCCTTCCTCAGTGGGTATCAATAGTCAACTTGTTTAGTGGATATATATAGGGATAACAATCCAGGTGATATCAGTATTATTGAAGAACTGGACTGGACTTTAACCATTTGATGCATTAAGTAGTCATTTCTATCATTTCCCAATAAAGGATGATCTTTTAACAAATAATCATGATGAATATACGTATGCATCAATAAAAAAGAACATATGGTAAAATCCCAAAAGGATAAAGTGCAAGAGTATATCTAAAAATATAAAATGTGTGAATGGGATACATCAACATATAAAGAATAAAAAATCTAAATAAAAATAAACAATGAAAAAAAATATATAAAAAAATCTCACATGCGTTATCTGCATTCTACATGCATTTTCTGCATTAAGTTGAAAAATTTATTTTAAACACATTGCTGCTAAAAATATCTTATTGATAAATGAAATATAGTGGGGTACAATAGGGTGTATTCATAAGGTGGGCTTATTGTTGAGATATTTCTCCTATGTCTGTATATACGTACATTATGTGTTTCAGATAAAAAAGGGAAATAAATACAGTTAATCTGTCTCTAAGTTTGGTGGGTGACATATACCCATTTTTGTGTGAGGCACACCTGCATTACATACGTGACAGTGAAATTGACATAGACAAATTAACTATTAGTTCCGTAGGTTAAATATGCCCAATTTTTGTGTGAGGTACACCTGCATTGCATACGTGACATTGAACTTGACATACTTAATTCGTCTGTTAGTTCGGTGGGTGACATATACCCAATTTTTGTCTGATCCCTCATGAAGCCATGCTGATATGCCATTATTTGCTTATTTTCAATGATGTACTCCAAGATAGCATCTCTTAGAAAACCTTCAAACAGTTTACCCACGACAGATCTTAAACTTATCGGCCTATAGTTAATGGGCTCTGTTTTTGGACCCTTTTTGAATATTGGCAACACATTTGCTATACGCCAATCCTGTGGAACACTCCCTGTTAGTATAGAGTCCTTAACCCCTTCCCACATTATCACGTACATGTACGCGAGCGAATGTGGCTCCTTGCCACATCCTCACGTGCATGTACGTGATGGGATCGGGCGGGTGCAGTAGCTGCACCCGCCCAATCCACAGCACAGGCTTGGGTGTTACTGATAGCCGGGCCCCTGCTGCATCTGCCGGCATCGCTGTGTGTGGTGATGCCAGCGGATTAACCCTTTCACTGACCACAGCACATGCGGGGTATACAGAGGGAGGGGGCTCTCTCTGACTCCATCGCCCCCCCCCCCCCCCCGCGTTGTGCTGGCAGGGGGTCGATGGTTGCCATTGCAGCCTACGGAAGCCAAGGAGATCCAGCCTGAGCGCTGGGTCTCCTAGGCAACTGTCAGTGTCTCACTGTGTGAGAGGCTGACAGTTCAATTCAGTACAATACAGAATGTATTGTACTGAATTGAAACAGGGATCAAACCCTGAAAAGGTGAAGCCACAAAGTGGGACAAATATAAAAAGTGAAATAAAGTGAAAAAAGTGTTTTTTTTTATAATAAAAAAAGTTAAGGTTTCAAGTAAAAAAAAGCATCTTTATTCCAAAATAAAGTAAAAAAAAATGTAAAAAATAGTGAAAAAAAGAAAAGTGCGATTAAAAAGGTGTTTCCCCACCAAAATAGTATCACTCTAACCGTCACCTCATCCCGCAAAAAATGAGCCCCTACCTAAAACAATTGCCCAAAAAATTAAAAATAAACTATGTCTCTCAGACTATGAAGACACTAAAACATGATTATTTTTTTGTTTAAAAAATATTAGTGTATAAAACTTTAATAAATAAAAAAGTAGACATATTAGGTATTGCCACATCCGTAATGACCTGCTCTATAAAAATATCACATGAGTTAACCCCTCAGATGAACACCGTATTTTTTTTAAATTAATACGGTGTAAAAAAGCCATTTTTTGTCACCTTACATCACAAACAGTGTAATAGCAAGCGATCTAAACGTTATACGAACCCTAAAATCATACCATTAAAACCGTCATCTCATCCCGCAAAAAATGAGACCCTACCAAAGACAATCGCCCAAAATAAAAAAAACTATGGCTATCAGAATATGGAGACTCTAAAACATGATTTTTTTTTTCGTTTCAAAAATGCTTTTATTGTGTAAAACTTACAAAAATAAAAAATATATACATATTAGGTATTGTTGCGTTCGTAACCACCTGCTGTATAAAAAATATCACATGAACTAACCTCTCAGGTGGACACCGTAAGAAAAAAGAATAAAAACTGTGTCAAAAAAGCCATTTTTTGTCACCTTACATCACAAAAAGTGTAATACCAAGCGATCAAAAAGTCATACACACTCCAAAATAGTACCAATAAAACCATCATCTCATCCCACAAAAAATGAGGCCATACATAAGACAGTTGCCCCCCCCCCCCCCCCCCCAAAAAAATAAAATATGGCTTTCAGAATTTGGAGACACAAAAAAATATTTTTTTTGTCATATTTGGTATTGTCGTATCGGTAGCAACCTGCTCTATAAAAATACCTCATGATGTAACCTGCCAGATGAACATTGGAAATAACAAAAATCAAAAATGGTGCCAACAAATGGTGCTATTTTTTGTTACCTTGCCTCACCAAAAAAATTTAATATAGAGCAACCAAAAATCATATGTACCCTAAAATTGAACCAATAAAACTGCCACCCTATCCCGTAGTTTCCAAAATGGGGTAATTTTGGGTAGTTTCTACTCTAGGGGTGCATCAGGGGATCTTCAAATGTGACATGGCTCTCAAAAAAACATATGGCATTCCTTTCCTTCTGCATCCTGCCGTGTGTCCATACTGCAGTTTATGATCACAAATGGAGTGTTTCTGTAATCTACAGAATCAGGATAATAAATATTGAGTTTTGTTTGGCTGTTTACCCTTGCTTTGTTGCTGGAAAAAAAATGGATTAAAAAGGAAAATCTGCCAAAAAAGTGAAATTCTGAAAATTCATCTCCATTTTCCTTTAATTCTTGTGGAACACCTAAAGGGTTAACAAAGTTTGTAAAATCAGTTTTGAATACCTTGAGGGGTGTAGTGTCTACCTGAACTTGTCCTTAAAAATTGGGTTTTGGAAATTTTCTGAAAAATTTCAAGATTTGCTTCTAAACTTCTAAGCCTTCTAACGTCCCCAAAAAATAAAATGGCATTTACAAAATGATCCAAACATGAAGTAAACATATGGGAAATGTAAAGTAATAACTATTTTTGGAGCTATTACTGTCTATTATAAAAGTAGAGAAATTTCTAATTTTTTTTGTAAATTTTGTATTTTTTTATAATATTGAAATTTTTTTACTCAATTTTACCACTGTCATGAAGTACAATATATGACGAGAAAACACTCTCAGAATGGCCTGGATAAATAAAAGCGTTTTAAGGTTATTACCACATAAAGTGACACATGTCAGATTTGCTAAATATGGCCTGGCCCTGAAGGTAAAAACTTGATTGGTCTTCAAGGGGTTAAATATCAGAAATAAGGGTCTGGCTATGACATTACTTAATTCTCTTAGGGGATGGGGGTGTATGCCACCCGGTCCTGGCAATTTGTCTATTTTAATCTTTTTAAGACGCCACTGTACTTCTTTCTGGGTCAGACAGGACACTTAATGGGGAATTAACTTTTACATTCTGCATTTCATCTGACAGTTTATTTTTCTCAGTGAATACAGTGGAGAAAAAAATAATATTTAATAGCTTTGCTTTCTGCTCATCGCTCTCTGCAACTCCCCCCTTATTACTTTGTAAAGGGCCGACACCTTCAAATTTATGCTTTTTACCATTTATATAATTGAAGAACATTTTAGGGTTAGTTTTGTTCTTTTTGACAATTAATCTCTCGGTCTCTAGTTTGGCGGCTCTTATCTGTTTTTTACATTTTCTATTTTTGTTCCTTATAGTTAGTGTTGAGCGATCCCGAACTGTAAAGTTTGTGTCCGTACCGAACTTTGCGAGTTCAGGTACCCGGACTCGAACCCTAACTTTGCAGGAAAAGGTGTTTGGGCATTTAATAAAGCTTGTTGAAAGTTTTTTTTTTTTTTTTACCATTTGCAGTATGCCATTAATATTGTTATATTTTAATAGTATGGACATTTTCACATGCGGCGATGCCCATGATGTTTTTTTTTATTATTTAAGTATTTTTATTTTAAGGAAAGGGGGTGATTTGAACTTTTATTTATTTTTTATATTTGTAAAAACTTTTTTTTTTACTTTTTTATAGTCACCTGGGGTGACAACTGGCAATCATTAGATTAGGCTGATGTCAGCCGTAAGTACATAAGGCAAGCTGAACAGATTTTGATAAAGTGATCTATTATAGTACTATCAGCTTAGAAACTTAAGATGGATAATTGCAAATGTGTTAACCATCCAGACAATTTCTGCTACATATGTGGCAAATACACTACTTATGATCAGCGCAAGAATCTAACAAAGCGAGTGCGTCTTGCAGCTTGGGATGCATTTGTACTAGTAGTGCAGAACTTCCTTGGGAACAGAGGAGCTGCAAACTATGCTGAATTAGTAGACAACATGCTTACAGCATATGAACAACTTGGCTGCCGAATGTCATTGAAAGTGCATCTCTTACATTCCCATCTTCAGTTTTTCCCACCCAATTTGGGACACGTAACTGACGAACATGGAGAGCGGTTCCATAAAGATATTTCTACAGGGGAGAACAGGTATCAAGGCCGCTGAAATCCCAACATGATGGGGAACTACTGCTGGTTTTTGCAATGGGAAAATATGACCGTTCACAAACGCTAAAGCAGATGCCTGAAGCACTTCTAACAGTACTGGGCCTTGCTCAAGTAAGACTTTTAAAATTAAAAACTAGACTTCTTGAAATTTTGTTATTCCAATACATTTTCATAAACAGTTTACTACGCAAACTAATATACTGATATACTGATATAGATCAGGTAATTGTTGGAGTAAAACTCGTTGTGTTAAAAATTATTCAATGCTTTCCAAGTGCTTAATTCATTTTGGCATACTTATGCATAGCAAAATTTTGTCACGTGTTACAACTAGAGTTGAACGGACACCTGGATGTTCGGGTTCGACGGGTTCGGCCAAAAAAAACTTGAGTTCGGAACCCGAACTTGACCTCAAACCCCATTGAAGTCAATGGGGACCCGAACTTTGAAGCACTAAAATGGCTCTAAAAAAGTCATGGAAAGGGCTAGAGGGCTGCAAAATGTGGTTAAGAGCATGGCAAGTGCTCTTCAAACAAATGTGGATAGGAATATGACTTAAAATAACATAAAATATGCAAAAATAAAAAATATTCATCTTGATCTAGGAGGACGAGGTCCATATGAAGTAGGAGGTTGAAGAGGCGGTGGATGTGGCGGTAACATAGTACAAAAGGCCAAAAAAATACATTTGTCCATCCAGTTCGGCCTGTCATCCTGCAAGTTGATCCAGAGGAAGGCAAAAAAAAAAAACTGTGAGGTAGAAGCCAATTTTCCCCACTTTAGGGGAATAAAAAAAATTCCTCCCCGACTAATCAGGCAATCAGAATAACTCCCTGGATCAACGACCCCTCTCTAGTAGCTATAGCCCATAATATTATTACGCTCCAGAAATACATCCAGGCCTCTCTTGAATTCCTTTATTGTACTCACCATCACCACCTCCTCAGGCAGAGAGTTCCATAGTCTCACTGCTCTTACCGTAAAGAATCCTCTTCTATGTTTGTGTACAAACCTTCTTTCCTCCAGACGCAGAGGATGTCCCCACGTCACAGTCACAGTTCTGGGGATAAATAGATGATGGGATAGATCTCTTTACTGACCCCTGATATATTTATACATAGTAATTAGATCTCCCCTCAGTCATCTTTTTTCTAAAGTGAATAACCCTAATTTTGATAATCTTTCAGGGTACTGTAGTTGCCCCATTCCAGTTATTACTTTAGTTGCCCTTCTCTGGACCCTCTCCAGCTCTGCTATGTCTGCCTTGTTTACAGGAGCCCAGAACTGTACACAGTACTCCATGTGTGGTCTGACTAGCGATTTGTAAAGTGGTAGGACTATGTTCTTATCACGGGCATCTATGCCCCTTTTGATGCAACCCATTATCTTATTGGCCTTGGCAGCAGCTGCCCAACACTGGTTTTTGCAGCTTAGTTTGCTGTTTATTCAAATTCCTAGATTATTTTCCATGTCAGTGTTACCGAGTGTTTTACCATTTAGTATGTACGGGTGACTTGCATTATTCCTTCCCATGTCCATAACCTTACATTTGTCAGTGTTAAACCTAATCTGTCACTTATCTGCCCAAGCCTCCAGATCACTCTGTAGTAGTATACTGTCCTCTTCAGTGTTAATTACTTTACACAGTTTAGTGTCATCTGCGAAAATTTATACTTTACTATGCAAGCCTTCTACAAGATCATTAATAAATATATTGAAGAGAATAGGGCCCAATACTGTCCCCTGAGGTACCCACTAGTGACAGTGACCCAATCTGAGTGTGTACCATTAATAACCACCCTCTGTTTTCTATCATTGAGCCAGTTACTTACCCACATACAGACGTTTTATCCCAGTCCGAGCATTCTCATTTTATATACCGTATTTTCCGGCGTATAAGATGACTTTCTAACACTAGAAATTATTTTCAAAAGTTGGGGCTTGTCTTATACGCCGGGTATTCTCAGATCCAATGGTATATTCTAACGCCCAGGCGTTCCCATGGTGACGGGACTCTTGCCTGGGGGTTAGAATATACCATCGGATCTGAGTTTTGACAATCTCATTCCAAAGATCCCAGTCAGTTCCCTGGACTGGAGAAGATCGTCTTGAAGACAGGGAGGGCTGGGCATTCAGGGGCAGTCTTATACGGCGAGTAAAGCCCAAAACCTTTATTTTAAATAGAAAAGTTGGGGGTCGTCTTATACGCCCAGTCGTCCTATACCCCGGAAAATACGGTACTAAACTTTTGTGTGGTATAGTGTCAAATGCTTTGGAGAAGTCCAGCTATATGACATTCATTGATTCGCCGCTATCAAGTCTAGAACTTACCTCCTCATAGAAACTGATTAAATTAATTTAGCATGACGCCATGCTGATATGGCGTTATTTGCTTATTTCCGTTGAGATGCTCTAAGATAGCATCTCTTAGAAAACCTTCAAACAGTTTACCCACAACAGATGTTAAACTTACCGGCCTATAGTTTCCAGGCTCTGTTTTTGGACCCTTTTTGAATATTGGCACCACATTTGCCATGCGTCAATCCTGTGGGACATTCCCTGTCAATATAGAGTCCGCAAAAATCCCTTAGTATACGGGGGTTTATGCCATCCGATCCTGGCGATTTGTCTATTTTAATCTTTTTAAGTCGCTGTTGTACTTCTTCCTGGGTCAGACAGGATACTTTTAATGGGGAATTTATTTTTACATTCTGCATGTCATCTGACAGTTTATTTTCCTCAGTGAATACATTGGAGAAAAAAATATTTAACAGCTTTGCTTTCTCCTCGTTGCTCTCTGCGACTCCCCCCTCATTACTCTTTAAAGGGCCGACACCTTCAGATTTATACTTTTTAACATTTATATAAATGAAGAACATTTTAGGGTTAGTTTTACTCTCTTTGTCAATTAATCTCTCGGTCTCTAGTTTGGCCGTTTTTATTAGTTTTTTTACATGTTCTATTTTTTTTTCTTATAGTTTTTCAGTGCTTTCGTGCTACCCTCCTGTTTTAGTGATTTATATGCTTTCTTTTTGGCATTTATTGTTTTATTTACAGTTCTATTTATCCACATTGGTTTCTTTTTCTTCCTTAACCTTTTTAATCCCATACGGTAAGTACTTCTCACAATGAGATTTTAGGATGCTTTTAAAGATATCCCATTTTGTGGCTGTATTTTTATTTTTGAGGACTTTGTCCCAGTTAGTTAGGTCTATTGCCTCTCTTAGTTGGCTAAATTTAGCTTTTTTGAAGTTTGGTATTTTTTATTCTTCTCTGTAGAAACGCTCTTTTGAATGATAATTGGAAGGTTATTACTTTATGGTCACTATTTCCCAGGTGTCCCCCAACCTGCACGTCTGTTGTTCTGTCAGGCCTATTGGTTAATACTAAGTCCAGTATGGCCATCCCTCTAGTCGGGTCCTGAACCAGTTGGGAGAGGTAATTGTCTTTGGTTATTGCCAAGAACCTGTTTCCTTTATGAGATATACAAGTTTCAGTTTCCCAGTCTATATCTGGGTAGTTGAAGTCCCCCATAATAACCACCTCATTATGATTTGCCGCCTTGTCTATCTCGTAGATTTTCTGTGGACTTTATTATTGTTTTTAGCTCCATGTATCTCTACCCACAGTGACTCCACATGTTCATGTCCCTCACTTATATCTTCATGGAGTGTGGGCTTTAGACAAGACTTTACATAAAGTCAAACCCCTCCCCCTCTCTGGTTTTGTCGATTCTTTTCTAAACAGACTGTAACCTTGTACATTAACTGCCCAGTCATAGCTATCATCCAGCCATGTCTCAGTTATTCCCACTATGTCATAGTTCTCCTCACACATCACTAATTCCAGCTCCCCAGTTTTATTAGTCAGGCTTCTGGCATTAGTATACATACATTTGATAGGTTTATATATATTTTTTACCCTACACCTTTCCTTCTGAACTGTTCTAGTCCCTCCTTCCATTCCTCCCCCAGTCCCACTACCTTGCCCCGGCATCTATCTGCACCATCTTCCCCTCCTATAATGTAATTTCCTTCGCCCCAGTCCCTAGTTTAAACACTCCTCCAACCTTCTAGCCATCTTTCTCCCCAACACAGCTGCCCCTTCCCCATTGAGGTGCAGCCCGTCCCTACGATAGAGCCTGTAGCCAATAGAGAAGTCGACCCAGTTCTCCAGGAACCCATGCCCCTCCTTCCTACACCAGTTCTTGAGCCACTTGTTAATCTCCCTAATCTCCCGCTGCCTTTCTTGTGTAGCCCGTGGTACAGGCAGTATTTTGGAAAATACTACCTTTGAGGTCCTTGCCCTAAGCTTTTGACCTAAATCCCTTAAATCATTTTTAAGGACTCTCCACCTACCTCTAACTTTGTCATTGGTTCCAATATGGACCATGACCGCTGGATCTTCTCCAGCCCCTCCCAGTAATCTGTCAACCCGATCTGCGATGTGTCGAACATGGTCTTTGTGACAGATTTCCCTATCTGTTCCCCTAATAATGGAGTCTCCCAATACCAGCACCTGTCTGGCCTGCCCTGCTCTCCTGGTTCGCTGCTTACTGGAGCTGACATTCCCCTGACTGGCAGAGGAAGTGTCCAGCTGCAGCAGTGCTGTCCTGGGACTGACATCCACCTCATTTGCCAAACGTGCAAGCTTGTTGGGGTGTCTCAGATCAGGGTTAGCCTCCCTGGCACTCTTACCTCTACCCCGCTTTCTAACTTTTACCCAGCTAGCTACCTCACTTTTCTCAGCCTCCTCTCTGTCACCCTCCCCCTCATCTACCCCAAAGAGTGCTTGCTCGGTGAGAAGCAAACTCCTTTGCAAATTGTCAATGCCTCAGTGTTGCAACTTGCCCGTTTAGAGACTCGATTTGCGATTCCAAACGGGTAATTTGCTCGCATCTTGAACAAAGATATACACCCTCGAACGGTGGTTCTAGGACAGCATACATCATGCAAGATGTGCACTGGACTGCGCTGTCAATTGTGCAACACATACTAAATAGGGATTACACCACAAAAGCGAAAAATATGATGTAGTAATAAGAAACTGGCTAATTGCAGTCCCCCACTAAAGTCCCTGAATCTTAAGTCACACACTTAGACAACCACAAACTTAATCAACCAGGCGTTGAGGTCAAACTCGCGTTATATATCTGCCTATATTAATATAAATGAAGCTCACTACAACAGCCTGGTTTGTTTTCCCTCTGGATTCAAAAAGGTGTAGGTGGAAGCGGCGGTGGAGGAGGTAGCCAACACTGGTTTTTGGTTTTAATTTATTTATTTTTGTTTAAATTAGGGTAGACCCCAAAACATTGGGAAATATAACCTGTGATAACCCCCTCCAGCCATGCTAAACAAACGTTCAGACAAGCTAGCTACAAACTAGCTACAGTTGCTTCAGGGCAGGCCAGTACCTCCAAGGCGTAAAGGGCAAGCTCAGGCCATGTGCCCAATTTGGAGACCAAGAAGTTGAAAGGGGCAGACCCATCAGTCAGTACGTGTAGGCGTGTGCACCGATACTGCTCCACCATGTCGCACGTCCCTGTGATGTCCACGATCCAATTGGATATCTGCTGTATCAACTTTCGATGTTTGTTTCTGCGCCTACCATGGTGATCACGGGTAACGGGGAATCAGGGTTCCATGCCATAGAGTGAGCCTGAGAAAGGGATACCACATCCAAGTAAGGGCAATGGCTGAAATGTGATTGAGTGGAAATGTGGGACAAGTTATTGAAGCAGAAGCATCCAAGTAAAGGAGGGGGCGCGCGGCAATTATCCACTCCCGACTCGGGGAGGTAGTGACGATAAATAACAATACATGACTCTTAAGATGCACTGTTATTGGAAGGATTAATAAAAAATTATAGGGAATGTCACTGGGCTATTTTGGATTTGGAAACTTTGTTGACTCTAGATAACTTCTGCCTGATCGCGCGTCCCTGTGACGTCCATGATCCAATTGGATATCTTCTCTATAAACTTTTGATGTTCTTTTCTGCGCCTACCATGTTGATCACGGTTAGCGACGAATCGGGGTTTCACGCCTCAAAGGGAGCGTGAGAAAGGGATACCACATCCAAGGGAGGTCAACGGCTGCAATGTGATCGAGCTGAAATGTGGGACAAGGTTTTAAAGCTGAAGGATCGAATGAAAGGGAAAATTAAAGACTAATTTTTGAAATGTAAGTCTCTGTCACCTATGCAGAGCAGGGGTTTATTCACGGCAAAACTGTGTTCATGTCTCCCACCAAATGAACAGACGATTTTACTAAAATTTGATCCCTGTCACCTATGCAGAGCAGGGGTTTGTATATAGCAAAATTGGTAAAATGTCACCTGACAATGTAACAGACGATTCTTTGAAATTTAGGTCCATGTCACCTATGCAGAGCAGGGGTTTATTCACAGCAAAAATGGTAAAATGTTACCCAACAATGTAACAGACGCTTTTGCACCCTGCTCTCTCTTTTGCTGTGCTGGTGCCTCTGTGCAACCACCTTCTCTTCCTCCGAACTAGACAGGTCACTTTCATGACCTTGATTCCATGTGGGTCTAGTATCTCATCATATACCACATCATCTTCCACCCAGTCTTCACCCCTGCCCTCCTTGTCGGTCTGCACACTGCAGAAAGCCACAGCAGTTGGCACCAGTGTTTTGTTATCATCCAAGATGTGCTGCAGTGGTCCTCCCATGTACTCATCCTGAAACAAAAGTGGTTGGGCATCTCTTCCACTTCTGGGGCAGGGCTATGTGGATGGCCCTGGGAAAAAAGCAGAAGAGACTGCTCCATGACTTGGGGATCAGACTGCTTGGCTGATTTGCAAGGGGGTGAGGTGAAGAACTGATGGACATGGGCTGCAGGTGCCAACTCTGATCTATCAGCCGGATACTGGGTGGGAGACAATGTGAAGGAACTGGAGGCACTGTCAGCCACCCAATCTACTATTGCCTGTACTTGTTCTGGCCTCACCATTCGAAGAGCGGCATTCGGCCCTACCAAATAACGCTGAAGGTTCTGTCGCCTACTCACACCTAAGGAAGGTGTTTCACTTGTGCGTGTAGCTGGCACAGATCGACCACGTCCTTGCCCTGCAACAGGAGCTCCACCATAAGCACCACGACCGGGGCCACGTCCCTTATTTGACGCTCTCGTCATTCTTTGGGTTCACCCACCAAACTAACAGATGGTTTATGTCAGGCAAAAAATGTAAGCCCCAATAGTCAACAATTAAGTTCACTGAGAGTAAGGCAGTGTCGGTGTCATAAAGAGAAAAAATTTCTTGAGGTCACACAACAGTTTGACAGGCGAATTTTATGCAATTAGTTCACGGTCCCCAAAAGTTTAAATTTGTCAACCAACGATGTAACTGCAGTATTGACTGATTGTATTTCACTGTGACAAATGCAGCAAAGGCCGCAAATTTAGTATCTTGCCAAAAATTGGTGTTTTTTTTAACCCAGAATATAATTGCAGTATTTCAAACTTGTATTTCACAGTGTCAAATGCAGCAAAGGTCCCAGATGTAGGTTATTGCCAAAAATGGGTGTTTTTTTAAACTAGGAATATTATTGCAGTATTTCAAGTTTGTATTTCACAGTGACAAATGCAGCAAAGGCCCCAGATGAAGGGTATTGCCACTAATGCCCAGAATATTAGTGCAGTTTTTCAAGCTTGTATTTCACTGTGACAAATGCAGCAAAGGCCACAAATCTATTATCTTGCCCAAAATGGGCGTTTTATTTTATAACAGAATATAACAGCAGTATCTAACGCTTGTATTTCACTGAGATAAATGCAGCAAAGGCCACAAATTTATTATCTTGGCTAAATTTAGTGTTTTTTTTTAAACCCAGAATATTATTGCAGTATTTCAAGCTTGTATTTCACTGTGACAAATGCAGCAAAGGCCCCAGATGTAGGGTATTGTCAAAAATGGGTGTTTTTTTTAAACCCATAATACAATTGCAGTATTTCAAGCTTGTATTTCACACTGACAAATGCAGCAAAGGCCCCAGATGTAGAGTATTGCCAAAAATGTGTGTTTTTTTAAACCCAGAATATTATTGCAGTATTTCAAGCTTGTATTTCACTGTGACAAATGCAGCAAAGGCCCCAGATGTAGGGTCTTGCAAAAAAATGGGTGATTTTTTGAAACCCAGAATATAATTGCTGTAATTCAAGCTTGTACTTGACTGTCACAAATGCACATACAGTATGCTGGTGCACTGAACTTGCATAAAATGGCCGCCGACGCCCCCCTAACCAACAGACAGATAAAAGTTATTTTCATGTGTCACTGGGCTCAGGGAATGCAAAAAAAAATTGTGCACTGCACGCACAAAACAAAATCGCTGTAGATCACTGAGTTAACAAGCACTTCTGATAAAGATTCTTTCTTATTCTCTCCCTCACAGCAGCAGCATCCTAGCCCTACACTAATAAGAGCAGAGTGACGTGCAGCGCTCCAGCCATAAGTCACAAGCTGCACTGGCCAATCACAGCCATGCCATTAGTAGGCATGGCTGTGATGGCTTCTAAGGGCACACAAGTTAAACGCTTGTTGATTGGCTGCTCTGCAGCCTTTCAATAAGCGCCATTTAATCGCCGAACACCGAACTCAAACCTGACTTTTTACTGAAAAGTTCGGGTTCGGGTCCGGGGTCCAAAAATCCAAAAGTTCGGTACGAACCCAAACTTTACAGTTCGGATTCGCTCAACCCTAGTTACAATTCTGACTTCAGATTTGTAATCCGCACACTCGATTTAGTATAGGACAAATGGTTTTTGCCCAGTAGCCGACAAAAAGTTTTTTTGTTGCTTGATGTTATTGAATAAGGAGTACGGGTCTGTGGTGCCAGATCATGCTGGTTGTTTACCAATTTCTGCCCCCACATATCCTTATCCAAGCTAAAGACAAAATATCTTATCTGTTAATTTTTCAACTTTTATATATGGATTGTCAGCTGGATATTCATAATTGTTAATTCTGATATTCTAAGTCCAGTTTCATTGTTTTTGTTTTACGCTACTACACAGGCCGCTCCCGGGATCATAAACATCAGCGAGTGCACCAGACAATATGTTCCACTGCCATGGCAACCATAATCACAACAACGTCCTTTAACGTCAGAGGCTTAAACTCTCCACAAAAGAGATCTCAGGTAATCACTCTCCTGCAGGAGACGCACCTAAAAAACTATGAAAACCCCTCATTGCCACATACATACTATAACGACTGATATCACTCCACATATCAGTCAGCTGCAAGAGGAGTCAGCATAGCCAGGCTCGGACTGGCCCACAGGAGTACAGGTGAATCCCCCGGTGGGCCCCTGAGTAAGGTGGGCCCTTAGTCTCCCACCCCCTGCACAAGTGGTACATAACATAGAGACAGTGATTGGTGCCTGGTCCAAAGGGGTTATTAAGGGTTAAGGTTTGTGAGAGGCAGTGCTGACTTAATTAGGCTGCACCTGTGCACTGCCCATTTATACCTTTTCCTCCCACAGCTTCCTGCCGGATCTTTGTGCCTTGTGCCTCAGAGAAAGCGTTCCACTGTGTTAGTTTGCCTTGCCTGTTGCCGAACCCGTTGCTACCGTCTACTCGCCTTTGAACCTTGCCGCCTGCCCTGACCTCTGCTACGTCCGACTACGCTCTTGCCTTCTCCCTGTGTACCACGCCTTATCAGCTGCAAGAGAGGTCGAGTTGTTACTAGGGGACACGACCTGGTAGTTACCGCCGCAGCAAATCCATCCCGCCTTGCGGCGGGCTCTGGTGAAGACCAGTAACTGCTTAGAACCGATCCTTTAGTACAACCCGCGCCATCGCCTCTCTGGTCCAGAGGATCCACTACCTGTCCTGCCGGTACATGACAGTAAGATCCGGCCATGGATCCCGCTGATGTTCCCCTGCCAAGCCTAGCGGACCTCACCACTATTGTGGCCCAGCAGGGTCAACAGCTGGCCCAGTTGACCGCTATGTTGCAGCAGCTCCTGCCTTCTCAGCAACAGCCAGCTCCTCCGTCTGCTCCTGCTGCATCACCTCCGCCTGCAGTTGCCCCCGGTTCCAGAATCCGTTTGTCCCTACCAGACAAATATGACGGAGATCCTAAGCAGTGCCGTGGGTTCTTGTCGCAGTGCTCTCTCCACCTCGAGCTACTGTCCGACCAGTTTCCTTCTGAGCGAGCCAAGGTAGCCTTTATTCTCAGTTTACTGTCCGGGAAGGCCCTGGCCTGGGCTACACCACTATGGGACCGCGCAGATCCTGCCACCGCTTCTGTCCAGAGCTTCTGCCTAGAGTTCCGGAATGTTTTTGAGGAGCCTGCCCGGGTTACCTCCGCAGAGACTGCCTTACTAAATTTGACCCAAGGAGGTTCTTCCGTGGGCGACTATGCCATTCAGTTCCGCACCCTGGCCTCTGAGCTGAACTGGAACAATGAAGCCCTTTGCGCCACCTTCAAGAAGGGACTTAACAGTGAAGTAAAGGACGTTCTGGCTGCACGTGAGCTTCCTTCCACTCTTAGTGACCTCATCTTGCTGGCCACTAGGATAGACAAACGGTTCGCCGAAAGACAAGAGGAACTCCTCCTTGAAAAGGAAAAAGCTCGTCCTAGACGCTTTCCTCGTCTGGCTCCCGTTTTTCTGCTTCCACCTCAACCCGCTACTGGGTTTTCCGCCGTGGAAGCCATGCAGGTGGATCGGTCACGCCTGACTCCGCAAGAACGAAGCCGCTGCAAAAACGAGAACCTGTGTCTGTACTGTGCCAGTGCCGAGCACTTCCTTAGAGATTGTCCTCTCCGTCCACCGCATTCGGGAAACGCTCGCACCTAGTAAACGTGGGAGAGGCGTTGCAAGGTGTGGATTCTTCCTCTCCACGTCTCATCATACCCGTGCAGTTGATCATCTCTTCCAAGTCCTCTTTCAGCTGAATCTAAGAGTCCCGGCGCGCGCGCCCTAGAGAGCGAGGACGCACACGCCGAGACACTGGAGTGCTGCCTGGGGGCATACGCTGTGAGTGCTCCGAGGCCAGCAGGGGACCCGGAGCGCTCAGCGTAACAGTACCCCCCCCTTTGGTCTCCCTCCCTTTTTGGTACCGAAGAACTTGCGGATGAGACTGCGGTCCAGGATGTTCTCCTCCGGCTCCCATGACCTCTCCTCAGGACCGCAGCCCTCCCAGTCGACCCAAAAATATCTTTTCCCCCGGGAGATCTCGGAGCACTCACAGCGTATGCCCCCAGGCAGCACTCCAGTGTCTCGGCGTGTGCGTCCTCGCTCTCTAGGGCGCGCGCGCCGGGACTCTTAGATTCAAAGGGCCAGTGCACCAGTGATTGGTGCCTGGTCCAAAGGGGTTATTAAGGGTTAAGGTTTGTGAGAGGCAGTGCTGACTTAATTAGGCTGCACCTGTGCACTGCCCATTTATACCTTCTCCTCCCACAGCTTCCTGCCGGATCTTTGTGCCTTGTGCCTCAGAGAAAGCATTCCACTGTGTTAGTTTGCCTTGCCTGTTGCCGAACCCGTTGCTACCATCTACTCGCCTTTGAACCTTGCCGCCTGCCCTGACCTCTGCTACGTCCGACTACGCTCTTGCCTTCTCCCTGTGTACCACGCCTTATCAGCTGCCAGAGAGGTTGAGTTGTTACTAGGGGACACGACCTGGTAGTTACCGCCGCAGCAAATCCATCCCGGCGGGCTCTGGTGAAGACCAGTAACTGCTTAGAACCGGTCCTTTAGTACAACCCGCGCCATCGCCTCTCTGGTCCAGAGGATCCACTACCTGTCCTGCCGGTACGTGACAAGGACATTAAATATTACTACAGAGGGACTACATTTCAAAGATTGGACATATTCATATCTACTAACCATTTAGACATGCTAGCAAGGTCCACTGTAGGCCAGGTACAGTCTCAGATTATGCCCCAATCTCTAACTCTCTATCTTTCTCATCCCTTCCGGTCAGAGAGTGGACTTGGTGTCTGAATGAGACCCTTACGGACTCTATATTTTCTGGAAAATAGCACATGAGACTTCTCAGACTATAGTCTGGGAAGCGCAAAAAGCCTTTATAAGAGGTGAATTTATAGCATTAGGCACCAAGATTAAAAAAGGAACAGACAGAAACTGATGAACTCTTTGTTAGCTCAGATAGCATTGAAAGAAACTATCCAGAAACAATCCAAGGCAAAGAAAATACAAGACAATTTAAGTAGCCTCAGACAACAGTTAAAAGAAAGTTACTCAATATCCGTTGTGCAAAAGGATACCAATACGCAAAGTTTAAATATTACACACACGGAGATAAGGGGAACAAACTAATGACCCACTTAGTCAAAAAACGAAAGGATGCCCAATATATAAAATGTATCAGAACACATGATGGACATTTGTCTAACAAAACCAAAACTATTGCTGAGGAGTTTAGCCACTTTTATCAGCCACCATACAACATACCGCTGCATGCACAAGTACAAATGAATGGGTCTAGTACTGACAAATTCCTAGCTAGTCTTAAGTTACCAGGTCTCACACAAGAAAACAGCTCCTCACTCTTATCTCCTATACAACAGATGAACTCTCCAAAATCATTACTTCTCTGGCACACCGCAAAGCCCCAGGCCCGGATGGGCTACCTGCTGGCTATTATAAAAAGCTATTGCCAATGTTATTACCCCATATCACCGCTTGGTGCCAAGCTCTAATGAAAGGAGAAAATCTGCCGAAACAGGCATTAGAGGCGACCATCACAGTTTTACCGGAGGAAGGAAAAGACAATACAATTTGTGGCAATTATAGACCCATCACTTTCCTCAACCTGGATGTAAAAATCTGGGCCAAGCTCCTAGCAAATAGACTAAACAAATTAACACCCAAAATCATACATCCAGATCAAGCGGGTTTTGTAACAGGCAGGTAGGGGAACTTGCATTCTTGCAGGATTTTAAATGCAATCAAATTGGCAATAGACAAAAAAACTTTACCTTATCCTTCTTGGCACGGATGCCGAGAAGGCATTTTATCGGGTAAACTGGTCATTCATGCAACATACTTTGCTCAAATTCGGCTTACCTGAATCCTTTGTAATTGCAAAAATGTCCCTATATCATCATCCCAGTGCCAGAGTCCATGTAAACGGTACGCTGTCAAAAGCTTTTGATATATGTAATGGAACTCGGCAGGGATGCCCCCTGTCGCCAACCCTTTTTATCATCTTCATGGAAACTCTACTACAGGCTATAAGAGACAACCCAAACATTAAGGGTTTTAAAAAATAGAAGAGTAGAACATAAATGTGCAGCCTTTGCAGACGACTTATTGCTTTTACTTACCAACCCGACCCAAGCCTTCCCACTAGTAGTGAAACTATTCGATGAATTTGGGGCTCTCCCCAATTTTAAGATTAATTACACTAAATCAGAAGCATTAAACATCACCCTACTATCACAGCAAATTCTGAAACTATGCTTCTTATTCCCCTTTAAATGGCAACAAAGCAACCTCAAATATTTAGGAATCTACTTGACCAACAAACCCTCCCAATTATACTATACAAATTACACCCCCCTTCTAAAACAAATTAAAGATCAATTACACTCCCTATCCCTGCATATATCTCATGGATGGGTCGTAAAAACCTCCTGCAGACATATATATTGTCTAAACTCTTGTATCTATTACAAATGGCTCCTATACACTTGCCACAATCCTTATTTGCATTGGTTCATTCCATGTTTACATCCTTCCTTTGGAAGGGTAGAAAACCAATGATAGCACATAAAAGACTAATCAGGCACCGACTTCACAGTCAAATATAAAACAATATATACGAGATATATATAAAGAAAAAGTCAATCCTGAGTCCCAACAAGGACAAGTACTTGCGCTGCTGGTCCCGATATGGTGTGGTAGGTAGTTCACACTGAATGATCAAAGAATAAGGGTGTTGGAACCGCGCTGCTCGGGGCTATGTGGTCCGTTTCGCCAGTGGATATAGCAGGGCACCCGCGTCTCTCCTCTTCACCTAAAGGGGATCCAATCCTTCACAGACCGCCTCCTCTACAGGGTCAAGAAGATTTCGCAAGATAGTGAAGTACCCTCCGTTATGTTGGTTTAAAAGGTTTTATTATACTCACAAGAGTTCACAGAAAACAGGCATAAAACACAAAAGAACCGTCACGTTCCTGCCCGACCCGGGTTTCGCTCACTGGCTTCCTCAGGGGCGACAACTGCGCATGTCCGCAGTCAGGCCCTTTAAATAGTCTGGCCTCTTATATCACAAGTGCCGGAATCGGCCCAAATTGCATTTTCATATTCACTTTTGCAAGTCAAACAAACTCAATAAATAATAAAAGCATCCTATATATTCAAATTATAGCATTTTCTTTTAGAATACACTCTTTTCTTTGCCGTTGTTATACAAAGGATCATCTGTCTTATTGCACACCCGCATCTTGCATATCACCTAAACAAGCTCTTTTTCGTTCCGGTTTACATAGTCAAATATTCTAGTCTTCTAGGGTCACTCGATTTACATTTACTGTTGCACGCACATTTATCATTACGTTTCCCGTTGCATCATTATGCTTGCCGTTACATGTGATCCCACCCTCCTATGCCCACGTCATTCAGGTGTTCTCAGCCCTCCTCCCTCACAATATCCACGTCACCTAGCCTCGACACCCATCAGGTGGTCACGCCTATTGACGTGCCTCAAAGGTCCTCAAGAAGGATGGAAGAGAACTCACCAAGTGACATCATGGAAGAGGATCGTTCATATTATGCAGGGTTTTAAATCAAATTCGATATTCAGGCCCCCAGGCTGCAGGGTCCCCAGCTGGTAGATCCATTCTACTTCTTTTCTATTGATCTGTGCCAGCGAGTCCCCCCCTCGCCAGTGCGGCTTGACAACTTCCACTCCGGCAAACTTCAAGCCCCGCGGATCTTTCCCATGCATAAGTTTGAAGTGAGCCGACACACTGTGAGTCATCAGTCCCTTCTTAATATTCCGTATATGTTCCTGAATCCTTATTTTTAATTTTCTCACTGTCCTGCCAACGTACTGGAGCTCACAAGGACACTCCAGCACGCATATGATCCCCTCATTTTCGCATGAACACGTCCCTTTTATGCGGAACTCTTCGCCATTTTTCTTGGATATCATACAGTTAGTGTTTTTTAGACGTCCTTTACTGTCCCGGTTTCTGCATCCAGTGCAGAAGCCGCACCATGTGAATTTTCCTCCATCCTTCTTCGGTTTTACAATTACTGGGGGGATAGCGCTATGAACCAGCTTCGTTTTAATGCTCGCAGCTTTCCTAAAGATAAAAGAGGGATTATCGGGAATGACCTTACCTAACACTGGGTCGTTCTTTAGGACGCGCCAGTTCTTTTTCACCGCTTTTTTGATCTTATCGGCCATCGAACAGTACTTTGTCACAAAAGAGAATCTGTAGTCTTGTTCATTCTTTTTCCTTTTTATGTCCTCCCTGTCTTGCTTACATTCATTCTCTTTCTTTTCTTCCTCCTCTACCATTTTAATACATGTATCCAGGACGACTTCGTCGTAACCCCTTTCAAGAAACCTATCTTTTAGCACCTTACACTGTGTCCTATAATCTTCTACTGCTGTGCAATTACGGGCCATCCTTTTAAACTGCCCTTTAGGTATGTTTTTGAGCCATGGCCCGTAATGGCAACTTTTCGTATCGATATATGAGTTCACATCAGTTTCCTTGAAGTACGAGCTGGTTTTAAATCGCCCCTCCTCTATCTGTATGCATAAGTCCAGAAAGTTAACAGATGTATTGCTGACTTCCCCCACAAAACGCAGGTTCCAGTCGTTCATATTTAGTCCCTGGATAAAGGTCTCAAGTCCCTCCCTCTCTCCTTCCCACACCAGGAGACAGTCATCTATATATCTTCTCCAGAGGGTAAGCTTACCCCCTGGGATATCTGCTCCTAGTGTGGGAAGGATGGTCTTCTCCTCCCATGCCCCCATAAAAATATTGGCGAAGCTGGGGGCGAATTTCGCCCCCATCGCCGTCCCGATGCACTGAACATAGTGGGAGTCCCTAAACCAGAAGTAATTATAATCCAAACAGTATTCGAGACATTCCAGGATAAACTTTCCCTGCACATCTCCTATTTTGGGGTCATTCCTGATCCTGCTTTCCACCGCTTCTATACCTAACCCCTTTGGGATAACGGTATACAGGGATGCCACGTCAATTGTGGCCATCCATGTATTCGTAGTGGGGGGAGTTAAATTCTTGATGAGGTGTATCACTGCCCCTGTATCCTTTAGATGCGAGGGATTTTCCATCACATATCCCTGCAGAAAAAAATCGATATATTCTGTAATTCTACAGGTTAGTGAATTGAGACCAGAAATTATTGGCCTCCCTGGGGGATCGGTCATGCTCTTATGCACTTTTGGTAGATGATATATCACCGGCACTATTGGGAAAGGAACGGTAAGGTACTCATATTCTTGTTTATTAAGTACTCCTTTCCTGCAACCCTCTTTTAGTATTCCATCAAGAATCTGTTTATATTCAAAGGTGGGGTTCTTTTTTAGCTTCTTATATGTGGTTTCATCAGAAACCAATCTCGCCATTTCTGATTCATAATTCTCCTTATTCATTATCACCACCCCCCCCCCCTTTGTCAGCCGGCTTAACGATAATATCCGGATTCTGCTCCAGATCTTTCAGGGCCTTTCTTTCCTTGTAGTTGAGATTATGTGTCACCTTACTATTGTCCATGCTTTCCAGCTCTTTCAATAGACCTGTCTTAAATGCCTCCACACACTCGTTGTTCTGGTTTTTGGGAAAGAATTTGGATTTTTCTTTCAATTTTGTGTGGACAAAACCCTTTTCCTCCTCCACGTATTTATTCTGCGGTGCTGGATTGTTTATCCAATATTTGGCCATATTGATTTTCCTAATGTACTTGTGAATGTCCAGGAATGTCTCGAATTTATTAACTTTCTGGCTTGGTGCATACTTCAAGCCTTTCCCGAGGACACTTTTTTCTCCTTCTGTTAAAATGTGGCTGCTCAAATTAAAGATCCCTCTCACATTTCCTTGCTCTTTTTGGTTTTTGGGCTTATTCTTCCCTTTTCCCCTTCTTCCTCTGCAAGACTTCTTTTTAATGGTGTTCTCACTGCCTGTTCTCTTATTTCCCCTTCCCTCTGCACTCCCTTTATGCTCTGATGGGGAAAATTCTGCTCACCCTGCTGTTTTAACCTTGTTCTGTCTACGTCTTGATTTTCTTTAATCTGATTCTCTCCACGGCCATTCCCTTCATAATACGTCCCTCTTCCATATTGACTCGTACCATAGTCATCCTGTGATCTCCAATTTTTCTTTCCCTTATATCCTCCCCCTTGATAGGGTGGTCTATATTGTTGTCTGTATTGATATCCTTTATATCCGTTGTTATGACCATAATTTCTACTCTGCTGGCCTGCATAGTGTTGCTGGTAGGTATGGTTTTGAGGGTATATATGTTCATTCCCTCTGCCAAAATTTGACTCATATCCATTTTCATTATCTCTATTAGGTTGATATGCATATTCATAATTCCTATTGTATACCCTTGTTTATATTGCGGTATGTACCCATTCGTTTGGTAATTCGGAGTGTAATTATTCCTATTATTAAAAACCTTTTGTTTTCCACCCCCAGTTTTCTGTTCTCCTAAAACCTTCAGTGTGGTATCCCGGTTTAGGATTACCACCACTGGGCTCATCCACCTGCTCCACATCCAACATAGTCTCCTCTATATTTTTTTGTTTATTTTTCCATTTATACACTATATCATTTTTATAATCGTTATTAATTTTAGCTATACTTTTTCTGCTTTTTGCTCCTTATTTCTTTTTCAGGATTTGAGCACTGCTTCTTGACATTGTTTGCTACATTTTTCATAAGTTTCCCTATTGTTATTTTTTTCTGGATTGATCGCCTCTTGCAATTCATCAATCACTTGGTTAATCTTTTTTAACTTGTTTTTCCGAACAGAAATGATATATTGCATCACTTTCCATGAACATTCATTCAATACCTTTTCCCATCCGACTAAATCCTCCCCCTCCTCCGTTACCAAAGGGAGTTGCCATCTTAAACCCTTTTAAACCAACATAACGGAGGGTACTTCACTATCTTGCGAAATCTTCTTGACCCTGTAGAGGAGGCGGTCTGTGAAGGATTGGATCCCCTTTAGGTGAAGAGGAGAGACGCGGGTGCCCTGCTATATCCACTGGCGAAACGGACCACATAGCCCCGAGCAGCGCGGTTCCAACACCCTTATTCTTTGATCATTCAGTGTGAACTACCTACCACACCATATCGGGACCAGCAGCGCAAGTACTTGTCCTTGTTGGGACTCAGGATTGACTTTTTCTTTATATATATCTCGTATATATTGTTTTATATTTGCTTGTGTCTGTAGGTGCGTCGAATCCTGTTACTAACATGGACATTTTTGAATTTAGAGCGAACTTTAAATGTGATTTTGATGTCTTCTGTGATACTCCTGTTGAAAATGAGAAAGGGAGTGATGATATGCGGACATTGTTTGCGAAACTAGAAAAGGAATTTATTAGGGAAATAAGAACCAGCTGGGATATTGCCTCCCTGGAGCGACTCCTAATGGAGGGCAAGAGTCCCAGAGGGTTTAAGATGGCAACTCCCTTTGGTAACGGAGGAGGGGGAGGATTTAGTCTGGATGGGAAAAGGTATTGAATGAATGTTCATGGAAAGTGATGCAATATATCATTTCTGTTCGGAAAAATAAGTTAAAAAAGATTAATCAAGTGATTGATGAATTGCAAGAGGCGATCAATCCAGAAAAAAATAACAATAGGGAAACTTATGAAAAATGTAGCAAACAATGTCAAGAAGCAGTGCTCAAATCTGAAAAAGAAATAAGGAGCAAAAAGCAAAAAAAGTACGCTAAAATTAATAACGATTATAAAAATGATATAGTGTATAAATGGAAAAATAAACAAAAAAATACAGAGGAGACTATGTTGGATGTGGAGCAGGTGGATGAGCCCAGTGGTGGTAATCCTTAAACCGGGATACCACACTGAAGGTTTTAGGAGAACAGAAAACGGGGGTGGAAAACAAAAGGTTTTTAATAATAGGAATAATTACACTCCGAATTACCAAACTAACGGGTACATACCGCAATATAAACAAGGGTATAACAATAGGAATTATGAATATGCATATCAACCTAATAGAGATAATGAAAATGGATATGAGTCAAATTTTGGCAGAGGGAATGAACATATATACCCTCAAAACCATACCTACCAGCAACACTATGCAGGCCAGCAGAGTAGAAATTATGGTCATAACAACGGATATAAAGGATATCAATACAGACAATCATATAGACCACCCTATCAAGGGGGAGGATATAAGGGAAAGAAAAATTGGAGATCACAGGATGACTATGGTACGAGTCAATATGGAAGAGGGACGTATTATGAAGGGAATGGCCGTGGAGAGAATCAGATTAAAGAAAATCAAGACGTAGACAGAACAAGGTTAAAACAGCAGGGTGAGCAGAATTTTCCCCATCAGAGCATAAAGGGAGTGCAGAGGGAAGGGGAAATAAGAGAACAGGCAGTGAGAACACCATTAAAAAGAAGTCTTGCAGAGGAAGAAGGGGAAAAGGGAAGAATAAGCCCAAAAACCAAAAAGAGCAAGGAAATGTGAGAGGGATCTTTAATTTGAGCAGCCACATTTTAACAGAAGGAGAAAAAAGTGTCCTCGGGAAAGGCTTGAAGTATGCACCAAGCCAGAAAGTTAATAAATTCGAGACATTCCTGGACTATTCACAAGTACATTAGGAAAATCAATATGGCCAAATATTGGATAAACAATCCAGCACCGCAGAATAAATACGTGGAGGAGGAAAAGGGTTTTGTCCACACAAAATTGAAAGAAAAATCCAAATTCTTTCCCAAAAACCAGAACAACGAGTGTGTGGAGGCATTTAAGACAGGTCTATTGAAAGAGCTGGAAAGCATGGACAATAGTAAGGTGACACATAATCTCAACTACAAGGAAAGAAAGGCCCTGAAAGATCTGGAGCAGAATCCGGATATTATCGTTAAGCCGGCTGACAAAGGGGGGGGGGTGGTGATAATGAATAAGGAGAATTATGAATCAGAAATGGCGAGATTGGTTTCTGATGAAACCACATATAAGAAGCTAAAAAAGAACCCCACCTTTGAATATAAACAGATTCTTGATGGAATACTAAAAGAGGGTTGCAGGAAAGGAGTACTTAATAAACAAGAATATGAGTACCTTACCGTTCCTTTCCCAATAGTGCCGGTGATATATCATCTACCAAAAGTGCATAAGAGCATGACCGATCCCCCAGGGAGGCCAATAATTTCTGGTCTCAATTCACTAACCTGTAGAATTACAGAATATATCGATTTTTTTCTGCAGGGATATGTGATGGAAAATCCCTCGCATCTAAAGGATACAGGGGCAGTGATACACCTCATCAAGAATTTAACTCCCCCCACTACGAATACATGGATGGCCACAATTGACGTGGCATCCCTGTATACCGTTATCCCAAAGGGGTTAGGTATAGAAGCGGTGGAAAGCAGGATCAGGAATGACCCCAAAATAGGAGATGTGCAGGGAAAGTTTATCCTGGAATGTCTCGAATACTGTTTGGATTATAATTACTTCTGGTTTAGGGACTCCCACTATGTTCAGTGCATCGGGACGGCGATGGGGGCGAAATTCGCCCCCAGCTTCGCCAATATTTTTATGGGGGCATGGGAGGAGAAGACCTATCCTTCCCACACTAGGAGCAGATATCCCAGGGGGTAAGCTTACCCTCTGGAGAAGATATATAGATGACTGTCTCCTGGTGTGGGAAGGAGAGAGGGAGGGACTTGAGACCTTTATCCAGGGACTAAATATGAACGACTGGAACCTGCGTTTTGTGGGGGAAGGTCAGCAATACATCTGTTAACTTTCTGGACTTATGCATACAGATAGAGGAGGGGCGATTTAAAACCAGCTCGTACTTCAAGGAAACTGATGTGAACTCATATATCGATACGAAAAGTTGCCATTACGGGCCATGGCTCAAAAACATACCTAAAGGGCAGTTTAAAAGGATGGCCCGTAATTGCACAGCAGTAGAAGATTATAGGACACAGTGTAAGGTGCTAAAAGATAGGTTTCTTGAAAGGGGTTACGACGAAGTCGTCCTGGATACATGTATTAAAATGGTAGAGGAGGAAGAAAAGAAAGAGAATGAATGTAAGCAAGACAGGGAGGACATAAAAAGGAAAAAGAATGAACAAGACTACAGATTCTCTTTTGTGACAAAGTACTGTTCGATGGCCGATAAGATCAAAAAAGCGGTGAAAAAGAACTGGCGCGTCCTAAAGAACGACCCAGTGTTAGGTAAGGTCATTCCCGATAATCCCTCTTTTATCTTTAGGAAAGCTGCGAGCATTAAAACGAAGCTGGTTCATAGCGCTATCCCCCCAGTAATTGTAAAACCGAAGAAGGATGGAGGAAAATTCACATGGTGCGGCTTCTGCACTGGATGCAGAAACCGGGACAGTAAAGGACGTCTAAAAAACACTAACTGTATGATATCCAAGAAAAATGGCGAAGAGTTCCGCATAAAAGGGACGTGTTCATGCGAAAATGAGGGGATCATATACGTGCTGGAGTGTCCTTGTGAGCTCCAGTACGTTGGCAGGACAGTGAGAAAATTAAAAATAAGGATTCAGGAACATATACGGAATATTAAGAAGGGACTGATGACTCACAGTGTGTCGGCTCACTTCAAACTTATGCATGGGAAAGATCCGCGGGGCTTGAAGTTTGCCGGAGTGGAAGTTGTCAAGCCGCACTGGCGAGGGGGGGACTCACTGGCACAGATCAATAGAAAAGAAGTAGAATGGATCTACCAGCTGGGGACCCTGCAGCCTGGGGGCCTGAATATCGAATTTGATTTAAAACCCTGCATAATATGAACGATCCTCTTCCATGATGTCACTTGGTGAGTTCTCTTCCATCCTTCTTGAGGACCTTTGAGGCACGTCAATAGGCGTGACCACCTGATGGGTGTCGAGGCTAGGTGACGTGGATATTGTGAGGGAGGAGGGCTGAGAACACCTGAATGACGTGGGCATAGGAGGGTGGGATCACATGTAACGGCAAGCATAATGATGCAACGGGAAACGTAATGATAAATGTGCATGCAACAGTAAATGTAAATCGAGTGACCCTAGAAGACTAGAATATTTGACTATGTAAACCGGAACGAAAAAGAGCTTGTTTAGGTGATATGCAAGATGCGGGTGTGCAATAAGACAGATGATCCTTTGTATAACAACGGCAAAGAAAAGAGTGTATTTTAAAAGAAAATGCTATAATTTGAATATATAGGATGCTTTTATTATTTATTGAGTTTGTTTGACTTGCAAAAGTGAATATGAAAATGCAATTTGGGCCGATTCCGGCACTTGTGATATAAGAGGCCAGACTATTTAAAGGGCCTGACTGCGGACATGCGCAGTTGTCGCCCCTGAGGAAGCCAGTGAGCGAAACCCGGGTCGGGCAGGAACGTGACGGTTCTTTTGTGTTTTATGCCTGTTTTCTGTGAACTCTTGTGAGTATAATAAAACCTTTTAAACCAACATAACGGAGGGTACTTCACTATCTTGCGAAATCTTCTTGACCCTGTAGAGGAGGCGGTCTGTGAAGGATTGGATCCCCTTTAGGTGAAGAGGAGAGACGCGGGTGCCCTGCTATATCCACTGGCGAAACGGACCACATAGCCCCGAGCAGCGCGGTTCCAACACCCTTATTCACCGACTTCACAGTGGCTTTGGACTCCCGGACATAAGAAATTATTACTGGGCCATAGAGTTGAAGAGATGGCTCCAGATTTGCATTCCTAAGTTTAGAGTTTTAGGTTCAGATATAGAGTTAGCAAACATGTCTGACAAACAGAGGGCAGGTCTATGGGGTATTTTGGGGCCTCCCCCTCCATCGGCCAGTTTGACCAAAGGCATTCACCAAATTATTAAACTCTTACAGAAAAACCAAGCTCTACTCTCTGACCCACCTAGATTTCTCCCCTCCTCTCTCTTACCTGCTCAACCCTCATACTATTGAGCCCCCTTCCTTCTGGTGTGGTTTAAAAAAATTGCCTATTACGGAACTGATGTCCAAAATTAAAACACACACAGATATAGAGCGTCTATATTCCTGCTATATCAGGGAAGGCAACTTCTCGAACCAGACAGAATTTAAACGCTCCTGTATAGCTCTACAATCCAAATATAAGATAGTACCGGCGGCAACGTGGTTTGAAAAATTTGCATTTAACAGCACAATTCCCAAGCACGCTATTTACTTTATATACAAAGCACTACAATCAATAAACAACAAGGGCACCCCTGCATACATAACTCAATGGAAAAAGGATCTGGGAAAGTCCTTCACGCCAGCAGAGGTAGACCAAATACTAGTGATGAGCGGCAGGGGTCATATTCGAATTCGCAATATTTCGCGAATATTTTTTTAGAATATTCGTCGAAAATTCGAAAATTCTAAATTTCTTGAATTTTTTTTCAAAAAAAATCGGCAAGGTAATGATTGTGTAATATGCGAATTTTTGTCATTTGAGTTTTCGGATTCGAATTTTTATTGCGAATTTTTCAATTTACAACTATTAGCCAAAGAAGATTATAGCACTATATTAGCTAAATTGCTCTATATTCGATTTTTTTGAATATTCGCTATATTGCTATAACTTAGTTTTTTCGAATATTCGTAATATTCTAAAACAAGAATATATAGCAATATAGAAAATATTCGAAAAAAACAAATATAGAGCAATTTAGCTAATATAGTGCTATAATCTCTTTTTTTTATAGTTGTAATTTTTTTCCAATCTGAACTTCAGATGGGAAAAAAATTACAACTATTAGACAAAGAAGATTATAGCACTATATTAGCTAAATTGCTCTATATTCGTTTTTTTCCGAATATTCGCTATATTGCTATAACTTCGTTTTTTCGAATATTTGTAATATTCTAAAACAAGAATATATAGCAATATATAGCGAATATTCGAAAAAAAACGAATATAGAGCAATTTAGCTAATATAGTGCTATAATCTTCTTTCTCTAATAGTTGTAATTTTTTTCTCATCTGAAGTTCAGATTGGAAAAAAATTACAACTATAAAAAAACAGATTATAGCACTATATTAGCTAAATTGCTCTATATTCGTTTTTTTCGAATATTCGCTATATTGCTATAACTTAGTTTTTTCGAATATTCGTAATATTCTAAAACAAGAATATATAGCAATATAGCGAATATTCGAAAAAATGAATATAGAGCAAAATTCGCAAACACTACTACTCCTAAAGTCAAGTATATTGCAGCCTTCTTATTGGCCCACAAGCTAGAAGCAGGAAGGGATCATGTGTACTGATAAAAAAAAAAAAAAAAGGAAAAAAAAAATACATTTGAATATTCGAAATTACGAATATATATAACTATATTCGAGATATTCGCGAATTTTTGAAGTACCTATATTCGCGATAAAAATTCGAAATTCGAATATTTGTGATCAACACTACCAAATACATCTTAGATCCCACGGCTTCTCTTGTTGCATTAGGATCCAAGAACATTCATATAAGATTGTGATTAGGTGGTACAACAACCCCAGCAAACTTCATCACATTGGACTAAGGGAAACAAGTGCCTGTTGGCGATGTTCATCAGAGGAGGGCTTGCCCACTCCTTAAAGGCTACTGGACTCGGATAGAAGATTAAATAAACTTAATTTGTAACACTACTATAAAACTTTCACCTACCTCAGTACTGTTGTGGCTCCCCTCGGATGGCTGGACCCCCAGAGCATATGATCTCCCTACACTGTTGGTCCAGGCTGCTAGATCTTTAATCCCTCTTCATACGCTTAACATTAATCCCCCTGATATTTCCCAATGGCAAATGAAGGTGGACCACATACAAATAATGGAGGAGCTGGCAAGCTGGGCCAATATATCTTATTCTAAGTTTATGCAGTAATGGGCTCCCTGGAAGATTCATAGCAACAATACACTACACACATTGTAACAGGATTACTATCAAATCTACTAATACACTTCCCAACTCAAGTGACCTCTGACGTTACGGATTGTCACTGATTGACATGATTGATGTGTGCGAAGTGGCTGACATACTCAGAGAGCCATTGCAGCTCTCTTGGTCATCAACATGATACTCCTGAAGCTTCATGGCCATGCCCTTTCTCCAAGGTTGGTGCAATTGTCTGAGTACTACACAGTACATATACACCTGCTGTAGGCTCCCGGGGGTGACCCCCACAATTATTGACCCTACTTATTGGTTGTTCATTAAAGATCCTAGATTAATACCAAATGTAAGCAGATAATAGGATCCTATTGTTATTGTTATCGTATGCATATACCCGATGTACCTCCTCCACCACTCCCCTTCTTCTCTCCCCCCCTCCACCTACCTCACTCCCCATAGACCATGTCTCATTACCCGATCCCATTCCTCATTACTTCCTGACCTATCTCTTGTTTGAACCAGCTTTATTCCATATTGTATCCAAAAGGACCTGTCTTACTATTAAGGACCCATGTATTACCTATGTACAACTGTATTAGGTACTATCTTGTATTGCTGTTCATAAAACAATATATTAATAAAAAGATATTTGATAAAAAAAAACAACACAAAAGATCTCAGGCTCCTCCTGCTCCCTCTTCTGCCGCAGTCTCGGCCTCTTCCACCCCCTCTGGAGTGACAGTGGCACCTGCCACCCAGAAAACAGAGGATGTGGCAGCAATGCCACCACCTCTGTCACCATCACCAAGCATCTCCACACTGTCCCATGGAAGCGTTCAGCTGTCCATTTCCCAAACACTGGAGAGAAAGAGGAAGTACCCCCCTACCCACCTGCGATCCCTGGCCCTGAATGCCAGCATTTCAAAATTCATGGCCTTTGAAATGCTGTCATTCCATCTGGTGGAGACCAAGACTTTTAAAAACCTTATGGCGGTGGCTTTCCCACAGTATGTGGTTCCAGACGCCATTACTTTTCCTGGCGAGCCATCCCTGCCCTGCGCAACCAAGGGGCGGACAAAATTAGGTGTGCACTGTGCAACGCCATCTGTCGCAAGGTCCACATAACCACGATACATGGACCAGTAAGCACGGGCAGGGAAGTTATATCTCCCTAACTGCACACTGGGTAAATGCAGTGGTGGCTGGGCCTGAGGCGGATAGCAGTTTGGCGCCTGTCCTTCCACCACCGAGGATTGCAGAACGTTTCTCTTTGCCTCCTGTTTCCTCCTCCTCCGACTCCACTTCCTCCTCTACCACCTCCTCATCCGGTCAGCGTAACACCTTCACCACCAACTTCAGCACAGCCAGGGGGAAAGGACAGCATGCAGTTTTGAAACTCATCAGCAGGAGCTGTGGATGGGCATGTAACAACAGACCAATGAGTGGTTGGTGCCACTGAGCCTCAAGCCCGGCCTGGTGGTGTGCGATAACGGGCCAAATCTCGTAACAGCTCTGGGCCTAGCCGGTTTGACTCACATCCCTTGCCTGGCGCATGTGCTGAATTTGGTGGTGCAGAGGTTCCTGAAAAATTACCCAGATATGTCAGAGCTGCTGCAGAAAGTGCGGTCCGTCTCTGCGCGCTTTCGACGTTCTCACCTCGCTGCTGCTAGCATGTCTGCGCTGTGTGCCATGTTGCGCTGTTTCAAGTACTTCATGGCCAGTGCTGATGACGTCGTCCTCAGCGTTACTATCCCACTTCTATGTCTCCTTGAAAAAACACTTTGGGCGATGATGGAAAAGGATGTAGCACAGGAGGAAGAAGAGGGATCATTTCCACAGTTATCAGGCCAGTCATTCACAACTGGCTCAGAGGGGGGGTTCCTGCACTAACAGAGGCCAGGTACACAACTATCCAGCCAGGGCACAGTTCTGGAGTATGTGGAGGAGGAGGAACCATGTTCATAGCAGGGTGGCGCCCAAAGTAGCTTATGGGCATCACTGGAGCGTGGCTAGGGGGATACAGAAGACACAGATGATACACCTCCCACAGAGGACAGCTTGTCGCTACACATGAGCGACTACATGCTGCAGTGCCTGCGCAACGACAGCTGAGTTGCCCACATACTAACCAGTCCTGATTACTGGGTGGCCATCCTGCTTGATCCCCGCGACAAGGACAACGTGCCATCCTTAATTCCGTCACTTGAGTGTAATAGGAATATGCGCAAGTAAAAGCGCACGCTGGTAGATGCGCTTCTGATGGTATTCCCACCTGACAGCGGGGGCTCAGTGAAAGCACAAGGCGAAGGCAGAGGAGGAGGAAGAAGTCGCCAATGCAGCTGGGGCACCGCCAGCACCTCAGAAGAGAGTTAGCATGGCCAAAATGTGGAAAAGATTTGTCAGCACACCACAACAACCAGCACCACCAGCTGATATGGAACGTCTTAGCAGGAGGCAGCATTTCAGCAACATGGTGGAACAGTACGTGTGCACATGCCTACACGTACTGACTGATCGTCTGCCCCATTCAACTTCTGGGTTTCCAAATTGGGCACATGGCCTAAGCTTGCCCTTTACGCCTTGGAGGTGCTGGCCTGCCCTGCGGCCAGTGTATTGTCCGAACGTGTGTTTAGCAAGGCAGGGGGGGTGATCACAGACCGCATCCACCTGTCCATAGCCAATGTGGACAAGCTCACTTTCATTAAAAAGAACCAGGCGTGAATCCCACAGGACTTGTCCGTACCTTGTGCTGAGTAGCACCTAGCCATCGTTATACTTTAATGCACTTTCTCTTTGCATTCTCCTTTCTATTTTTAAATGTTTTGGGGTCTTCCCAAATTTATTAAAAATAAATAAAGAATAATTAGAAAGAAAAAAACAAAAATAAATAAATAAAAATAAACAGTGTTGGCTAACTCCTTCTTCTCCACCACCGCTTCTACCTACACCGCCACGTCCACCGCCTCCCCAACCTCCTAGTTCAAGATTAATATTTTAATATTTTTTTCTATTCTATGTTATTTAACCCTTTCAGGACACAGCCTTATTTCACCTTAAGGACCAGGCCATTTTTTGCAAATCTGACCAGTGTCACTTTATGTAGTGATAAAAACGCTTTTACTTAGCCAGGCCATTCTGACATTCTTTTTTTGTCACATATTGTACTTCATGACACTGGTAAAATTGAGTAAAAAAAAAAAAACCTTTTTAATTAAACCTTTATACTTAAAAAAAAATTAAAAAATTTATATATAAAAAGGTACCGAATTTACAAAAATTTGGGAAAAATTAGCAAATTTTGAACTTTCAATTTCTCTACTTCTACAATACATAGTAATAACGCCAAAAATAGTTATTAATTTACATACCCCACATGTCTACTTCATGTTTGGATCATTTTGAGAATATTTTTTTGGGGGGATGTTACAAGGCTTAGAAGTTTAGAAGCAAATCTTGAAATTTTTCAGAAATTTTAAAAAAAACAAATTTTTGGGACCAGTTCAGGTCTGAAGTAACTTTGCGAGGCTTACATAATAGAAACCACCCCAAAATGACCCCATTCTATAAACTACACCCCTCAAGGTATTCAAAACTGATTTTACAAACTTTGTTAACCCTTTAGGGGTTCCACAAGAATTAATGGAATATAGAGATACAATTTAAAAATTTCACTTTTTTGGCAGATATTCCATTTTTATAATTTTTTTTCCAGTTACAAAGCAAGGGTTAACAGCCAAACCAAACTCAATATTTATGGCCCTGATTCTGTTGTTTACAGAAACACCCCATATGTGGTCGTAAACCGCTGTTCGGGCACACAGCCAGGGCGCAGAAGGAAAGAAATGCCATACGGTTTTTGAAAAAGGCAGATTTTGCTGGACTTGTTTTTTTGACACCATGTCCCATTTAAAGCCACCCTGATGCACCCCTAGAGTAGAAACTCCATAAAAGTGACCCCATCTAAGAAACTACACCCCTCAAGGTATTCAAAACAGATTTTCCAAACGTCGTTAACCCTTTAGGTGTACCACAAGAGTTATTGGCACATGGAGATGACATTTCAGAATTTAAATTTTTGGGCAAATTTTCAATTTTAATCCATTTTTCCCAGTAACAAAGCAAGGGTTAACAGCCAAACAAAACTCAATATTTATGGCCCTGATTCTGTGGTTTACAGAAACACCCCATATGTAGTCGTAACACGGCAGGGCGCAGAAGGAAAGGAATGCCATACGGTTTTTGGAAGGCAGATTTTTCTGGACTGTTTTTTTTGACACCATGTCCCATTTGAAGCCCCCCTGATGCACCCCTAGAGTAGAAACTCCAAAAAAGTGACCCCATTTTAGAAACTATGGGATAGGGTGGCAGTATTTTCGGTACTAGTTTAGGGTACATATGATTTTTGGTTGCTCTATATTACACTTTTTGTGAGGCAAGGTAACAAGAAATAGCTGTTTTAGCACCATTTTTATTTTTTATTTACAACATTCATCTGACAGGTTAGATAATGTGATATTTTTATAGACCATGTTGTCACGGATGCGGCGATACCTAATATGTATACTTTTTTTTTATTTATGTAAGTTTTACACAATAATATCATTTTAGAAAAAAAAAAATCTCCATATTCTGAGAGCCATAATTTTTCAGTTTTTGGGCGATTATCTTAGGTATGGTCTCATTTTTTGCGGGATGAGATGACGGTTTGATTGGCACTATTTTGGGGTGCATATTCGATCGCTTGCTAATACACTTTTTGTGATATAAGATGAGAAATAATGGTTTATTTAGCACAGTTTTAATTTTTTATGGTGTTCATCTGAGGGGTTAGGTCATGTGATATTTTTATAGAGCCAGTCGATACGGACGCGGTGATACCCAATATGTATACTTTTTTTTTATTTATGTAAGTTTTACACAATAACAGCTTTTTTAAAACAAAAAAAATGATGTTTTAGTGTCTCCAAATTCTGAGCCATAGTTTTTAGGGGCTCATTTTTTGCGGCATGAGGTGACGGTTAGATTGGTACTATTTTGGTGGGCAAACCCCTTTTCGATCGCTTGCTGTTGTACTTTTTGTGATGTAAGGTGACAAAAAAAATGGTTTATTTAGCACAGTTTTTATTTTTTACAGTGTTCATCTGAGGGGTTAGTTCATGTGATATGTTTATAGAGCCGGTCGATACGGACACGGCGATACCTAATATGTATACTTTTTTTTCCCCTATTTTTTCCCAATTTTTTTCAACTTTATTTGGGGAAAATCACGTTTTTGTCTATTTTTACTTGAAGCTTTTAATTTTTTGGGGGGGAAACTTTCAGTTTCAACTTTTTTTTTCACTTTATTTTTTGTCCCACTTTGGGACTTGAACTTTTGGGGGTCTAATCCTTTACAATGCATTTCAATACTTCTGTATTGGAATGCATTGGCTGTATCAGTAATACTGTGTGTATTACTCATACAGCTTCCGGCCTGTGAGATCCAGGGGGATGGATCTCACAGGCTCGTCACCGGAAGGCAGTGCAATGCCTTCCTTAGGCATCGCGCTGCCTTCCATGCCATCGGGTCCCCCCTACAGCCGCATGGGGACCCGATGGCACCGCCGATCGCCGCAGCAAACCGCATGTAAAGCCGCAAATCACAGGTCTGAATTGACCTGCGGTTTGCGGCGATCACTGACACGGGGCGGTCACGGGACCCCCCCGCGCATTTAGCCAAGGTGTCTGCTCAATGATTTGAGCAGGCATCTTGTTCCAATCACCACCCGCCGCACGGCGGTGATCGGAAATACACAGGACGTACCCGTACGCCCTGTGTCCTTAAGTACCAGGACATCAGGGAGTACTGGTACGCCCTGTGTCCTGAAGAGGTTAAGTCATTTCCCTATCCACATTTGTTCACAGGGCAATTGTCCTGCTCTTAGCCCCATTTTGCTTCCTTTTGCAGCCCTCTAGCCCTTACCATGTCTATTTTACAGGCATTTTAGTGCACCAAAGTTCGGGTCCCAATTGACTTCAATGGGTTTCGGGGTCAAGTTCAGGTCCCGAAACTGAACTTTGAGCTGAAGTTCGGCCGAACCTGGCAAACCCAAACTTCCAGGTGTCCAGGTTCATCCCTACCTATAGTTTTTCAGTGCTTCCTCGCTACCCTCCTGTTTTAGTGATTTAAATGCTTTTTTTGTCATTTATTGCTTTCTTTACAGTTCTATTTATCCACATTGGTTTCTTCTTGTTCCTTAACCTTTTATTCCCATAAGGTATGTACCTCTCACAATTAGATTTTAGGATGCTTTTAAAAATATCCTATTTTGTGGCTATTTTTGACGACTTTGTACCAGTTAGTTAGGCCTATGGCCTCTCTTAGTTGGCCGTCCCTCTAATCGGGTCCTGAACCAGTTGGGAAAGGTAATTGTCTTTCTATTTTTGTAGAAGCAATAAATATCTAATAAATTTGATTTCACTTGTATGTCTGAATAATTGTCCCAGTATCATATCTGTAAGGTAGAAGATAAAAAATGGTAAGAAGTATACCAATATATTTGTCTGCTTTGTATCTGTTTTGGATCTTCGTACATAAGGACAAACATCTACAGTATATTATGCCTTTTCTTATACCAGTTTGTAATATGTATCTGTAACCCTTATATCCTGGATTTTTATATTTGCTGTCCAGATTATGAAATTAATGTGCATTACTCAAAAATATGGTTTTTACTATTTTTATCAACAAGAGCTTACAAAAAAAAATCTAAACTGTTATTTCAAGTAGTAATACTTTTAGTTGTATTGGTGATATTTTCTGTGTAGTAGCTCAAATGGATATAAAAAATAAAACTTGCTTTCTACATACAGTATGTCCCGAGTATAATATAGCATGGGCATTTTACTTGAGTTTAAAGCCCCTTTGTGTGCTGTATTGCTGCTTTTAGCAGGGGATTCTGATGAAACTACCCTCCTGTGCCACTCTCACTTTGCCTTGTATGCAGAATAAAAGCACCTTCATTTACGAGAGCGATCTCCAGTAGCTTTTTTTTTGCATCATGGATCCACACACCCCGTTACTGTATGTCAGTTTATGCCTAAATTGTTTCTACCTCCTCCACATGAGCACTCAAAAAAAAATCACACAATGGCACTGACAGAACAAAAGGCATTCTATAATGTTACACTTTTACAAACAGATCTGCACAGCTCTGTAAACCCCAGACAAAATACTGCAGCTCTTTAATTAAGAGTACTACCGAGCAAAATGAATTTATGATGAAACATAAGTGAAAAGCAACAAGGCCATTTTATTAATCTTCACACTTCATAGCAGAAAGGTAAGAAAAGATGAAACATAGACAAGCAGCAATGATGGGGACTGGTCCAATTGTGTGCAGTGTACGAACTACAGGCAACTATAAAGACCAAAAATAAAAGAGATGTTCCAGTTTAGGTAAATTGACATACTGTAGGTTGTATTAGTAGCACTATTTAAATGGTTATAAAACCAAGAGCAGTCTAATAATTAAAAAGGGTTTTTCAAGACTTAAATACTGATGATCTATCCTCTGTAAAGGTCATCACTAGAGATTTCTCTAAAATTTGATTCGGTCGGTTCGCCAAATTTTCCAAAAAGATTTGATTTGATCCAAATTTATTAGTGGCGAATCTCGTTAAAAAACAGCTATTTCCTGGATGCAGAGAGCCTGTATAGTGGTGTAGAACACTGTGCCTTGCAGAAACACGCATATGAAGTCTGCTGTGGTAGTGAAACAATACTGTGAGTCAGTATGACATACAAATGACTGTTATGGGACCAAAACTAACCAAATAACTCAGGTGTGAACTCAACCTTACAAGTCAATGTTAGCGCCAGGTATTAAGAACCGTGCAGAGGCCCAAGATCCTACTATAGCGTGAAAGAGCGCACTCCTTTTACACTGTCGTCAGCTGATTCCACATAGATTACTACAGAACCTGTTCTATCAAACTCTTATACAAGTAAAGCCCCCCTGACAGAGAGGAGAAGGTGTCAGCAGTAAGTTTGTGTTGATGTCACTGATTATTTTGCCCTTCCTCTGAACTGTCAGAACACAATAACCCACAACAAATTGATCCTGTCTGTTGAGCATCCACCTTCACTCTGTCAGCATTTGGTCAGTAATTCATCAGTATTACTAAAGCCCCCAAAAAAACAGGAGTGTATCCAAAACAGAGATGACATGTGAATGGAATATTTGCATGTCTTCTGTGTTTTGTACCCACTCCTGCTTTTGGCTACCAAATCATAAGACAATTATGCAAAATAGGGACTGTCATACGGCCTTACAGCTGCTACATAGACAGGATCCATTGTGTGTCTCATTTTTCCTTCCTTCTGACAGATCTTAAAAAGGTCAAATAAATTATGTCAACCAGGCCATAAAGGCAAAATAGTGGCCCAGTCATGGAGTGGGGAGGGTGGAAACAACATGAGAAGTCTACAGAGTGGCCCAGTGACAAAGTGGTGAGGTAGCAGCAGCATGAGGAGACCACAAAGTGTTGAGGTGGCAGCAGCATGAGGAGACCACAGGATGGTGAGGTGGCAGCAGCATGAGGAGACCACAAAGTGGCCCAGTGACATAGTGGTGAGGCAGCAGCAGCATGAGGAGACCACAGAGTTGCCCAGTGAGTGTTGAATTGGCAGCAGCATGAGGAGACCACAGAATGGTGAGGTGGCAGCAGCATGAGGAGACCACAAAGTGGCCCAGTGACAGTGGTGAGGCGGCAGCAGCATGAGGAGACCACAGAGTTGCCCAGTGAGTGTTGAATTGGCAGCAGCATGAGGAGACCACAGAATGGTGAGGTGGCAGCAGCATGAGGAGACCACAGAGTAGCCCATTGACAGAGTGACAAGGTAGCAGCAGCATGAGGAGACCACAAAGTGGTAAAGTGGCAGCAGAATGAAGAGAACACAGAGTTGCCCAGTGACAGAGTGCTGAATTGGCAGCAACATGAGGAGACCAAGGAGTGGTGAGGTGGCAGCAGCATGACGAGACCACAGAGTTGCCCAGTGAGTGTTGAATTGGCAGCAGCATGAGGAGACCACAGAGTGGTAAGGTGGCAGCAGCATGAAGAGACCACAGAGTTGCCCAGTGACAGAGTGTTGAATTGGCAGCAGCATACGGAGACCACAGATTGTTGAGGTGGCAGCAGCATGAGGAGACCACAGAGTGATGAGGTGGCAGCAGCATGAGGAGACCACAAAGTGGCCCAGTGACAGTGGTGAGGCGGCAGCAGCATGAGGAGACCACAGAGTTGCCCAGTGAGTATTGAATTGGCAGCAGCATGAGGAGACCACAGAGTGGTGAGGTGGCAGCAGCATGAAGAGAACACAGAGCTGCCCAGTGAGTGTTGAATTGGCAGCAGCATGAGGAGACCACAGAGTGGTGAGGTGGCAGCAGCATGAAGAGACCACAGAGTTGCCCAGTGACAGAGTGTTGAATGGGAAGCAGCATAAGGAGACCACAGATTGTTGAGGTGGCAGCAGCATGAAGAGACCAAAGAGTGGTGAGGTGGCAGCAGCATGAGGAGACCACAAAGTGGCCCAGTGACATAGTGGTGAGGCGGCAGCAGCATGAGGAGACCACAGAGTTGCCCAGTGAGTGTTGAATTTGCAGCAGCATGAGGAGACCACAGAATGGTGAGTTGGCAGCAGCATTAGGAGACCACAAAGTGGCCCAGTGACAGTGGTGAGGCGGCAGCAGCATGAGGAGACCACAGAGTTGCCCAGTGAGTGTTGAATTGGCAGCAGCATGAGGAGACCACAGAGTGGTGAGGTGGCAGCAGCATGAAGAGACCACAGAGCTGCCCAGTGAGTGTTGAATTGGCAGCAGCATGAGGAGACCACAGAGTGGTAAGGTGGCAGCAGCATGACGAGACCACAGAGTTGCCCAGTGAGTGTTGAATTGGCAGCAGCATAAGGAGACCACAGATTGTTGAGGTGGCAGCAGCATGAAGAGACCACAGAGTGGTGAGGTGGCAGCAGCATGAGGAGACCACAAAGTGGCCCAGTGACATAGTGGTGAGGCGGCAGCAACATGAGGAGACCACAGAGTTGCCCAGTGAGTGTTGAATTGGCAGCAGCATGAGGAGACCACAGAATGGTGAGTTGGCAGCAGCATGAGGAGACCACAAAGTGGCCCAGTGACAGTGGTGAGGCAGCAGCAGCATGAGGAGACCACAGAGTTGCCCAGTGAGTGTTGAATTTGCAGCAGCATGAGGAGACCACAGAATGGTGAGTTGGCAGCAGCATGAGGAGACCACAAAGTGGCCCAGTGACAGTGGTGAGGCGGCAGCAGCATGAGGAGACCACAGAGTTGCCCAGTGAGTATTGAATTGGCAGCAGCATGAGGAGACCACAGAGTGGTGAGGTGGCAGCAGCATGAAGAGACCACAGAGCTGCCCAGTGAGTGTTGAATTGGCAGCAGCATGAGGAGACCACAGAGTGGTGAGGTGGCAGCAGCATGACGAGACCACAGAGTTGCCCAGTGAGTGTTGAATTGGCAGCAGCATGAGGAGACCACAGAGTGGTGAGGTGGCAGCAGCATGAAGAGACCACAGAGTTGCCCAGTGACAGAGTGCTGAATTGGCAGCAGCATAAGGAGACCACAGATTGTTGAGGTGGCAGCAGCATGAAGAGACCACAGAGTGGTGATGTGGCAGCAGCATGAGGAGACCACAAAGTGGCCCAGTGACATAGTGGTGAGGCAGCAGCAGCATGAGGAGACCACAGAGTTGCCCAGTGAGTGTTGAATTTGCAGCAGCATGAGGAGACCACAGAATGGTGAGTTGGCAGCAGCATGAGGAGACCACAAAGTGGCCCAGTGACAGTGGTGAGGCGGCAGCAGCATGAGGAGACCACAGAGTTGCCCAGTGAGTGTTGAATTGGCAGCAGCATGAGGAGACCACAGAGTGGTGAGGTGGCAGCAGCATGAAGAGACCACAGAGCTGCCCAGTGAGTGTTGAATTGGCAGCAGCATGAGGAGACCACAGAGTGGTGAGGTGGCAGCAGCATGACAAGACCACAGAGTTGCCCAGTGAGTGTTGAATTGGCAGCAGCATAAGGAGACCACAGATTGTTGAGGTGGCAGCAGCATGAAGAGACCACAGAGTGGTGAGGTGGCAGCAGCATGAGGAGACCACAAAGTGGCCCAGTGACATAGTGGTGAGGCGGCAGCAGCATGAGGAGACCACAGAGTTGCCCAGTGAGTGTTGAATTGGCAGCAGCATGAGGAGACCACAGAATGGTGAGTTGGCAGCAGCATGAGGAGACCACAAAGTGGCCCAGTGACAGTGGTGAGGCGGCAGCAGCATGAGGAGACCACAGAGTTGCCCAGTGAGTATTGAATTGGCAGCAGCATGAGGAGACCACAGAGTGGTGAGGTGGAAGCAGCATGATGAGACCACCGAGTGGCCCAGTGACGTAGTGGTGAAGTGGCAGCAGCATGATGAGACCACAGAGTGGTGAGGTGGCAGCAGCATTAGGAGATAACAGAGTGGCCCAGTGACACAGTGGTGAGGTGGGGCCAACATTGACACTCTGGGCAGGCTTCACCTTCTGCCCAAAAGTTCGGCAAATGGCTATGTTCACGTCCTCCAGCGGCTTAGCAAAAAACTGCCACACCGCCGAGTATGCCATTTTCCCCCAACACTCCGCACTGACTGCCTGCTATCACTGCCTCTGTGAACTCCTGCAACGCTACAGTACTTTCTGGGCAAATAGGCTCTTGCAAAGTGGGTGGTCTACCCCGGGCACGTGCGGCTCCCGACCTCCCACTGCTGCAACCCTGCTGACTCACGGCCATGCTACCACCTTGCTGGCTCAGCTGCCGTCTCATGCGCCAGCTACCACCCTCTTCTCCTGATGATGATGAAGCCCCTTCTTCACCCGGCTCCCAAGTGCAATCAGCTACATCATCATCATCCGCTACTGTCTGCAAGTCACTGATGTCTCCCTCAACGGTCTCAGGGCCAGGAGCCTTACCACTCGCAGCACAAGCTCCCATGCCACTCTCCTCATCACTACTTGCCCGCCTACTGAAGGAAGCGGCGGATGTCTCCTCCAGATCTTAGCTGGGCAGTAGCAGCTGACTGTCCTCTAGTAACTTGTCTTCACTAAAAAGTGGAGCCGAGCTTACGGCTTATAATACTTCTCACGCTAAGGTAACAGAATATGATAGAGGCAGGTTGAGGACAGTTGGGGGCAGAGGGCCTTCTCCTGGGCCATGCCAACTAAGCATCATGTCAGAGGAACCCACCGACTCTTGGCAGGGGTGTCTGATGTCACTTGCGACTAAGTCGAAGACCGAGTCAAACATTCAAGCATGGCTGGGTTGCTGATCAAGACACGACTGTTATTTGACACTGGGAGCTCAGTCCTCTAGCTGTGATTCCTGCTGCCACCCCCCCCCCCCCCCTTCTTCTGCTGCTACTTCTGCCTGCGACAGAAACATTTTTGCCACTGCCCGTTTCCTTTGAAGGACCTGTCACTCTTCTGTCTGACATACTGTATAATAAAAATTATTAACCACTACACATCCGGGCCATTTGCTCCCTTCCTGACCAGGCCTAATTTTGCAAAGCGGACATATCTTACTTTATGTTCTAATAACTTTGGAACACTTTTACTTATCCAAGCCATTCAGAGATTGTACTTCATGATTGTCACCTTAATTTATAAAAAAAATAACAAATTTACCAAAAGATTAAAAAAAAATCACAATTTTCAAAATTTCAATTTCTCTGCTTTTAAAAGTGAAAGTGATACCTCATAAAATATTTATTACTTAACATTCCCCATATGTCTACTTTATGTTGGCATCATTTTTAAATGTCATTTTATTTTTTGGGGACGTTAGAAGGCTTAGAAAATTGGCAAAACCCACGATTTAAGGACCAGTTCAGGTCTGAAGTCACTTTGTGGGACTTACATAGTGGATACCCCCATAAATGACCCCATTGTAGAAACTACACCCCTCAAGTTACTTAAAACTGATTTTACAAACTTTGTTAACTCTTTAGGCATTTCGCAAGAATTAAAGAAAAATGGAGATCAAATTTTCAAATTTCACTTTTTTGGCAGATTTTCCATTTTAATCCAATTTTTTCTTTAACACATCGAGGGTTAACAAGCAAACAACAATCAATATTTATTACCCAGATTCTGCGGTTTACAGAAACACCCCACATGTGGCCATAAACTGCTGTATGGGCACACGGCAAGGCGCAGAAGAAAATGAGCACCAAAAGGTTTTTGGAAGGCAGATTTTACTGAACTGGTTTTTATATGCCATGTCCCATTTGAAGCCCCCCTGATGCACCCTTACAGTAGAAACTCCCAAAAAGTGACCCCATTTTAGAAACTAGGGGCAAGGTGACCAAAAAATTGGTTGTTTTAGCACAGTTTTTATTTATTTTTACAGCATTCACCTGAGGGGTTAGGTCATGTGACATTTTTATACAGCAGATGGTTACGGACATGGCAATACCTAATATGTATACTTTTTCTTATTTATTTAAGTTTTACACAATAATAGCATTTTTGAAACAATTTTTTTTATATGTCCATGTTCTGAGAGCTATATTTATTCATTTTTGTAACCTCTTGGGGATACATGACGTACTGGTACATCATAATGTCCTGGTACTTGAGGACGCATGATGTACCGGTACCCAGTGATCGGAACTGGGTGCCTGCTGAAATCAATCAGCAGGCACCCTGGGACAATGCCGAGGGGGGTTCTGTTACTCCCCATATCGGCGATCGCTGCAAACCGCAGGTCAATTCAGACCTGCGGTTTGCATCGCTTTCAGAAGTTTCTGAACCCGCGGTCCGTGACCGCGGGGATCAGAAACTTCAAAATGACCTCTCTTTTCATTTTTAACCCCCCCCCCCTTTCTCAGGATGGCTGAGCAGTTTGCAGTGTCAGCACATTGCTGACACTCTGCTTGAAATGGCTGACATCCGTGCTTGTCATAGTCATAGTCATGAAAATAAAGAAAACTCTTTGAATGAGAAGGTGTGTCCAAACTTTTGGTCTGTACTGTATATACTTAAATGCCCCCCATAGTGACAGCGTTTAGAGCCAGAAGGTGGTGCGGTTTTTGTTTCCTAACCAACCCCCTCCTTAATGCCAGTTCCTGCAGTGGGTGGATATGTCTCCAGGTGGCTGGTGACTTCAAAGGCTAAGGGATCAGTAGATCTGAGGCCTTTTGTTGAGTTTATCAGCCTAGTTACTATGCTCTGCCCCACCTTGTGTATGTGACATGGCTGGGCGTGTGGTGCTGCTAGCCTTAGGGGGCCAATTGGCTATCCTGAGTGCAAGCATATGTCACAGTCACACTATGATGTCACATCCCTGAGGAGGGGGGAGGTGGGCTGTTTCTGAGGCTGATATATGAGCCCCAAGCCAGGAACAGGGGTCTCTTGGAACTAGACTACAAACAGAGACACATGGGAGAGAGCAGCTCCATGACGTGCACCTGGAGAAGGCCTAGTAACCCTGGACGGGCTAAGTTTCTACCTGTCTAGCCCCTACCTACCCCTCACATACCCCCTATATCCCAACCCCTTCCCTGCCACCAACACATCCCATTGCAATCCCTATCCCTGCAGGCCCTGTCCTCACCAACTATCCCCTAACCCTGGCTGCTGAACTCCTGAAGCATTAACCTCAGCCCTGTACCCTTGAGGCAGCCCCAGTTACCCCTGTAGCTGCCCTGTAATCCTTTACCCCTTCACTGCTGCCTGCTTACCCCAGCAGCAGCTGAGTGTGTGTTAAGCCTTTGCCTCCCATAGGGATAGCTTAGAGCCAGGTTGGGTGGGCTGCTAATGAATGTATGTAAGTGTATTGTATAGTTAGTTTGTGGGTGGAACTTGGGATTGAATCGTGTATTTAGTGCTGTATTTATGGTGCTGTATTGTGTGTATTGTGTACTGTAGGGGTTAATAAATATCTTATTTGTACTATACCTACTGTGTAACGTGTTGTTAATAGTGGTAGCTAGCTCAGTTAGGCGCTTGCAGCTAGTTTAGTGATTAGCGTGAGGCAAAGTGAAAGTAGTGTTATTAATATAAAGGTATAAATAGGTGGAGTCATCAATAGACGGCTCCCCCTATTTATGATTAATTATTGATATTTGCATAAATATTGTTAATTAATAGCCCCCCTTTACATGCCCGTACAGCAATTTACGACCACATATGGGGTATTTATGTAAACTACAGAATCAGGGCCATAAATATTGAGCTTTGTTTGGCTGTTAACCCTTGCTATGTAATTGGAAAAAATTGATTCAAATGGAAAATATGCCAAAAAAGTGAAATTTTGAAATTGTATCTCTTCTTTCCATTAATTCTTGTGGAACACCTAAAGGGTTAACAAAGTTTGTAAAATCAGTTTTGAATACCTTGAGGGGTGTAGTTTATAGAATGGGTTCATTTTTGGGTGGTTTCTATTATGTAAGCCTTTCAAAGTGACTTCAAACCTGAACCGGTCCCTAAAAATTGGGGTTTTGAAAAACAAGATTTGCTTCTAAACTTTTAAGCCTTGTAACATCCCCAAAAATTTAAATATCATTCCCAAAATGATCCAAACATGAAGTAGACATATGGGGAATGTAAAGTAATAACTATTTTTGGAGGTATTACTATGTATTATAGAAGTAGAGAAATCGAAACTTGGAAATTTGCAATTTTTCAAAAGTTTTTGGTAAATTTGGTATTTTTTTATAACTAAAAATTTATTTTTTTACTTCAATTTACCAGTGTCATGAAGTACAATATGTGACAAAAAAACAATCTCAGAATGGCCTGTATAAGTCAAAGCGTTTTAAAGTTATCAGCACTTAAAGTGACACTGGTCAGATTTGCAAAAAATGGCCAAGTCCTTAAGGTGAAATAGGGCTGAGTCCTTAAGGGGTTAAACCAAAAAAATTATGTTTTAGTGTCTCCATGTTCTGAGAGCTATATTTTTTTTATTTTTCTATTAGCGATTTTCTTATGTAGGGGCTAATTTTTTGCGGAATGAGGTGACAATTTTATTGGTACCATTTTGTGGGACCTACACCTTTTTGATCACTTGGTGTTGCACTTTTTGTGATGTAAGGGGACAAAACTGGCTTTTTTTTGACAGTTTTCATATTTTTTATAGTGTTTATTTTATTTTATTTTTTTCTATTTTTAACATTTTTTTTATTTATTTTTTACATGTAAAACCTTTTTTTCATTTTTTTATATTTTATTTTACACTTTTTGTCCCTCATAAGGTCATACAAGACCTCTGGGGGACATTTAACTTCACTTTTTTTTTTTTTCACTATTGATTTCTCCTGTAACTGGGGCTGACATAGTAGCCCCAGTTACAGAGGAAATACACCCCCCAGAGAGGCTGTACAGCGGTATACAGCGCTGTACAGCCTCAGTGCAGGGCTGATCGAGGTCTGTGAAAGACCCGACAGCTCCTTCACTCTCCGGCCCCAGCGCTTCCTGAACTGTATACAGAGCGCTCAGTGAGCGCTCTGTATACAGCGATCTAGAAGGCAAGGACACCTCGGAACTGTTCTGTAAGGGTTGCCCTGCTGTCACTGACAGTGAGCAACCCGATCTGCAGCTGCACAATTAGCGAATGTCCATTCAGAGATATAGAAACATCTCCCGGAGGTTTTTAGTCAATGTGCGGACAGGAGATGGTTAAATTAAAAGTAAAATAATACACCCCAAAAAAGGCTGTAGTACAATGTAACTTTACCGCAGAACAGCAATTAAGATGTATTTTTTTTCCTATTAATACATTCCCTAAAAAAATGTATAACAATGTAACTTCACTGCAGAATGGTTAATAGGACGTACGTACAGTCAGGTCCATAAATATTGGGGCATCGACACAATTCTAACATTGTTGGCTCTCACCACCACAATGGATTTGAAATGAAACGAACAAGATGTGCTTTAACTGCAGACTCTCAGCTTTAATTTGAGGGTATTTACATTAAAATAAGATGAACTGTGTAGGAATTACAATAGTTTGCATATGTGCCTCCCACTTGTTAAGGGATCAAAAGTAATGGGACAGAATAATAATCATAAATCAAACTTTTACTTTTTAATACTTAATTGCAAATCCTTTGCAGTCAATTGCAGCCTGAAGTCTGGAACGCATAGGCATCACCAGACGATGGGTTTCATCCCCGGTGATGCTCTGCCAGGCCTCTACTGCAACTGTCTTCAGTTCCTGCTTGTTCTTGGGGCATTTTCTCTTCAGTTTTGTCTTCAGCAAGTGAAATGCATGCTCAATCGGATTCAGGTCAGGTGATTGACTTGGCCATTGCATAACATTCCCCATGACACTACCACCACCATGCTTCACTGATGAGGTGGTATACTTAGGATCGTGAGCAGTTCCTCTCCTTCTCCATACTCTTCTCTTCCCATCACTCTGGTACAAGTTGATCTTGGTCTCATCTCATCTTGGTCTCATCTGTCCATAAGATGTTAACTCTAATCTGGCCTTCCTGCCTTTGAGGCTCACTAATGGTTTACATCTTGTGGTGAACCCTCTATATTCAGTCTTGTTGACTTTGACACACATACACCTACCTCCTGGAGAGTGTTCTTGATCTGGTCAACTGTTGTGAAGGGTGTTTTCTTCACCAGGGAAAGAATTATTCAGTCATCCACCACAGTTGTTTTCCGTGGTCTTCTGGGTCTTTTGGTGTTGCTGAGCTCACTGATGGGTTCCTTCTTTTTAAGAATGTTCCAAACAGTTGTTTTGGCCACGCCTAATGTTTTTGCTATCTCTCTGATGGGTTTGTTTTGATTTTTTAGCATAATGATGGCTTGCTTTACTGATAGTGACAGCTCTTTAGATCTCATCTTGAGAGTTGACAGCAACAGATTCCAAATCCAAATAGCACACTTAAAATAAACTCTGGACCTTTTATCTGCTCATTGTAATTGGGATAATGAGAGAATAACACACACCTGGCCATGGAACAGCTGAGAAGCCAATAGTCTGATTACCTTTGGTCCCTTAACAAGTGGAAGGCACATATGCAAACTGTTGTAATTCCTACACCGTTCACCTGATTTGGATGTAAATACCCTCAAATTAAAACTGACAGTCTGCAGTTAAAGCACATCTTGTTTGTTTCATTTCAAATCCATTATGGTGGTGAATAGAGCCAAAAATGTTAGAATTGTGTCCCAATATTTATGGACCTGACTGTATATTCCTATTAATACATTCTGTAAATGGCTGTAGTACAATGTAACTTCACCGCAGAACGGCAATTAAGATGTATTTTTTTTCCTATTAATGCATCCCCGAAAAAATGTATAACAATGTAAATTCACCGCAGAACTGCTAATAGGACGTACGTATATTCCTATTAATACATTCCGTAAATGGCATGTAGTACAATGTAACTTCACCACAGAACAGCCATTTAAGATGTATTTTTTTTACCTATTAATACACCCCCCAAAAAATTTATAATAATTTAAATTCAATGCAGAACGGCTAATAGGACGTATGTATATGTCATGGAACCATGAACCAGACGTACAATAAGAGAGAAGTGAAAATAAGATGGCTTTATTAAATCAAGCTGTAAGGCAAAAGTCCAAGCGGATGGCTAAACCGAAGCAGGGTCTTGCAAAGCCAGAGGTCAGGAACCAGAAGGGTAGTCAGACGAAGCCAGGATCAGGAACCAGCAGGGTAGTCAGACGAAGCCAGGATCAGGAACCAGCAGGGTAGTCAGACGAAGCCAGGATCAGGAACCAGCAGGGTAGTCAGACGAAGCCAGGATCAGGAACCAGAAGCAGCAGCAGTCTTAGAAGCATGTGAACACAGGAGGACCAAGCAGGGAACTGAAGCCACAGACCTCCTATATATATGAGCTGGGCATCCAGCTCCTCCCAGTGGGAAGGAGAAGCCGCAGGGTGGGAGGCTACAAGAAACCCAGAAACCAAGATGGCCGCCAGCACATGTCAAACGAAGGAGAACAGAAAGAAGGTAAGACCATGACAGTACCTCCCCCTCAAGGGCCCCTCCTCCGCGGAGTAATGAACGGTTTCTGAGGGAAGCGTGCGTGGAAGGCTTGGAGCAAGGCAGGAGCATGGACATCCGCGGAGGGAACCCAGGAACGCTCCTCTGGACCATAATCACGCCAATGGACCAAAAACTGCACCCGACCGCGGACCAGGCGTGAGTCCAGGATATTGCTCACCTCATACTCCTCACGATTGCCCACTTGGACCGGACGAGGCCGAGGAACCGAGGAAGTGAAACGATTACACACCAGTGGCTTCAACAGGGAGACATGAAACACGTTGGAGATCCGCATGCCAGGAGGAAGCGCAAGGGCATAGGCTACCGGGTTTACCCTGCGAAGCACTCGGAAGGGACCAACAAAGCGAGGCGCCAGCTTGGGAGTGGGCACTCGAAGGTTGAGGTTGCGGGTGGACAACCATACGCGGTCTCCGACCTGGTAGGAAGGAGCGGGCGCTCGTCTGCGATCAGCCTGGAGTCTCTGGCGCTGCGCAGAGACCTCAAGGGACCTCTGGATCTGTACCCAGGAAGCACGTAGGACGGAAAGGTGATCCTCCACAGCCGGAATATCCTGGGGAGAGAATACCTCCGGTAACACGGCAGGTTGGAACCCATAATTGGCCATGAAGGGAGACGTCCCAGAGGAAGAGTTCACCGCCATGTTCCTGGCAAACTCAGCCCAAGGCAGGAGGTCAACCCAATTGTCTTGGTGATCGGAGACATAGCAACGAAGGAATTGCTCCAAGGCCTGATTGGATCGTTCTGCGGCCCCATTGGACTGAGGGTGGTAGGCCGAGGAGAAAGAGAGATGAATCCCCAACTGGGAGCAAAAGGCGCGCCAGAACCTGGACACAAACTGACTCCCCCGATCCGACACAATCTCCTTGGGCAAACCGTGCAACCGGAAGACCTCCCTGGCAAAAATCGAGGCCAACTCTTGTGCAGAGGGTAACTTCTTGAGAGGAACACAGTGGCACATTTTGGAAAACCGATCCACAATCATGAGAATGACCGTATGGCCTCGGGATGCAGGGAGGTCCACAATGAAATCCATCCCCAGGTGTGACCATGGACGCTCCCCGGTGGCTATGGGTTGCAAAAGGCCCAACGGAAGGTGCCGAGGGGACTTACTCTGGGCACAAACGGAGCATGCCGCTACATATGCGGCGATGTCGGAACGTAGAGAAGGCCACCAGATCAGACGTGAAACAGCCCAGGACAGCTGATTCTTTCCAGGATGCCCCGCGGCCTTGGAGTTATGGTAGGTTCGCAACAACCGAGTGCGCAACTCCTCAGGCACAAAACATCTGCCGTTGGGTCTCCCAGAGGGAGCACCAGATTGAGCCGCCAAAATCTGCTCACCCAGGGGAGAGGTCAGGCTGGTGCGAATAGCGGCCAGGATCTGATTCGGAGGTATGACCGAAGTCGGAATCGACTCCTCCCCGGACAGCTCGGAGTACTGCCGTGATAAGGCATCCGCTCTGATGTTCTTGGAACCGGGTAGGTAGGAGACCACGTAATTAAAACGTGACAAGAACAGAGCCCATCTGGCCTGACGTGGTGTCAATCTCTTGGCCTCAGAGAGGTAGGTCAGATTCTTGTGGTCCGTCAGGATGAGAACCGGAACCACCGAGCCCTCGAGCAAGTGCCTCCATTCTTTAAGGGCCTGCACGATGGCCAATAACTCCCTGTCACCAATCTGATAGTTGCACTCCGCGGAAGACAGTTTCCGAGAGTAAAACCCACAAGGAAGCAGAGGACCCTCTGGTGTTCTACGCTGAGACAGGAGGGCGCCTACTCCCGTCTCAGACGCGTCCACCTCGAGGACAAAAGGCAACCCAGGGTTGGGATGCGACAGAATCGGAGCCGACACAAAGGCGGACTTTAGAGCCTCAAAAGCTCGGATGGCCTCGAGCGGCCAGACCTGGGGATTACTGCCCTTCCTGGTCAGATCCGTGAGAGGCTTGGCTAGCATGGAAAAGTCCCTGATGAACTTCCGATAATAATTGGCGAAGCCCAAAAAGCGCTGCAGGGCACGAAGACCACTGGGCTGGGGCCACTGTAAGACAGCCGAAACCTTCTCAGGATCCATGGAGAACCCCTCAGCGGAAATGATGTAACCTAAGAAGGTTACCTGGGATCGGTGAAATTCGCATTTCTCAAGCTTACCGAACAGCTTGTTCTCTCGTAAGCGTTGCAACACTCGTCTGACATCCAGAATGTGGGCCTCCATGGATTCAGAATATACCAAGATGTCATCCAAATAGACCACCACACACTGCTGCAACAGGTCACGGAAAACATCGTTGATGAATTCCTGGAAGACTGCGGGCGCATTGCACAACCCAAAGGGCATAACCAAGGATTCATAATGACCGGTCCTGGTGTTAAACGCGGTCTTCCACTCATCGCCCGCCTTGATCCTTACCAGGTTATATGCCGCCCTCAGGTCGAATTTGGTAAAGACCGTGGCCCCTTTGAGGCGATCGAACAGCTCGGAAATCAAGGGTATCGGGTAAGCATTCTTGATCGTGATGCGATTGAGACCCCTGTAATCGATGCAAGGCCTCAACTCACCGCCCTTCTTTTTCACAAAGAAAAATCCAGCCCCTGCCGGGGACGAGGATTTGCGAATGTGTCCGCGTGAAAGCGCCTCCCTCACGTACTCCTCCATGGCCTCATTCTCCGCTACCGACAGTGGATAGACTTTGCCACGAGGAGGAACGGCACCAGATTGTAACTCTATGGCACAATCGTATGGGCGGTGCGGAGGTAGGGCAACCGCACGCACCTTATCGAATACATCCCGGTACTCCTGGTATTCAGGAAGCAACAGAGAGTCCGAGGAAGTACACAGCAACTTGACAGGCCCATGGATGCAACTAGCCCCACACTGCGGTGACCACGAGAGGATCTCGGCCGATCTCCAATCGAAAGTCGGATTATGCTTCTGGAGCCAGGGGTACCCCAAGACCACCGAGTAGTGTGGAGACGAAATAACCTGGAGACAGACCGACTCTCTGTGAACGGCACCAATGGCCATCCCCACTGGAAGGGTCTCCTGAGTCACGTGTGGCGGCAGAAGGGGTCTGCCGTCTATCGCCTCAAGAGCCAGTGGGGAACCTCGAGGCTGCAGAGGAATGGAATTGGCGGCAGCAAACACACTATCAATGAACAAACCACCAGCACCAGAGTCCACCAGCGCCTGGGTCGTCACCGAGCCCCCGACCCAGGAGAGGACAACAGTAATCAGTGGTTTGTCAACACGGGAAACCGGGGACGAGGAGACTCCACCCAAGATCTGCCCCCGACAGGATCTCAGGTGCGAGCGTTTCCCGGACGGTTCGGGCATGCCAACCGAAAATGCCCACCGAGACCACAGTACATGCATCGGCCCTCGCGTCTCCGGAGTACCCTCTCCCCCTCGGACAGGTGAGCAAACCCCAGCTGCATGGGTTCACCCCCAGACAAGTCATCCCCAGGAGGCGTGGGAGGAGAGGGAGGCACGGATGGGACAGCAAACGTAGGTGCCATTCTGTTAGAAGACCTCCGCAGGCTCTCCTTAAAGGAAGGTCTCTCCCTGAGTCTGGTGTCAATCAAAATCAGGAAGGAAATAAGGGACTCGAGCTCCACTGGTAGGTCCTTAGCTGCAACCTCATCCTTCAAGGCATCCGAGAGACCATGAGAGAAAGCAGCGACCAGAGCCTCATTATTCCAGCCCACCTCTGCTGCCAGGGTACGAAACTCAATGGCGTATTCAGCTACGGATCGTGAACCCTGTCTGATGGACATAAGGAGCTTCGCAGCAGAGGCAGCACGAGCCGGCACATCGAATACCTTCCGAAGAGAAGCAACAAAACCGGAAAACTCGGCAACCACCGGATTGTTGTTCTCCCATAAAGGGCTGGCCCAGGCCAAGGCCTTGTCCGAGAGCAGCGAGATCAAGAAGCCCACCTTTGATCTCTCAGTAGGAAAGGCATGTGGCAGCAACTCGAAATAAATGCCCACCTGGTTAAGGAAACCTCGGCACTGAGTTGGCTCTCCCCCAAAGCGCTGTGTAAGGGGGGCAGAACCGGTCATGCCCCGAAACACCGCAGGCGCAGCAACAGGTGTCGGGGTAGACTCTGGCGCAACAACCGGAGCGGCAGTAGGAGCGGGCCCAGGAGCGACAACCGACCCATCGGCAACGGAAGCTAAATGAGCCGTGCGTTCAAGCAGGGTTTGCAACGCCACAGCGAACCGACCCAACAGGTGATCCTGCTGATCAAGTCTGGCAACCAGCGTAGGTAGCGAGGATGGCCCTGTACCGTCAGAATTCATGGCTTGGTCCTAATGTCATGGAACCATGAACCAGACGTACAATAAGAGATAAGTGAAAATAAGATGGCTTTATTAAATCAAGCTGTAAGGCAAAAGTCCAAGCGGATGGCTAAACCGAAGCAGGGTCTTGCGAAGCCAGAGGTCAGGAACCAGAAGGGTAGTCAGACGAAGCCAGGATCAGGAACCAGCAGGGTAGTCAGACGAAGCCAGGATCAGGAACCAGCAGGGTAGTCAGACGAAGCCAGGATCAGGAACCAGCAGGGTAGTCAGACGAAGCCAGGATCAGGAACCAGAAGCAGCAGCAGTCTTAGAAGCATGTGAACACAGGAGGACCAAGCAGGGAACTGAAGCCACAGACCTCCTATATATATGAGCTGGGCATCCAGCTCCTCCCAGTGGGAAGGAGAAGCCGCAGGGTGGGAGGCTACAAGAAACCCAGAAACCAAGATGGCCGCCAGCACATGTCAAACGAAGGAGAACAGAAAGAAGGTAAGACCATGACAGTATATTCCTATTTGTGGCCGGGGCTATGTGTGAAAGAACCTACTGCCCTGAAATATCCCCTAAATAACTGGCGGCTTGAGTTGTGGCATAACCGCTTCCGTCGAGAGTACACCTGAAAGAGGGTATACCCTATGGGAGAATGTAGAGAATGGGGCGGGCTGGGAGGGGAATATCGCTGCCGTCCGGTGCCACCTGAGGAGCTGTGAGACAGATATAGGCCAGGACGCCCCTCCCACAAATACAGGCCAATAAATCGGCCTTGCTACTTGTGGCCGGGGCTATGTGTGAAAGAACCTACTGCCCTGAAATATCCCCTAAATAACTGGCGGCTTGAGTTGTGGCATAACCGCTTCCGTCGAGAGTACACCTGAAAGAGGCCAAAAATCCAGCATGAAAATACACACACGTTTATTGACACATTTACAACGCCAAATTCTGAAAGGCACAGTGAATCTCACTGACAGGGTTCGGCACATACCGGCTGTAACATGAGGACCGCCATCGGCCCAACTTGCGGATAATGTGAGCTGGTACTTGATTCCTGGAGGCGGCAGAGGCTGCCCCTATCCTGAACGAATGTCCTGACACCGAGAGGGGGTCTAAACCCAAATTGGTCGCTAGCATGCGTACGTGTGCTATGAATTGGGACGTGGACAATGCAGCTGTCCCGAAGGGTAACAGTGGGGTGTCAGCCCCGCGACTGGCTAGTGCTTCTGACAACTCCCGTAGAACGTGGACCGGACACCATTTGGGATAGGTGGGGAAGAACCTGATGAGGGTGGGGGGACCTGATTGGGAAGTCTTAGTAACAGGTAAGGACAGGACAAAGCCCTCTGGGCTGGGAACCAACTGTCGGCGGGATAGGAAGGGGCCGCTGAGTGACAGTGACGTGAACTCACCCGGCCTCATGAAGCCGTAAAAGGCCAAGTAGATGGCAGCTTTGAGCACCAAGCTTTGGAGAACCCCGAAAGGCCTGAGGTCCAACAGATCGGACATGCCCCTGAACATGGGGCCGGACACAGGCTGTCTACGGGGGTTGACACCTGGGGTACAATTCTGTAGACCTTTCAACATGGCCTTGACCACGTGACTGGAAAACAACGACGTTCTTTCTGGCTGCGAGCGAGACAAATGATGTTGGACCCCGGCCAGATAAGTTTTGACGGTGCCGGGAGAAAGGTGCATGTGCTCGTGACAGTACCCGATGAACGCCAAAATGAAGTCTATGTGGCCCAGGTCGTCTGGGGGGTGTTCCCGTTGGAACTTGAGGTACAAACGCCAGCCAGTGTTGTATGCTCTGGTGGTGTTAGCTGAGAGCGACCTGGCCGTGTTCAGGTATCGGTTTAGCTGAGAAAGAGTGTGGCCGGACGAGGAGACGGGGTTCTCGACGCGTCGGCTTCGGGGCAAACCTGAGAAAATAAAAAGTAATTCATCTCAGCTAAAGCGTTAACTGTTACCACTTGCGTGTCACCTATGAGGGTACCACAGAATAAGAAGTTGTGTGAGAGCGACAACTGCACCAGACGTCTCATCAATGACATGACCAGCTGAGATCTGGATTTGCCACTGTCGAGGATGGCCAAGGAGGCAGGACTAGCAGAAGCGAAGACCACGAAAATCCACGGGCTGCTGCGGGATCCGAAAGTCAACTTAGTTGCAAAATAGTAAAGAGAATTCCACTTGATCCCGTGCCACCGCCAAAGTTCTGGCCTGATTGGGATCAACTTGAAGGCGTCTGATATGTCCGCTTTGGACAAGATCGCCCCAGAGCCTGTGGCAAGGATGAGTGCAATGGCTTGATCGATGGAGGCGTACACCATGCTGACCTCCTCCGCTGGAATGAGAGAATTCATGCTGGGGGTGGATAACCCGTGTGGCGCTGACAAGTCGAATATCAACCTCTCTTTGCGGCTGAACTTCGCCGTAACCACCCCTATGGGGCTGACCCTCCAGCGTTCAAATGGGGACGACAAGAAGGGGCCGATGACGTACCCCTTGTCTAGCTCTGCCTGGAGAAGTCTATCTATGGACCCGGGGTTGAGGGATGCTGACTGCAAGTTCCTACACTAATGGGTGTGTTCCGGTAATGCCACCAGACCTGTGTGGAAACCATGGGTGAAACCTGACACCAGGAAGTCGCAGAAGGAGGCGTCCTGGTGCCCCTGTAAGTATGACTCCAAGAGTTCTACATTTACCACGCTCATGCAATGTTTATCGGTTTTTAATGAGCAGGCGACTTTCGGAATGGCTCGGAAACAGTTTGCGCAAATGTGCAACAACCGACACTGACTATAATTGCAAGTGGCAAAATTGTAGTTGTTGCAGATCTGCGATCTGCCCAGATACTTGATCGGCCGGCCGAGTTTATCGACCGCCGAATTCTGCTGGATGCCAGCCGACGGACCAGGAATAGGAGGAGAAGGATTGGACCTCGGGGCACTCGCGGCATTATGACACCATTCTCCAGTATGATAGATAGACTGGCATGAAGAGCAAGCCGGTGCTTTCAGCCCCGCGAAATGCCTGCAGAATATCTCTGTGTCAATGTTGGCCCAGTTAGTAGTAAACTGGAATTGACTGAGCGCAGCTGCGGCTTTGGCAGAAAAGGAGCAATGGTAGTCATAGAAGCCGAAACCTCCGTACTTGTAGCCCAACTCCGTGACCCTGAAGAGATACAGGTCCAACTCTTCCCTCCTATCTGGTCGTACCGAACAGATGACATCTCGGTAAAGACTAAAGGCAAGCACAAACTCCGGAATCGTCAACTTTCTACTGAGCCTAAGATCGCGTCCCTTCAGTACAACAGAAACATCGCCGCACGCAATGACCCTATTGTCCGATAAGTCACGAGTGGCAATCAGGAGGGAGGCCAGGTTCACATCTCTACCATCGAGGATGTCCTTCTTGATGTTGGCCGGAATGAAATGAGCTGGAGTGACGTTGGGTACCGTGACAAAGTTACCTGAAGTACTGGCAACGGGTGCCGCTACGACTGGCAACGGAGTGGCGGGTGAGGACAAGCCAGCGACCCTGGCCTCCACTGACTCCAATCTGGATTGTACCCCGGACACGGAGGAGGTAAGGCTGTTCAGCATGACATGGAGCTGAGTTAGTGAGGTTTGAACTGTGGCCATGGAGACCTCTTGCTGAGACGGTTCTGCGGCGTTGGACACCAATAGCCTATACAACTCTGCTTTCCGGGCCCCAGCCGGGAAAGGAACGCCTCTCTTGGCTAACTCAGACATGAGTTTAGGCACAGTCCAACTACGCAGAGAAGGAATACTGCCGGATTCCGATGCCCTAGAACCCAGATCTTCGCCAGAGGCATCCACGATGTCTGAGCCATGAGACATGATCGGACTGTGAAATAAGCAAAATGACGGACCGTCACTAACACTATTAGGTGCCAAGATAGACTAACACCCGTGCTCCGACCACCACCGCCACTGCAGAAATCAACATGCAAGAAAATTGACCCTGGTGACCACCTGAGGTAAGAAAAAGAGGGAGGACGTATGATAGTGGATGAATTAGGAGCAAAAACCTTACCAAACCAGACAAGACGCTGTTATGAGAAGGGATCGACCGTAGAAGTAAACCTGTACGTATGAATGAACAAAATAAGATATATATATTTTTTTTTAAGCCAGTATACAGATGACCCAGACTGGGCAGCAAGGCACGACTGCCTGCTTGCTGAGGTAAACGCGGGGTTGGCCGAATGGCTGACGAGCCTGTGCCAGAAACGTGGGGCTGGCAAAAACGTGAATACCAGCACCTGAAAACTGCCCAGCTGTGGTGGAACCATGCGTATGATGCCATGCAATGTGCCGGGTCTGGCGTGCCCCGTTTATTGAACGCTTGTAACCGGGGGTGTGTGCCCCCAACAACTCCTCACCACCACACTGCATGGCATGGACCCCCCCACCCCCCCACCCCCTCTTTTTTTTTTTTATTTAAAATCCTACCTAACTGACAGCACGGCGGCCCGTGCCAGACTTTTACCCCCCCAAAACCATGTTTTTTTTTTTGCCTTCACAACCAGGCCCAAGATGCCACGATGACAGCCCCCTGGAGACGGCTACGTACAGGTGAAACCTGTGGTGCTGTGCGATTCCCACCGGACACCATACTACACCTACCCTGGCCTTTGTCAAACTATACACCAGCGCCACAACAGGGTATATGCACCCAAAGCAAGTGCAAGCAAGTCACATGATACAATTGGTAAAACACATGGTACAAAAGGTGCTCTGTCATGTGACACCACAATCATTATAATGAATCCATTTGTCACAAAAACTCCATGGTTGTGCAACATCACTGAATACAGTGCAGACAGAAGTGTTACGGATAAGCATTGCCAGTGCCTCACTAAACACATGAGCCGGCTGAAAAAGCTCCCGACTGCGAACTGCTATGCTCACATCCCCCCCCCCCTCCACCCCTCTCCCGTGCCGTTGGTCACTTATACTCAGAACCACAACCAGACCTGAAAGGAAAGAAAACGCTGGAAACGAAATCGGAGTCTCGCTGACTCCTGCAACCTAAGTGCAAGTCACGTGGGAGCGGGGCGTGCTGCCAGACTGCCGCTCCGGTGTGGGGATGTCCCTCTCTCTCCTCAGAGGGACCGACCCCACCGACCGGACTGATCGAACCGATGCTGCGCTGAGGCAGCAGCTACTCACCCGCCGCACCAGGACGCAGGACCGCCGGAGGGAGCGCGAACCGGAAGTGACGTCGTGCTGCCTAGGGAACGCTGATGCTGTCCGCTGTAACCAGGAATATCGCTGCCGTCCGGTGCCACCTGAGGAGCTGTGAGACAGATATAGGCCAGGACACCCCTCCCACAAATACAGGCCAATAAATCGGCCTTGCTACTAATACATTCCATAAATGGCTGTAGTATAATGTAGCTTCACCGCAGAATGGCAATTAAGACGTTTTTTTTTCTCCCTATTAATACACCCCCAAAATAAATGTACAACAATGTAAAATCTCAGCAGAACGGCTAGTAGGACATACGTATATTTCCTATTAATACACCTCGTAAATGGCTGTATCACACACCACTTGCACCCCAATCACAAGCAAGGTTTGCTGCAATTGCTGTGCTATCATATAGTGCAAACCTAAAAGCAGCAGTATAACAGCAATTTGGATCCCCAGTTAGTGCAGCAAGGTGTAATAGAATCGCTCCTATTACCCAGGCTGTACACTCCACTATTGGACCTTGTTCTCCGTTTATAGTGTGGATACTGCCTAAACTTCTAAATCATTTTTTCAGCACAATATAGTCTTTCCTAGCACTGTCCCTAGAGCCTGTCACATCTCTGGAAAATGGCTGAATCCAAGATGGCTGAGGCTATTTATAGGGCTGTGACATCACAGGGGCTGGCTGTCTGCTGATTGGAATTCCTGATTGGAATTCATGCATGGCATTGTGGGTGATCTCTCATTCCCAGAGTTCTTTGCTTCAAGTCCTAACATGTGCAGCAGCCATTTTAACCACTTTCCGTCCGCCCATAGGATATAAACGTCCTATGGGTGGATCTCTATTTCTGAAAGGACGTTTTAAAATGTCCGTTCAGAAACTGCAGCTGCACGCTAATCGTGCAGCTGCTGATCAGGTTGCCCGCTGTCAGTGACAGCAGGGCAGCCAAGAGAGAAAGCAGGGACAGTGCCGAGGTGTCCCTGCCTTCTGGATCGCTGCATACACAGCGCTCACCGAGCGCTGTGTATGCAGAGCAGGAAGCGCTATGCACTTCCTGTGCCGGCCCGGCGGTCATGTGACCGCCGGGACCGGAGAGTGCAGGAGCTGTGTGAGGTCTTTCACAGACCTCGATCAGCACTGCACTTAGGCTGTACAGCACTGTATTGCGCTGTACAGCCTCTCTGTGGGGTGCATTTCTCCTGTAACTGGGACTACTATGTCAGCCCCAGTTACAGGAGAAATCAACAGTGAAAAAAAAAAGAAAACGTGAAGTAAATGTCCCCCAGAGGTCTTGTATGACCTTATGGGGGACGAAAAGTGTAAAATAAAAAATAAAAAATAAAGGGTTGAAAAAATAAAATAAAATAAAGTTTCACATGTAAAAAAAAAAAGTCCCCAAGTAAGGAATAAAAAAAATGTTAAAAATAAAAAAATTAAATAAAATAGACATATTTGGTATTGCCGCGTCCGTAAAAACCAGCTCTATGAAAATATCACATGACCTAACCCCTCGGGTGAACACCGTAAAAAAAAAAAAAAAAAAAGGGTCAAAACAAGCAATTTTGTCACCTTACATCACAAAAGGTGCAACACCAAGTGATCAAAAACGCGTATGTCCCACAAAATGGTACCAATAAAACCGTAACCTCATCCCGCAAAAAATGAGCCCCTACATAAGAAAATCTCTCAAAAAATAAAAATAAACTATAGCTCTCAGAACATGGACACATTAAAACATAATTTTTTTGTTTCAAAAATGCTATTATTGTGTAAAACTTTAATAAATGAGAAAAAGTATACATATTAGGTATCGCCACATCCATAACAATCTGCTCTATAAAAAATGTCACTTGACTGAACCCCTCAGGTGAACGCTGTAAAAATAAATAAATAGAAACTGTGTTAAAACAACCAATTTTTTGGTCACCTTGTCCCATAAAGTGTTATAATGAATGATCAAAAAATCATATGTACCCAAAAATAGTACTAATAAAACTGGCACCTTATCCCCTAGTTTCCAAAATGGGGTCACTTCTTGGGAGTTTCTACTGTAAGGGTGCATCAGGGGGCTTCAAATGGGACATGGCATCTAAAAACCATGTGGAGTTCCTTTTCTTCTGCGCCCTGCCGTGTGCCCATACAGCAGTTTATGACCACATGTGGGGTGTTTCTGTAAACTGCAGCATCTGGGTAATAAATATTGAGTTTTGTTTGGCTGTTAACCATCGATGTGTTAAAGAAAAAATTTGATTAAAATGGAAAATCTGCCAAAAAAGTGCAATTTAAAAATGTGATCTTCATTTTCCTTTAATTCTTGTGGAACGCCTAAAGGGTTAACAAAGTTTGTAAAAATCGGTTTGAATACCTTGAGGGGTGTAGTTTCTACAATGGGGTCATTTATGGGGGTATCCACTATGTAGGCCCCACAAAGTGACTTCAGACCTGAACTGGTCCTTAAAAGTGGGTTTTGGCAATTTTCTTAAAAATTCTAAGCCTTCTAACGTCCTAAAAAAATAAAATGACATTTCCCAAATGATGCCAACATAAAGTAGACATATGGGGAATGTTAATTAATAAATATTTTATGAGGTATCACTTTCTGTTTTAAAAGCAGAGAAATTGATATTTTGAAAATTGCAAATTTTTCAAATTTGGGGGTAAATTTGGGATTTTTTCATAAATAAAGGTGAAATATTTTGACTCAAATTTATGACTATCATGAGGTACAATGTGTCACGAGAAAACAATCTCTGAATGACTTGGATAAATAAAGGCGTTGCAAAGTTATTACCACATAAAGTGAGATATGTCAGTTTTGCAAAATTAGGCCTGGTCAGGAAGGGGGCAAATGGCCCAGATGGGAAGTGGTTAAGAAAATATGTGATTTGTTACCATGAAGCTTGAGGAAATTAGACTTTGGTGCGAATCAAATTTTTCCTGAAATTCAGATCAAATTCCACTTCATCAACTTCGATTTGCTCATCTCTAGTCATTACTATCTGATCAGTGAGAGTCCAACACCACGGCCCCTTCCAATCAGCTATTTAAAAAAACAATAGCGATCCTATGAGCACCACGGCCTTCTTGCAGCTAAGGTAACTGCACTCAGCCAAATTCACTTCTATGGGGCTGAGCTGCGCCTAGCTGTGTGACTAATAAACACATCTTGCCTAGACCTAGGAAACACTGGCCTAGACACTGGCCTAGACCTAGGAAAATCTGGAGAAGGCTGCTGCGCTACTGCGAGCGCAGCTGCCTTCTCAAAGAGCTGATTGGCGGGGGTCCCGGGTGTTGGACCCCCACCAATCAAATACTGATGACCTATCCAGAGGAGAAATACATTCAGGGTTGACAGGACTTTGTTTTCTGTCCTGCATAATGGAAACCAGACAGGTCCATTATGCTTGCCCATAGACTTCTATTATGACGGATCAAAACAGAATGCCTCTTAAAGGCTTCTGTTTTGCATTCCGCCCAGGAATTCCATTTTAGGCCTCTTTCACACGAACGTGTGCGCCCCGTGGCCATATTGCGGACCGCATTTGCGGATCCGCAATACATGGGCACCGTTCCGTGTGCATTCCGCATCACGAATGCGGACCCATTCACTTCAATGGGTCCGCAAATCCGGAGATGCGGAATGGTGCGGAACGGAAGCACGGAACAGAACCCTACGGAAGCACTACTGAGGGCTTCTGTGGGGTTTCGTCCCGCATTTACGTTCCGCACAAAGATAGAACATGTCTTATCTTTTTGCGGAACGGCCGGATCGCGGACCCAAAGTGAATGGGTCTGCTGCAGCTGCCCCACGGTGGGTGTTCATGCATTGCGGCCTGCAATTTGCTGGGGCACACACGTTCTTGTGCAAGAGGCCTTATTCTGTTATAAACGGAGCTATAATGGATTGCCCTAACGCAAGTGTGAACGCGCCCTTTCCCATCTAAAAAACGGATCTCAGGTGGAAATGGCTCAAACAGATGACAACTGATGCAACAGGATCCTCTTTTTTTTTTTTTTTCCATCTTCTTCTGACGAATAAGAATAATGGAAAGCTAAATGGTGATGTGAACTCAGTCCAAACTGTTTCACTAAAGATACTTAGCTACTTTGTAGTCACATTGTTTTTTATTTATTTATTTTACGCACTTCCTCTCTCTTCTGATCCTGAGCTGTGTCATGCGACCAACTCTCTGATCTCCAACTGACACAGGACAGGATTTACCTCTCTATTGAGTTCTATGAGACTGATGTTGAGGCTCCCATAGGAGACATAGAGAAACTGACTTCCTGTCTACAAATAAGATGCTGTGTTATTTATAAAGTCTGATTGCTGGTCACATGACACAGCTGATAAGTAGAAGGGAGGGGATAGCTCACAAGTACAGACACTGGTAAGAAGATTACATTCACTACAGATTACATCATGAACCTTTCTAGCAGGTCAGAGAATATATTTTTTTTTGTGGGAGTCCTTTATTAATATACACCAAATTGTAGGTCCACAATTAAGGCACAAAGTAAGCCATCTAATACGTGATAAAAGCGGTAGGTAATGTAACATATGTGCTGTGCCAGAAAAATTGAGTGTTCTTGCCTAATTTATCGGTGGAGTAGACATTTGCAACAACTTAAGAAGTGTTTGTGCCATTTTCAGGGTGGTTTGAGCCATGTCCAACAGTTTACATTTACTAAAGGGTAGCCATATGTTTTACTGGCAGAACTACATTTTAAAAACCGACATAATCTTTGTGATAAATATGATTAGACTTTAGGCAGATAAATCATTAGGCATTGTATATATTTGTTGCAAAAAATGGCTTCAAACCATGCAGACACTCCAAAAAGGGTCAAAAAGTCCCTTAGACTAGACAACCTAAAGGTCCACCAGATTTATCATCCAGCATTAGCCGTGTGCCCCTACAGCAGTTTACAACCACATATGGGGTATTTCTGTAAATTACAGAATCAGGGTAATAAATATTGAGTTTTGTTTGGCTGTTAACCCTTGCTTTGTTACTGGAAAAAATTTATTAAAATGGAAAATCTGCCAAAAAAGTGAAATTCTGAAATTTCATCTCCATTTTCCATTAATTCTTGTGGATCACCTAAAGGGTTAACAAAGTTTGTGAAATCAGTTTTGAATACCTTAAGAGGTGTCATTTCTAAAATGGGTCATTTCTGTGTGGTTTCTATTATGTAAGCCTCACAAAGTGACTTCAGACCATAACTAGTTCAAATGCACTTTTTGGGTAGATTTTCCATTTTAATCTATTTTTTCCAGTAACAAAGCAAGGGTTAACAGCCAAACAAAACTCAATATTTATTACCCTGATTCTGTAACTGCTGTACAGCCACACGGCACATGGCAGGGCGCAGAAGGAAAGGAACACCATATGGTTTCTGGAAGGCAGATTTCACTGGAATAATTTTAGGCTGCCGTGTCACATTTGAAGACCCCCTGATGCACCTCTAGAGTAGAAACTCCCAAAATATTACCCCATTTTGGAAACTACAGGCGAATGTGGCAGTTTTGTTGGTACTATTTTAGGGTACATATGATTTTTGGTTGCACTATATTACACTTTTTTGTGAGGCAAGATAACAAAACCGTTTTTATTTTTTGTTATTTACAGTATTCATCTAACAGGTTAGATCGTGTGGTAGTTTTATAAAGCAGGTTATTACGGACACGACAAACCTTTTTTTTTGGTTGTTTGTTTCAGTTTTACATACAGTACTAAAGCATTTTTATAAAAAAAAATATTTTTATAGTGTCTCCATATTCTGAAAGCCATAGTTTTTTAAAATTTTGGGTGACTGTCTTATTTTAGTCTATGGTGTCCCACTGCAACATGCTGCGAATGTGACGCAACAGTCACAGAAAATCCATTAGAGGTGGATTTTTCTGCGACTGTTGCATCGCAGTCGCAGCATGTTGCATGTTGCAGTTCGACACCATAGACTGCCATTATAAAAATTGTTGCGCGACATTAGTGCAACAAAATGTCGCGTGACAAATGTCATTGTGTAGATGTAGCCTAAGGTGACAAAATATGGCTTTTTTTAACACACTTTTAAAAAAAAATTACAGTGTACACCTGGCGGGGTTAGGTCATGTGATATTTTTATACAGCAGGTTCTATAGATGCGGCGATACCTAATATGTATACTTTAATTTATTTAAGTTTTACACAATAATAGCATTTTTTAACCCAAAAATAATGTTTTAGTGTTTCCATATTCTGAAAACCATAGTTTTTACATTTTTGGGGACGTCTTAGGTAGGGTATCATTTTTTGAGGGATGAGATGACAGTTTTATTGGCACTATTTTAGGGTGCATATCACTTTTTGATCACTTGCTATTACACTTTTTGCAATGTAAGGTAACAAAAAATGGCTTTTGACACTGATTTTATTAAAATATTTTTACGGTGTTCACCTGAGGGGTTAGGTCATGTGATAATTTTATAAAGCAGGTTGTTACAGATGTGGCGATACCTAATATGTATATTTTTTTTATTTATTTAAGTTTTTCACAATAATCTAATTTTTGAAACAAAAAAAAAAAATCATGTTTTAGTGCCTCCATAGTCTGAGAGCCATAGTTTTGACTTGAGGGGTTAGGTCATGTGATTTTAATTGTGTTTTATAGAGCATGTTGTTATGGATGTGGCAATATCTAATATGTCTACATTTTTTGAATTTTTCTTACATTTAACACAATAAAAACATTTTTTAAACTAAAAAATACTGTTTTAGTGTCTCCATAGTCAGAGAGCTATCTTTTTTATTTTTTAGGCGATTGTCTTCGGTAGGGGTTCATTTTTTGTGGGATGAAGTGACAGTTACATTGGTACTATTTTTGGGGCCATACGCCTTTTTGATCGCTTGGTGTTGCATTTTTAGTGATGTAAGGTGACAAAAATTATTATTTTTTTGCACAGTTTTTATTTTATTTTTTTGACGGTGTTCAGCTGAGGGGTTAGGTTATGTTAAATTTTTATAGAGCTGGTCAATATGGACGTGAATATACCTAATATGTCTACTTTTCTTTTTGTTTCCCTATTTTTACTTTATTTTGTGAAAAGGATGTTTTTTTTTACTTGAAACTTTAAATTTTTTGTTAAAACTTTATATTTTTTACCTTTTTTTTACTTTATTATTGAGGATGAGACACAGTTGTCAATCATTGAGGTAGTGGTTAGGTCAACAATTCAGGAGGATGAGCAAAGTGAGGAAGTGGAAGAGGAGGTGGTGGACGATGAAGTTACTGACCCAACCTGGAAAGGTCGAAAGCTGAGAGAGGACAGAAGTACAGAGGGGGAGGAATCTGCTGCACCACAACAGGCTGGAAGAGGCAGTGGGGTGGCAAAAGGGAGAAGGCGGGCCACACAAAACAGGCCGACAACTGTCCCCTTTCGGAAATCTCCATTGCCAACTGTTCCGCAGTCTTTTTTGAAGAAAGTGCAGACGACAAAAGAATTGTAATTTGCAACCTGTGCCATACAAAAATGAGCAGGGGTGTGAACACTAGCAACCTCACCACAACCAGCATGATCTACCACATGGCATCAAAGCACCGTAATAAGTGAGAACACCTGGGTCCACAATTTGTGTCTGCGGGTCAACCACTTCCTCATCTTCCCCTGTGTTACATGCTGGACAATCCCCTGTCCAAGGCGCAGGCCCGGACGCCTCCCGCCCTGGACCTGGACCTTCTCAAGCACCATCAGCGACCACATCCACTTCCGTGTACCAGCGCAGCGTACAAATGTCCTAACCCTAGGCATTTCAACGCAAGCACAAATACCCAGCCACCCACCCACCCACAGGCCATAGCACTAAATGCACAGCTTTCCAAATTACTGGCCCTGGAAATGTTGCCATTTATTCTTGTGGATAGGGTTGAGTGAACTTGAACTGTAAATTTCGGGTTCATACCGAACTTTAGGATTTTTTGACCCCAGACCCAAACCTGAACATTTCAATAAAAGTTATTGTTCGATTTCTGTGTTTGGTGATTTAATGGCACTTTTTGAAAGGCTGCATGGCAGCCAATCAACAAGCATATAACTCGTGTGCCCTTAGAAGCCATCACAGCCATGCCTACTAATGGCATGGCTGTGATTGGCCAGTGCAGCATGTGACCCAGCCTCTATATAAGCTGGAATCACGTAGCGCCGCACGTCACTCAGCTCTTACTAGTGTAGGGATAGGATGCTGCTGCTGTGAGGGAGAGAATAGGAAATAATCTATCTGATATAAGAACTTGTTGTTAACTCTGCAATCTACAGAGATTTTTTTGTGTGGGTGCAATGCACAGAAAAATATGTTTTATCCGTCTGTTAGTTAGGTGGGCGTCGGTGGCCATTTTGTGCAAGTTCAGTGCACCAGCACTGCATATGTGCCAGGGACAATAATTTAATCCTGTTCTTTTAGTTCAGTGGGCAACATATACCAATTTTTTAAGTGCACCTGCACTGCATATGTGCCAGGGGAAGGGAAAATAATATAGGTAATCAGTCTGTGAGTTCAGGGACCCAGGGAGTGACATATTCATATTTTTTTCTGTAAAGTACCCCTGTGCTGCATATCTGAATGTAATGAATAAAGTAAATCCATCTGTTACATTCTGGAGGAACAAATGAATAAAATTTTTTTTTTTTAAAAGGACATTTGCGCCCTGCACTGCATTTGTGATAGTGAAAGAAAATCTGTTAAATCCATCTGTTTAATTGTGGGTGAAAAAAAATCATATTTTTTTTCCATAAAGTACCTTTGCGGCCTGCACTGAAAATCTGATAGTAAAATATAATCAGTGAATACAACTGGGACATTGTGGGTCAAAAAAACATTTGTGATAGTGAAAGAAAATCAGTTAAATCCATCTGTTTAATTGTGGGTAAAAAAATCATATTTTTTTTTCCATAAAGTACTTTTGCGGCATGCACTGCAAATCTGATAGTGAAGTAAAATCAGTAAATCCCTCTGTTCCACTGTGGGTGGAAAAAATCATATTTTTTTCAATAAAGTACCTTTGCTGCCTGCACTGCATGTCTGACAGTCCAATAAAACTGTTGAATACTGCTGTTATATTGTTTTTTGAAAAAAACTCACTTTTTGTTCTAGATAGTACATTTGCGGCCTGCGTTGCATTTCTGACAGTCCAATAAAACAGTTAAATACTGATGTTACATTGTCGTTTGAAAAAAGCACACTTTTTGGCCATGAAGTAATGAAATAAAGTGAAATAAAATTTGTAAATCCATCTGTTTCACTGTGGGTCATAAAGTACCTTTGTGGCCTGCGCTGCATATCTGACAGCCAGGCAAATAAATACAGTAAATCCATCTGTAGGATTGTGGGGTGACATTTCCACGATTATCAGGCCAGTCATTCACAAGTGGCTCGGAGGGTGGGTTCCTGCACCAACATAGGCCAGGTACACAATTGTCCAGCCAGGGCACATGTTCAATACATAATTTTAACACCCCGGACACAGAAAGATAATTTATCTGTCTGTTCATTCTGTGGTTGACCTTCCTACAGCAATTCTTTGGTGGGCGCAATGCACCTTCTAAAATAAATATTAATAATTTAATACTTAATCTGTCTGTTAGTTAGGTGGGCGACAAACCAATTTTTGTGTGAAGTACACCTGCACCTGCATATGTTCCAGGGACAATAGTATAGTTAATTCGTCTGTGAGTTCAGGGGTTGACATATTTGCATTGTTGGCTGTTTTATACCACTGCTCTACATAGCAGACAGGGAAATAATAAAAAAAAATTGTCTGTTCCATTGGTGGGTGACAATAACCCATTTTTGCAGTTGAAAAACCCCTGCTCCGCATTGCTGACAAGGAACTAAATTTAGTAAAAACATCTGTTACTTCGGTGGGTGACCGCAAAAAATGAGGAGAGCGTCAAATAAGGGAGGTAGCCCAGGTCGTGGTGCTGCTGGTGTTGGTTGAGCTCCTGTTGCAGGGAGAGGATGTGGTTGATCTGTGCTAGCTGCACGCCCAAATGAAACATCTTCCTCAGGTGCGCGTAGGCGACAGAGCCTTCAGCGTTATTTAGTAGGCCGGAATGCCGCTCTACAAATGGTGAGGCCAGGACAAGTACAGGCGCTAGTAGAATGGGTGGCTGACAGTGCCTCCAGTTCCTTCACATTGTCTCCCATCCGGTCCCCTGCTGAAAGATCAGAGTTGGCACCTGCAGCCCATGGCCATCAGTCTTTCACCTCACGCCCTTACAAATCAGCCAAGCAGTCTGATCCCCAAGTCATGCAGCTGTTTCTTCTGATTTTTGATGACTCTGCAGGGTTTCCCAGAGCCATCCATATAACCCTGCCCTGCACCGATGGCCAACCACTTATGTTTCAGGATGAGTACATGGGAGGACCACCGCAGCACGTCTCGGATGATGACGAAACACAGGTGCCAACTGCTGTGGCTTTCCGCAGTGTGCAGACCAACAAGGAGGGCAGGGGTGAAGACTGGGTGGAAGATGATGTGGAGGACGATAAGGTCCTCGACCCCACATGGAATCAAGGTCATGCTAGTGACCTGTGTAGTTCGGAGGAAGAGGCGGTGGTCGCACAGAGCCACCAGCACAGCAAAAGAGGGAGCAGGGTGCAAAAGCAGAGTGGCCGTCCCCTAGACAGTATGCCTGCTACTGCCCACTGTACCAAGGGACCGAGCACACCAAAGCCAGCTTCCAGGAGTTCCCTGGCGTGGCAGTTCTTCAGACAATGTGCTGACAAAAAGACACGAGTGGTTTGCATGCTGTGCAATCAGAGCCTGAAGCGAGGCTTAAACGTTCTAAACCTGAGCACAACCTGCATGACCAGGCATCTAAGTGCAAAGCACGGGCTGCAGTGGAGTATGTCACGAACATACCTGTACGCAGACGGATACCGCACGTGACAAGGGGTGGTTAATTTCCGGTTAATCCTTTATAGATAGAATTCGGTATACTGCCACCACGTGTTTTAACGGCACACAATCAGACTACTGGTCACTCACCCTCACGCAGAGCAGGGAATGAACCAGCTACCGCTTGCTGACCGATCACAATCGTTCAACCAAGCAACAATCAAAATTACCTTTCTCACACAAAATGGTAACGTTACTCTCTTCAGAGATAGGATTCGTTAATTCCTTTGCTTAGAACAGGGAAGACCTAGCATATAAGATTTTTCAATCTTTTAATAAAAGGTGAAAGGAAAAACAGTGCATATATACATTTACATAAAAATGACTAGCCTAGATAATAATAATTCAAGGTAATAGTAATTCACAACAGTTAAAATAAAAGGGATAATGGATGAAAAGTATACTTAAATTCCTCTGTTTCAGTCCTTGAAGGCGTAGTGCATCGCGATTGGTATAATATCAGTGGACCCTGAGCACTGACATTCAGAATGTGAAACAAACCTAGGTGTTAAGGCAAGTCAGGGTTGCCATACAATGCCCTGACAGCATCTTATAATAGTTCTAAAACAGGAGGTGCCAGCAGTTCTGCTTACCAATGGTACAAACGTGTGGGCAGGGTCGAGGAGGTGTCAGCAAGGTTTATGACCCAGTAAAAGTCAGCCCAGAATGTCCTTATTCTGGCTGAGCCCAAAGTTCTGTGGAACCACTAAATACAGCTTGTTAAAGCTGGCTTTTCGGCCTTCCAAGGACACAAGAACATACTGTTTGATATCTCCGTGATCGCACTGGTCCACGGAGGTTGAATCCCGCCTTAGCCAGTGCAGAATATGCCTACGACCAGAGATATGAAAAATGACTATGATTGAGTCCCTCAAAGGTTTCCCATCCCTCTCTGGTCCCCTGCTGGGACTGTAGTCAGAATGTCTGGCTAATGTTATCCCAGGATCCAGTATTTTACTATGAGCCTTGGCATGGGCTGCTTTTGAAGCTCCCATCCTTATTTTTATGACGGGGAAGTGTCATTTTCAATTACTAGGGCACAGCTCCAAGCAAGGGAATAGTTCTCTTTTAAAGCAGAATAAAAGGGGCCTCCAGGCCTGTGAGTGTGTGTATATTTAAAAAGGGGACTCTACTTGGGGTACCCGCGTCACAGAGTAGTCACCTCAAAAACCAAGAAAGGTCTCTGGCTCCCCCTGCTTCCTCTTCTGCTGCGGTCTCGGCCTCTTCATCCCCCTCTGGAGTGACAGTGGCACCACCCCACAAACAGAGGATGTGGCAGCAACGCCACCACCTTGGTCACCAAGCATCTCCACAATGTCCCATGGAAGCGTTCAGCTGTCTATCTCCCAAACACTGGAGCGAAATAGGAAGTACACCCCTATCCACCCGCGATCCCTAGCCTGAATGCCAGCATTGTAAAATTCCTGGCCTTTGAAATGCTATCATTCCATCTGGTGTACAAGGAAAGTTATAAGAATCTGATGGCTGTGGCTGTCCCACAGTACATTGTGCCCGGCTGCCACTACTTTTCCAGGCGAGCCATCCATTCCCTGCACAACCAAGAGGGGGACAAAATCAGGTGTGCACTGCGCAATGCCATCTGTGGCAAGGTCCACATAACTACGGATACGTGTACCAGTAAGCACACTGGGTAAATGCAGTGGCGGCTAGGCCTGAGGCGGATAGCAGTTTGGCGCATTTCCTTTTACCACCGAGGATTGGAGGGGCGTTTCTCTTTGCCTCCTGTTGCTCCCTCCTCCTACTCCGCTTCCTCATTCTCTACCGCCTCCTCATCTGGTCAGCGTAACACCTTCACCCATGGGCGTCCACAGAAATTTTTCCAGGGGGGGGGCATAATTTTATTGACATTGAAACGGGCATGTGTATGAAGCCTAACTGCAGATATAAGAGGGTGGAATGGAACCCTGTTTGTGTACAGGGACTAAACTTTAAAATAGGAAGCCACCACAAAAGAAAAGACCAATTCTTCTTATTTCACTTGAATGTCTATTAATTAGATTTTTTTTTTTGCACCCCATAGTCTCAGCATTCAGCAATATGTTAATTTGCATTTTGTCGCCAACAAATGAAATGTTGTGTTCTGTACCTGAACGCTTCCAGGCTTTTGTCATGTAACTTACAAGCAGATCTGCAGAATACCAGGCCTACCACCAGTATTACTCCTTCATATACCGCCTGCCTGGTCACCCTGAACAGGCAGGTAGGTGGTATATGATTGAAAGGGCAATACTGCCTGGTATATGGACAGCAGAGATGGCATCCTCTGGGCAGTACTGTCTATGGTCATCCTTCACCAGCACCCTGACTGCCACATGCTTGGCCTGGCTCTCATGGCACTTCACTGCCTGCTGCTTGGCTATCAGTGACTCACCCCAGACCTAAGACTCAGGGTCAGGGAGTGACTCAGGGTGCTTGTGAAGGATGAATTGACCATAGACAGTGCTGCCCAGAGGATGCCATATCTGCTGTCCATATAATACCAGGCAGTATTGCCCCTTCATATACCGCCTGGTCACCCCACACCTGACACTTAGGGAGTACTGTAACACTGACTGGTCTGTGACACTGACTGTCAGTCACTCACTGTGTTAGTGTTGCTCTCGCTCATTCATTTAGGCTGCCTGTGGTTGTGGAGTCCTGAAGCGGCCGGCACACTGCGGGCGGCTCTTCTTCTTGCTCCGGCTCTGCAATGTCTTTCCCGCCCAAAAGGTGGGCGGAGCTTCGTACTGCCGTGTGCGTTAGGCCCTGGTGATTCATCAGGGCGCGTGCATGCTCCTGATAGATACCGCTCCTCACTCTGCGGCGCTGCGCAGTGCAGCAGCTGCAGAGCAGAGGCAGAACTCAGTTCACAGATTTCCAGGGCCCCAGGGGGGGGCACTTGCCTCCCTTGCCCACCCCTGCGGACGACCATGCCTTCACCACCAACTTCAGCACAGCCAGGGGTAAACGACAGCAGGCAGTTTTGAAACTAATCTGTTTGGGGGACAAACCCCACACCGCGCAGGAGCTGTGGACAGGCATGGAACAACAGACCGATGAGTGGTTGGTGCCAGTGAACCTAAAGCTCGGCCTGGTAGTGTGCGATAATGGGTGAAATCTCGAAGCAGCTCTGGGCCTATCCAGTTTGATGCACATCCCTTGCCTGGCGCATGTGCTGAATTTAATTTAACAACTTGGCCCACATTTCCGCCCAATCACATTTCAGCCATTGACCTCTCTTGGATGTGGTATCCCTTTCTCAGGCTACCTCTCCAGCATGGAACCCTGATTCCCCATTACCTGTGATCACCATGGTAGGCGCATAAAAGAACATCGAAAGTTGATAGGGAAGATATCCAATTGGATTGTGGCCGTCACGGGGACGTGCAGTCAGGCAGAAGTTATCTAGAGTCAACAAAGCGGCAGCAGGGCCTCTCCTGTATAGCGCTTCCTAATCCAAAATACTGCAGTGACATTCCCTGTAATTTTTTATTACTCATTCCAATAACAGGGCATCTTAAGAGTCCTGATGAAGTATTGGAAAAAGTAGCTGTCACCTGTTTCCTGCTGTGCAGAGCATGGACAGCAGCCCCTGGATTTGGCTGTTTAAACAATAGTCCAGAAACACACTTGGAAGTCCACCTCTAATCAAAAGCAGGGGAACTTTATTTCAGCGGTTTAAAAACTTTCTGTTACAGGAAATAAAGTATTTTTACGAGTTTCAGACCACCTCTATTCTGGGTCCTTTATCATGACATACTAAACATTCGTGCAGCGCATCTAATACCTCCCATGACCACATTAGACCACTGTTTGTCATAGTTTAACACAGGTAGGTGCTTTATAACAATTCTGCATATCTTGCCATACTCTTAACTGTATTGTGTGACAAATATAGTTGCCTGCATATTAGAGTGACTCGGTTCATGAGGGGTGTCGGAAAGCCTCTACTTTGGAAAGATCAACTCTTTACTATTCATGTCAGACACACATTGTCTCCATTTTAACATATGTCGACGTGAATATGATCTGCTAGAAAGCCTATCGATTATTTTATCAGACTCAAAAATGAAAGTATCCACATCTGAACAGTTGCGTCTCGCACAAATAAATTCACCTTTTGGAATGTTATGTACAACATGAGGTGGATGACACGAGGAGGCATGTAGAATCATGTTACCTGACAATTCCCTCCTATAAGTGGAAGTGCAGATTGTTGATGTGACCGCATCCCCCCTCAGACACAAATCCAGAAAATTAACACTGACCGAATCATGATAGACAGTGAAAGAAATAGAGTCCAAACATGAATTGAGGTAATCCACAAGCAGTGGTATGGCCGCCACAGTATGGCAAGATATGCAGAATTGTTATAAAGCACCTACCTGTGTTAAATTATGAGAAACAGTGGTCTAATGTGGTCATAGGAGGTATAAGATACACTGCACGAAAGGCGCCCACTTTGGGAAACATGGTGAGACTCGGGTTATTTCAAGAGAAAAAAGTATTTCAGCCAATTTGGCTAGCAAGCAAGGGAAGTTACAAATGTGGTCACAGCAGATGGGTAACTTTAAAATGGGTAGCTCTTTTAAATCAACAGTAAATGGCAAGGAATTTTTAATAAAAGCATACATGAACTATAATACTAAATATGCTATCTACCTAATTTCATGTGAGATGTGTCACCTACAACATGTTGGGTGCACTTCTAATCAGATTAAAACTAGAATCCGCAAATACATTTCAGATGTCCCCCACCATGGGAACCTCAACGTGTCTGCGGTCAGCCTGCACTTTGCGGTTGTGCATGGTGGGAATACGTCTGGATTTAGTGCACAGAGCATAGAAAGAGTCACAATGCCCGCAAGAGGGGGAGATTATAAAAGAAAGCTATTGAATAGGGAGGCATATTGGATGTTCCAGCTAGCAACCTGTCATCCAACTGGTCTCAATAAGAGACATGATCTAATACTGCAATATTAGTGGGGGGGAAATTCTGATATATTTATTTTATTTTTATTTTTTTGAAGCTATAATTAGCAAAATCATAATTTTTTATGTGTGCACGTGTGTGTTTTTGATTGCACATTCTGCTCCAACCATGCGACCTGTTGATTGCGGGACCAGGTGGTGGGTGAGCTTATATAGTGCATTCATTGAATGTTTAGTATGTCATGATGAAGGACCCAGAATAGAGGTGGTCTGAAACACGTAACAATACTTTATTTCCTGTAACAGAAAGTTTTTAAACCGCTAAAATAAAGTTCCCCTGCTTTTTATTAGAGCTGGACTTCCAAGTGTGTTTCTGGACTATCTTAAGAGTCCTGTATTGTTATTTATCTTCACTACATCCCCGAGTCGGGAGTGAGTAATTGACGCGCTCCCCTCCTTTCATTCGATTCTTCCGCTTTAATAACTTGTCCCACATCTCTGCCCAATCACATTTCAGCCATTGACCTCCCTTGGATGTGGTATCCCTTTCTCAGGCTCCCTCTCCGGCATGGAACCTTGATTCCCCATTACCAGTGATCACCATGGTAGGCGCATAAAAGAAAATCGAAAGTTGATATGGAAGATATTCAATTGGATCGTGGATGTCACAGGAACGTGCGACATGGTGGAGCAGTATGTGTGCACACGCCTACATGTACTGACTGATGTGTCTGCCCCCTTCAACTTCTGGGTCTCCAAATTGGGCACATGGCCTGAGCTTGCACTTTACACCTTGGAGGTGCTGTAGTTCCCTGCAGCCAACATTTGTTTAGCACGGCAGGAGAGGGTTATCACAGACAAGCACAGCCTCCTGTTCACAGCCAATGTGGACAAGCTCATGTTCATTAAAACGAACAAGGCAGGGTTCCCACAGGACTTGTCCGTACTTTGTGCAGAATAGACATGTATACTGGCCTTACCCAGCCATTGTTGTACTCCAGCACACTTTCTCTTTGTTTAATTTTTTATATTTTCCAATGTTTTGGGGTCTACCCAAATTTAAACAAAAAAATAATAAAATAATAAAAAGAAAACAAAAACCAGTGTTGGCTACCTCCTCCTCTACCGCCGCTTCCACCTACACCGCCACATCCACCGCCTCCTCAACCTCCAACTGCATATGGACCCCCTCCTCATAGATCAAGATTATTATTTTTTATTTTTACGTATTTTATGTTGTTATTTGAAGTCATTTCCCTATCCACATTTGTTTGCAGACACTTGCTATGCCATTAACAACATCTTGCTGTCTTTTGCAGCCCTCTAGCCCTTTCCATGACTTTTTTAGAGCCATTTTAGTGCTCCAAAGTTCAGGTCCCCATTGACTTCAAGTTCGTGTCCCGAACTAAAAAATGTTTGTGAAGTTCGGCCGAACCCGGCGAACCCGAACATCCAGGTGTCCGCTCAACTCTACTTGTGGACACTGAGGCCTTCGGCAGCCTCATGTTGGTGGCCGTTATGGTTTTGAACAGCTGCATCTTTTCTGACTTCTGGTAGTTTGGTAACATTTCCGCCACTTTCTGCTTTTACCGGGGGTCTAGTAGCGTGGCCACCCAGTACAGGTCGTTCTCCTTCATCCTTTTTATACGAGGGTCCCTCAGACATGACAGCATTAAAGACCCCATTTGCACAAGGTTGGATGCCAAGCTACTCATTTCCCGTTCCTCCTCCTCACTGATGTCATTGACTGTCTGTTCTTCCCCCCAGCCACGTACAAGATCACGGGTCCCAGATAGGTGACAACAACGAGCACCCTGGGATGCCTGCTGTGGTTGGTCTTCCTCCTCCTCAAAGCCACATTCCTCCTCTGACTCCTCTTCCTCATACTCCTCTTCCAGCGTTGCTGCAGGTCCAGCAAGCGATAATGACAAGGCTGTTTCTGGTAGTGATGGTGACCACAACTCTTCCTCTTCACGCTCACCTACAGCCTGATCCAGCACTCTTCGCAGGGCACGCTCCAGGAAGAAAACAAATGGGATGAGGTCGCTGATGGTGTCTTCAGTGCGACTGACTAGGTTTGTCACCTCCTCAAAAGGACGCATGAGCCAACAGGCATTGCGCATGTGCGTCTAGTAACGTGGCAAAAAAATTCCCAGCTCCGCATAGGCTGTCCTAGCACCCCGGTCATACAAATACTCGTTGACGGCTTTTTCTCGTTGGAGCAGGCGGTCGAACATTAGTAGTGTTGAATTCCAACGTGTCGGGCTGTCGCAAATCAAGCGCCTCACTGGCATGTTATTTCGGCGCTGAATGTCTGAAAAGTGCGCCATGGACGTGTAGGAACGCCTGAAATGGCCACACACCTTCCTAGCCTGCTTGAGGACGTCCTGTAAGCCTGGGTACTTGGACACAAAGCATTGTACGATGAGATTCAACACATGTGCCATGCACGGCACATGTGACAACTTGCCCAAATTCAATGCCACCAACAAATTGCTTCCATTGTCACACACCACTTTGCCGATCTCCAGTTGGTGCGGGGTCAGCCACTGTTCAGCCACTGTTCAAGGCGGACAGGAGTGCTGGTCTGGTGTGGCTCTCTGCTTTCAGGCAAGTCAACCCCAAGACAGCGTGACACTGTCGTATCCGGGATGTGGAATAGGAGCTGGGGGGATTCAGTTGATGTGCAGCCAGACGCCGCAGCAGAAGAGGACTCAGCCGAGGAGGTTATGGAAGAGGATGGAGTAGGAGGAGTAGAGAAGGTGGCAGTAGGCCTGCCTGCAAGTCGTGGCGGTGTCACCAACTCCGCTGCAGAGCCACGCATTCCACCCATCAGCAGGTTGACCCAATGCGCAGTGTAAGTGATATACCTGCCCTGACCGTGCTTTGCAGACCAGGTATCAGTGGTCAGATGGACCCTTGCCCCAACACTGTATGCCAGAGATGCCATGACTTCCTTTTCAATCACTGAGTAGAGGTTTGGGATTGCCTTATTTGAAAAAAAAAAAACGTCCGGGTACCTTCCACTGTGGTGTCCCAATAGCGACACATTTTATGAAGGCCTCAGATTCCACCAGCTGGTATGGTAAAAGCTGGCGGGCTAAGAGTTCCGTCAAGCCAGCTGTCAGACGCCGGGCAAGGGGGTGACTCTGTGACATTGGCTTCTTACGCTCAAACATTTCCTTTACAGACACCTGACTGTTGGCAGATGAGATGGAATTGCTGAAGGTGAGAGGCGGAGTGGCGGGTGGTTGAGAGGGGGCAAGTAGGACAGCAATGGTTGACGTGGCTGAAGATGCTAGACCAGGAGGAGGATGGTGGCTTTGAGCTTGTGTGCTGCTTCTACTCGTCATCATGTGTTGAGCCCATAAGCGTTTGTGATGTACAATCATGTGCCTTCGCAAAGCAGTTGTACCTAGGTGAGTGTTGGATTTCCCACGACTCAGTTTCTTTTGGCACAGGTTGCAAATTGCATCGCTGTTGTCAGAGGCAGACACACAAAAAAAATGCCACACTGCTGAGCTTTGCAATGACGGCATTCTGGTGGTGGCAACAGCATGCGTTGATTGGCGTGCTGTCTGGCTGACCCCGGGTGCCGATACATGCTGTCTGACTGTGCCACTAGCTCCTTGCGACGACCTCCCCCTGCTTCCAACTGGTCTCCTCCTTCTCTCTGTCTCCCCTTCTGAACTTTCCCCCTCTTCTTATTCTCTTCGAGCAGGCACCCACGTGGCATCCACGGAGACATCGTCATCATCAACCACTTCACTTGTATCTGACACCTCAGCAAAGGAAGCAGCAGCGGGTACAACATCATCATCATCACACTGTACGTCCATGTGTGTAATGCTGCCTGACTGAGACATATCCCTGTTATCTACATCCCCTCGCAATAATGGTTGCGCATCACTAATTTCATCCAACTGATGTGTAAATTACTCCTCTAAGGGATCAAGTGAAGCGGCTGTGGTGGCTGTGGTGGTAGTGGTGATGGTGGCGGGCGGGAGAGTGGTAACTTGAGAGCAGGTGATCAAAGCTGAGCTGGAGGAGGATGGTGCATCAAGGTTCTTAGCGGAAGCTGTTGAAGATTGGGTGTCCTGTGTAAGCCAGTCAACTATTTTCTCCTAATTTTTGGGGTTCAGGGTACGTGGCCTCTGAACACTGGGCATTATTCCAGGGCCAGTGGAAATCACAGCACCACGATGGCCACTGCGGGGTGGCCTGCCTCTGCCTGTCATTTTTTATTTTTTTAATGTAAAGTGGTACTATGCATGCAAGGTACTATGCCAACCTATATAAGTGGTGGGCAGTGGGCACAGTACAGTCTGTGTGGGCCTGACACACACGGGCTTGCAAAGGTGATTATATCACAGAAACATTTTAAATATAATTTTTTTTATTTGCAAGGTATTTGAGTGAATGACACCCTGTAACGGTATGAGTGGAGGCCTAGCCAGTGGCCACAATAGAGTCTGTGTGGGCCTGACACACACAGGCTTGCAAATGTGATTATGTCACAGAAAAATATTAAATAGAATTTTGTTTTATCTGCAAGGTATTTTCTGTCACACCCTGTATGAATGGTGTGCACGTGCTGTCTGTTACTGAGCCTGCAGCCTCTCACACACGGGCAGCCAGGCAATATATATATATATATATATATATATATATATATATAAAAATAAAAATTTTGGAAGACGGTGAAGGAGTACATAGCAGACCATGTCAGCGTCCTCAATGATCCCTCAGTGGCTTACAACTACTGGGTGTCCAAGCTGGAAACGTGGCACAAACTGGCACTCTACGCCTTGGAGGTGCTGGTCTGCCCTGCCGTCAGCGTTTTGTCTTAGCGGGTATTTAGTGCTGCTGGTGGCATTATAACAGATAAGCATAATCCGCCTGTCAACTGAAAATGCTGACAGGTTGACTCTTATAAAAATGAACAAGGTTTGGATTGACCATGACTTCTCGACTCTACCAGAGGAAAGCTTATGAACATAAAGGCACTTTAAATGTGTTGTTTATAATGTACTGAATACACCCCTTCCACCAAAAACAAGGGTATATGGTTGAATCTGTCTTTTCTCATCTTCCTCCTCCTCTTCCATCATATCAACATGCTTATTCGTCGCAAATAAAATGCCCTCGCATATATGCTCTTCGCATATAATGTTTTACAGGGTCAGCTCACCAGCGGGCCCTCACCTACAATGTTTTACAGGGTCAGCTCACCAGCAGGCCCTCAGCTACAATGTTTTACATGGTTAGCTCACCAGCAGACCCTCGCATATAATGTTTTACAGGGTCAGCTCACCAGCAGGGCTGCACCCAAAATCTTTTGTAGAGTCAGCTTACCAGCAGGCCCTCACATATAATGTTTTACAGGGTCAGCTCACCAGCAGGCCCACACCTAAAATTATTTACAGGGTCAGCTCTCCAGCAGGCCCACACCTAAAATCTTTTATAGGGTCAGCTCACCAACAGGCCCTTGCATAAAATGTTTTAGTTTCAGCTCACCAGCAGGCCCTCATATATAATGTTTTACAGGGTCAGCTCACCAGCAGGGCTGCACCTAAAATCAGTACACATGCTCCCTTACTGCTATTAGCTTGTGGGCCAATGAGAATGCTGCAATATCTTTGACTTTAGGAATAGTGTTGATTGCTAATTTTTATCGCAAATTTTTCAATTGCCGATTTCCGCAATCAAGAAAATAATGACTGGAGATAACGAATTCTCGAATTTGCGAATATTCACCCAAAAATTTGCGAAATATCACGAATTCGAATATTACCCCTGCTGCTCATAACTATTAATCATGGCACCAGTACCTAAAACAAACAAAATAGAACCAGAGTCCTAATCAAGTCTTCCTAGCTGAAGTATTCAGGTGACCCGGCCTGCTTTAAACACTGTAAAAAAAATTAATGGTCAGCTCACTAGCAGACACTGAACCATAATGTTTTAGAGGGTCAGATCACCTGCAGGCCCTCAGCTACAATCTTTTACAGGGTCAGCTCAGCTACAGGCCCGCACCTAAAATCTTTTTGTAATCACGCAAAGGGAGGGAAAAGGGAAGGCCCTGCCCAAGGGAGAGGGAAAGGTGGTGACCCCCTGACTCACCTTGCGGCTGGCACCTGACTGCCCTCACGTCCCTAGATGGGTTCCTCACCCGTACGCCGATCACGTGCCTAAACCCTGGCTTTCCCTAAGATGAGCCCTATGTAGTGAACTGGGTGGTGGGATCACTAGTCCACACCACTGACACTAAGAGGAAAACACCAAGGAGAGGACAGACAATACAGACAAACATATAATCCCAGGTGGGCGACAACAGCAGACCACAAAGGCCCAACAGGGATCCGGAGGGTAACGTTCTGGAACAACAACCAGGGAACGCAGCAACACAGCTCCAGTGGGTCAGTATAGAAGTCCAGGCAGGAAGCTCTATATCTGGCAACCAGAGAAGTGGGAGAGGGGATTATAAGGAGGTTGGGAGTGCTGGACAAGGAACAGCTGAGGTGAAGGAGCTACGGATCCCTGAGTGAGCCAAAAAGGGTTGCAAAGCAAACCCAGAAAGCTACCATAAAGAAACAGCCCTATCTTTCTACATAGAGCGCGCAGCCACCCGCTGCAACCTCCTGACCCCGGGTACAATGGAGTCAGGCGTGGTTCTTGACACCCTTGTGACAGTATCCGGACACTCAGGACCAGGTCTCTCAGGATGAGAGGCATAAAAAGCCCGAACTAGCCTGTCGGCGTTTACCTCAGACGCAGGAACCCACATTCTTTCCTCGGGACCGTAACCTCTCCAATGCACCAGATATTGAAGAGAGCGGCGGACCCGACAAGAATTAACAATTTTGGATATCTGAAACTCTAGATTACCATCCACAACAACAGGAGGGGGTGGCAGCGGTGACGGTTCTAGAGGTGGAACATATTTCTTGAGTAACGACTTATGAAAGACGTTATGGATTTTAAAAGTCTGAGGTAGCTCCAGGCGAAAAGCCACGGGGTTAATGATGGCTACAATTTTGTAAGGGCCAATGAACCTAGGACCCAGTTTCCAAGAGGGAACCTTTAATTTAATATTCCTAGTAGACAACCACACAGTCATTCACTCCTAGGTCTGGACCTGGCGATCGTCTCTTATCAGCCATGCATTTGTATTTACCTCCCATATTTTTCAAGTTAGCTTGCACCTTCTGCCATACCAATGAAAGAGATGACGAAAACCGTTCCTCTTCGGGAACCCTAGAAGACCCCCCCTCTTTGAAAGTACAGAATTGGGGATGAAAACCATATGCACCAAGAAATGGTGACTTGCCAGTGGATTCCTGATGACGATTATTTATGGCAAACTCAGCTAACGGTAAATATGATGACCACAACTCTTGGTTTTCAGACACAAAACATCTTAGATATGTCTCAAGGTTTTGGTTGGTACGCTCAGTCTGTCCATTGGACTGAGGATGGAAAGCTGAGGAAAATGTACCCCCAAACGGGAACAAAAAGCTTTCCAAAATTTAGAAATAAACTGGGTACCCCGATCCGAAACAACATCGGAAGGGACCCCGTGAAGCTTCACGATTTCACTGATGAATACCTGAGCAAGAGTCTTAGCATTAGGTAGTGCGGGTAACGCAATGAAGTGTACCATTTTGCTAAACCTGTCCACTACTACCAAAATAACTGTTTTACCCGCAGACAAAGGTAAGTCAGCAATAAAATCCATTGACAGATGTGTCCATAGCCTATTGGGAATGACAAGTGGCAATAAAGACCCTGCAGGACATGTATGAGAGACTTTCATGCGCACAAGTAGAACAAGAAGACACAAAATCCTTTACATCCTGACTAGAGTTGAGCGAACACCTGGATGTTCGGGTTCGAGAAGTTCGGCCGAACTTCCCGAAAATGTTCGGGTTCGGGATCCGAACCCGATCCGAACTTCGTCCCGAACCCGAACCCCATTGAAGTCAATGGGGACCCGAACTTTTCGGCACTAAAACGGCTGTAAAACAGCCCAGGAAAGGGCTAGAGGGCTGCAAAAGGCAGCAACATGTAGGTAAATCCCCTGCAAACAAATGTGGATAGGGAAATGAATTAAAATAAAAATTTAATAAATAAAAATTAACCAAAATCAATTGGAGAGAGGTCCCATAGCAGAGAATCTGGCTTCCCGTCACCCACCACTGGAACAGTCCATTCTCAGATATTTAGGCCCCGGCACCCAGGCAGAGGAGAGAGGTCCCGTAACAGACAATCTGGCTTCATGTCAGCAGAGAATCAGTCTTCATGTCATAGCAGAGAATCAGGCTTCACGTCAGCCACCAATGCAACAGTCCATTGTCAGATATTTAGGCCCAGCACCCAGGCAGAGGAGAGAGGTCCCGTAACAGAGGATCTGGCTTCATGTCAGCAGAGAATCAGTCTTCATATCATAGCAGAGAATCAGGCTTCGCGTCACCCACCACTGCAACAGTCCATTTTCATAAATTTAGGCCCAGCACCCAGGCAGAGGAGAGAGGTCCCGTAACAGAGGATCTGGCTTCATGTCAGCAGAGAATCAGTCTGCATGTCATAGCAGAGAATCAGGCTTCACGTCAGCCACCACTGCAACAGTCCATTGTCATAAATTTAGGCCCAGCACCCAGGCAGAGGAGAGAGGTCCCGTAACAGACAATCTGGCTTCATGTCAGCAGAGAATTAGTCTGCATGTCATAGCAGAGAATGAGGCTTCACGTCAGCCACCACTGCAACAGTCCATTGGCATATATTTAGGCCCAGCACACAGGCAGAGGAGAGAGGTCCCGTAACAGAGGATCTGGCTTCATGTCAGCAGAGAATCAGTCTGCATGTCATAGCAGAAAATCAGGCTTCACGTCAGCCACCACTGCAACAGTCCATTGTCAGATATTTAGGCCCAGCACCCAGGCAGAGGAGAGAGGTCCCGTAACAGAGAATCTGTCTTCATGTCAGCAGAGAATTAGTCTGCATGCCATAGCAGAGAATCAGGCTTCACGTCACCCAACATTGGAACAGTCCATTGGCATATATTTAGGCCCCGGCACCCAGACAGAGGAGAGGTTCATTCAACTTTGGGTAGCCTCGCAATATAATGGTAAAATGAAAATAAAAATAGGATTGAATGAGGAAGTGCCCTGGAGTCCAATAATATATGGTTAAGGGGAGGTAGTTAATGTCTAATCTGGACAAGGGACGGACAGGTCCTGTGGGATCCATGCCTGGTTCATTTTTATGAACGTCAGCTTGTCCACATTGGCTGTAGACAGGCGGCTGCGTTTGTCTGTAATGACGCCCCCTGCCGTGCTGAATACACGTTCAGACAAAACGCTGGCCGCCGGGCAGGCCAGCACCTCCAAGGCATAAAAGGCTAGCTCTGGCCACGTGGACAATTTAGAGACCCAGAAGTTGAATGGGGCCGAACCATCAGTCAGTACGTGGAGGGGTGTGCACACGTACTGTTCCACCATGTTAGTGAAATGTTGCCTCCTGCTAACACGTTGCGTATCAGGTGGTGGTGCAGTTAGCTGTGGCGTGTTGACAAAAGTTTTTCACATCTCTGCCATGCTAACCCTGCCCTCAGAGGAGCTGGCCGTGACACAGCTACCTTGGCGACCTCTTGCTCCTCCTCTGCCTTGGCCTTGGGCTTCCACTTGTTCCCCTGTGACATTTGGGAATGCTCTCAGTAGCGCGTCTACCAACGTGCGCTTGTACTCGCGCATCTTCCTATCACGCTCCAGTGCAGGAAGTAAGGTGGGCACATTGTCTTTGTAGCGTGGATCCAGCAGGGTGGCAACCCAGTAGTCCGCACAGGTTAAAATGTGGGCAACTCTGCTGTCGTTGCGCAGGCACTGCAGCATGTAGTCGCTCATGTGTGCCAGGCAGCCCAGGAGTAAGGACAAGCTGTCCTCTGTGGGAGGCGTATCGTCATTGTCCTGCCTTTCCCCCCAGCCACGCACCAGTGATGGACCCGAGCTGCGTTGGGTGCCACCCCGCTGTGACCATGCTTCATCCTCATCCTCCTCCACCTCCTCCTCATCCTCGTCCTCCTCGTCCTCCAGTAGTGGGCCCTGTCTGGCCACATTTGTACCTGGCCTCTGCTGTTGCCAAAAACCTCCCTCTGAGTCACTTCGAAGAGACTGGCCTGAAAGTGCTAAAAATGACCCCTCTTCCTCCTCCTCCTCCACCTGGGCCACCTCCTCTTCCATCATCGCCCTAAGTGTTTTCTCAAGGAGACATAGAAGTGGTATTGTAACGCTGATAACGGCGTCATCGCCACTGGCCATGTTGGTGGAGTACTCGAAACAGCGCAACAGGGCACACAGGTCTCGCATGGAGGCCCAGTCATTGGTGGTGAAGTGGTGCTGTTCTGTAGTGCGACTGACCCGTGCGTGCTGCAGCTGAAACTCCACTATGGCCTGCTGCTGCTCGCACAGTCTGTCCAGCATGTGCAAGGTGGAGTTCCACCTGGTGGGCACGTCGCATATGAGGCGGTGAGCGGGAAGGCCGAAGTTACGCTGTAGCGCAGACCGGCGAGCAGCAGCAGGATGTGAATGCCGGAAGCGCGAACAGACGGCCCGCACTTTATGCAGCAGCTCTGACATGTCGGGGTAGTTGTGAATGAACTTCTGCACCACCAAATTCAGCACATGCGCCAAGCAAGGGCTGTGCGTCAAATTGGCTAGTCCCAGAGCTGCATCGAGATTTCGCTCATTATCACACACCACCAGGCCGGGCTTGAGGCTCACCGGCAGCAACCACTCGTCGGTCTGTTGTTCTATACCCCGCCACAACTCCTGTGCGGTGTGGGGCCTGTCCCCCAAACATATGAGTTTCAGAATGGCCTGCTGACGTTTACCCCGGGCTGTGCTGAAGTTGGTGGTGAAGGTGTGTGGCTGACTGGATGAGCAGGTGGAAGAAGAGGAGGAGGAAGCCGAGAAGGAGGAGGTGGCAACAGGAGGCAAAGAATGTTGCCCTGCGATCCTTGGCGGCGGAAGGACGTGCGCTAAACAGCTCTCCGCCTGGGGCCCAGCTGCCACTACATTTACCCAGTGTGCAGTTAGGGAGATATAGCGTCCCTGGCCGTGCTTACTGGTCCACGTATCTGTGGTTAGGTGGACCTTGCTACAGATGGCGTTGCGCAGTGCACACTTGATTTTATCGGATACTTGGTTGTGCAGGGAAGGCACGGCTCTCTTGGAGAAGTAGTGGCGGCTGGGAACAACATACTGTGGGACAGCAAGCGACATGAGCTGTTTGAAGCTGTCTGTGTCCACCAGCCTAAATGACAGCATTTCATAGGCCAGTAGTTTAGAAATGCTGGCATTCAGGGCCAGGGATCGAGGGTGGCTAGGTGGGAATTTACGCTTTCTCTCAAATGTTTGTGAGATGGAGAGCTGAACGCTGGCGTGTGACATGGTTGAGACGCTTGGTGACGGAGGTGGTGGTGGTGTTGGTGGTACATCCCCTGTTTGCTGGGCGGCAGGTGCCAACGTTCCTCCAGAGGCAGAGGAAGAGACCGAGGCGGCAGCAGCAGAAGAGGTAGCAGGGGGAGCCTGAGTGACTTCCTTGGTTTAAAGGTGTTTACTCCACTGCAGTTCATGCTTTGCATGCAGGTGCCTGGTCATGCAGGTTGTGCTCAGGTTCAGAACGTTAATGCCTCGCTTCAGGCTCTGATGGCACAGCGTGCAAACCACTCGGGTCTTGTCGTCAGCACATTGTTTGAAGAGGTGCCATGCCAGGGAACTCCTTGAAGCTGCCTTTGGGGTGCTCGGTCCCAGATGGCGGCGGTCAGTAGCAGGCGGAGTCTCTTGGCGGCGGGTGTTCTGCTTTTGCCCACTGCTCCCTCTTTTGCTACGCTGTTGGCTCGGTCTCACCACTGCCTCTTCCTCCGAACTGTGAAAGTCAGTGGCACGACCTTCATTCCATGTGGGGTCTAGGAACTCATCGTTCCCTGCATCGTCTTCCACCCAGTCTTGATCCCTGACCTCCTGTTCAGTCTGCACACTGCAGAAAGATGCAGCAGTTGGCACCTGTGTTTCATCATCAGAGACATGCTGAGGTGGTATTCCCATGTCCTCATCATCAGGAAACATAAGTGGTTGTGCGTCAGTGCATTCTATGTCTTTCACCGCTGGGGAAGGGCTAGGTGGATGCCCTTGGGAAACCCTGCCAGCAGAGTCTTCAAACAGCATAAGAGACTGCTGCATAACTTGAGGCTGAGACAATTTCCCTGGTATGCATGGGGGTGATGTGACAGACTGATGGGGTTGGTTTTCAGGCGCCATCTGTGCGCTTTCTGCAGAAGACTGGGTGGGAGATCATGTGAACGTGCTGGATCCACTGTCGGCCACCCAATTGACTAATGCCTGTACCTGCTCAGGCCTTACCATCCTTAGAACGGCATTGGGCCCCACCATATATCGCTGTAAATTCTGGCGGCTACTGGGACCTGAGGTAGTTGGTACACTAGGACGTGTGGATGTGGCAGAACGGCCACGTCCTCTCCCAGCACCAGAGGGTCCACTAACACCACCACGACCATGTCCACGTCCGCGTCCCTTACTAGATGTTTTCCTCATTGTTATGGTTCACCACAACAACAAAAATATTATTTGGCCCAATGTATTGTATTCAAATTCAGCGGGATATAAATTTGAGGCCTAGTATTTAGGCGCTGGGTGACCGGTATGGATTTAGTGACAGAATTAGACTTGGAAATGCACAGTAGTGTGTGTGTGAAGTTATTCTGAATGACCCTATGTGCACCTTGAATATTATATACCCTTTTAGGGATAGATTTCAAATAGCTCTGATATAGCAGAAACCACTAAATTATGAAATTGCTAAATTGGGAATTGTATTTCAACCCAGAACAAAAAATTTGCTTTGGCGGACACTAAATAACTTGCCCATCCACAACAGTACAGCGGTAACGACAGATGTAGCGGGATATAAATTTGAGGCCTAGTATTTAGGCGCTGGGTGACCGGTATGGATTTACTGACAGAATTAGACTTGGAAATGCACAGTAGCGTGTGTGTGAAGTTATTCTGAATGACCCTATGTGCACCCTGAATATTATATACCCTTTTAGGGATAGATTTCAAATAGCTCTGATATAGCAGAAACCACTAAATTATGAAATTGCTAAATTGGGAATTGTATTTCAACCCAGAACAAAAAATGTGCTTTGGCGGACACTAAATAACTTGCCCATCCACAACAGGACAGCGGTAACGACAGATTTAGCGGGATATAAATTTGAGGCCTAGTATTTAGGCGCTGGGTGACCGGTATGGATTTAGTGACAGAATTAGACTTGGAAATGCACAGTAGCGTGTGTGAAGTTATTCTGAATGACCCTATGTGCACCTTGAATATTATATACTCTTTTAGGGATAGATTTCAAATAGCTCTGATATAGCAGAAACCACTAAATTATGAAATTGCTAAATTGGGAATTGTATTTCAACCCTGAACAAAAAATGTGCTTTAACGGACACTAAATAACTTGCCCAGCCACAACAGTACAGCGGTAACGACAGATTTAGCGGGATATAAATTTGAGGCCTAGTATTTAGGCGCTGGGTGACCGGTATGGATTTAGTGACAGAATTAGACTGGGATATGGCCAAAAAATAACCACACTATTGCTGGTTAAATGCACTTGGTGTGACAGCTTGACCAACCACACTACTGAGGGTTAAATGCACTTGGTGACGGGCGCAGCTTGCCCCTGATGTAGTATATGGCCAAAAAATGAACAGACTATTGCTGGTTAAATGCACTTGGTGTGACAGCTTCACCCTGATGTAGGCTTTAGCCAAAAAACAACCACACCATTGAGGGTTAAATGCACTTGGTGACAGGCGCAGCTTGCCTCTGATGTAGTATATGGCCAAAAAATGAACAGACTATTGCTGGTTAAATGCACTTGGTGTTACAGCTTGACCAACCACACTACTGAGGGTTAAATGCACTTGGTGACGGGCGCAGCTTGCCCCTGATGTAGTATATGGCCAAAAAAATTAACAGACTATTGCTGGTTAAATGCACTTGGTGACGGGCGCAGCTTGCCCCTGATTTAGTATATGGCCAAAAAATAAACAGACTATTGCTGGTTAAATGCACTTGGTGTGACAGCTTCACCCTGATGTAGGCTTTAGCCAAAAAACAACCACACCATTGAGGGTTAAATGCACTTGGTGACAGGCGCAGCTGGCCCCTGATGTAGTATATGGCCAAAAAATAAACAGACTATTGCTGGTTAAATGCACTTGGTGTGACAGCTTCACCCTGATGTAGGCTTTAGCCAAAAAACAACCACACCATTAAGGGTTAAATGCACTTGGTCGCAGCTTGGATGCACTTGGTCGCAGCACCGCACAAGACACAAAATGGCCGCCGATCACCCCAGAAAAAAGTGACTGACAAACGGTCTGGGCAGCCTAAAAACAGTGAGCAATTCAATTTCAGCAGCTCAATGATGCACAGCTGCAGATCGATCGATTAATCAAGTCCTTTGGAGGAGTTAATCTGCCTAATCTCGCCCTACTGTCGCAGCCGCAACCTCTCCCTACGCTAATCAGAGCAGAGTGACGGGCGGCGCTATGTGACTCCAGCTTAAATAGAGGCTGGGTCACATGGTGCTCTGGCCAATCACAGCCATGCCAATAGTAGGCATGGCTGTGACGGCCTCTTGGGGCAAGTAGTATGACGCTTGTTGATTGGCTGCTTTGCAGCCTTTCAAAAAGCGCCAAGAAAGCGTCACAAAAGCGCCAAGAAAGCGACGAACACCGAACCCGGACTTTTACGAAAATGTCCGGGTTCGGGTCCGGGTCACGGACACCCCAAAATTCGGTACGAACCCGAACTATACAGTTCAAGTTCGCTCATCCCTAATCCTGACGCAACCTTGGCCACCAAAAACGACGAGACAATAGCTCCAAGGTTGCTTTACTACCCGGGTGCCCAGCAAGTGCCGTATTATGATGTTCCTTTAATAATTTGAAACGCAGGTTCATTGGTACAAACAATTTCTCTGAGGGGCAAGAGACCGGGGCGTCCCCCTGGGCCTCTAACACCTTCCCCTCCAGAGCAGATTGTAACGCAGAAACAACCACTTCTCTTTGTAGAATGGGTACCGGATCACTCACATTACCCCCTCCAGGGAAAAAACGAGACAATGCATCAGCCTTGGTATTTTTTGCCCCAGGACGATAGGTAATAACAAAGTTAAACCTGGTAAAAAATAGCGACCACCTAGCTTTTCTAGGGGTGAGACGCTTAGCTGATTCGAGGTACAGAAGGTTTTTGTGGTCCGTAATCACAGTGACAGGGTGGATTGCCCCCTCTAAAAAGTGACGCCATTCTTCAAACGCAAGTTTAATAGCTAATAGTTCCCTATTGCCAATATCATAGTTCTTTTCTGCGGCAGATAGTTTTTTAGAAAAGAAAGCACAAGGACGCCATTTGCCAGGAGACGGACCCTGAGACAGCACAGCCCCCACTCCCACCTCTGACACATCATCTTCGACAATAAAAGGCTGGGAGACATCAGGTTGGACTAGTACAGGTGCCGAGGTAGACCTCTCTTTTAGAGAGGAAAAAGCAATTTTAGCGGCGTCAGACCATTTAGAAAAATCAGTCCCCTTCCTAGTCATGTCAGTAAGGGGTTTTAAAATAACTGAATAATTTTTAATGAATTTTCTATAAAAATTTGCGAAGCCCAAGAACCGTTGCAGTGCTTTGAGGTTCTCAGGAAGATCCCAATCTAAAATTGCCTGGACCTTCCTAGGATCCATACGGAAACCTGAAGCAGATAATAAATAACCTAGGAATTGTATTTCCTGAACGGCGAAGACACACTTTTCAATTTTAGCATATCATTTATTCGTCCGTAGGACCTGCAGTACTTGTCTGACATGCACCTCATGTGTTTTCAGATCAGACGAATAAATTAAAATATCATCTAGGTATATTACCACAAACCTGCCGATAAGATGACTAAAAATGTCATTAACGAAATGTTGGAAGACAGCAGGAGCATTCGTCAGACCGAAAGGCATGACTAGATTTTCATAATGCCCCTCAGGGGTGTTAAAAGCTGTCTTCCACTCATCCCCCTCCTTGATACGAATCAGATTGTAGGCCCCCCTAAGATCAAATTTGGAGAACCACCTAGCACCCGCAATCTGATTAAACAGGTCAGGAATGAGAGGAAGAGGGTATGGGTCTCGGATGGTTATGCGGTTTAATTTGCGAAAATCTAGGCAAGGACGCAGGCCCCCATCTTTCTTTTTAACGAAGAAAAAACCTGCAGCCACGGGTGAAGAAGAGGGTCTGATGTGTCCCTTAGCCAAGCTCTCAGAGATATAATCTTTCATGGCTTGTCTCTCCGGACCCGAAAGATTATATAACCTGATCTTGGGTAATTTTGCGACGGGAATAAGGTTAACCGGGCAATCATAAGGATGGTGAGGTGGTAACTTCTGACAACTCTTTTCAGGAAAAACGTCCTCAAAGTCCGAAACAAATGTAGGTAGGGTAGCTATGGAGGCGACTAAGCAATTGCTATTTAAGCAATTTTCTCTGCAATGCTCACTCTACTCCAATATCTCCCTGGCCTGCCAATCCACCACTGGATTGTGCGCTACCAACCAGGGAAGGCCCAGCACCACCGGAGTGGGAAGCCCCTCCAGAACATAACATGAAAGCATCTCGTTATGGTGGTCCCCTACCCGAAGGTGTAAGTTATGGACAATGTGAGTGAGGTTTCTCTGAGACAGAGGAGCAGAATCAATAGCGAAAATGGGAATAGGTCTCTGTAGCGTACAGAGACAAACCCATAGTGTGGGCAAAATGGGCATCTATCAAATTTACTCCTGCTCCACTGTCTAGAAAAAAAGAAATAGTCTCCGTCTTAACGCCAAAAACAACAACCGCTGGCAACACAAATTGCGATGTTCGTATGGAGGAAACATATACCCCCCGGCTGACATCCTCCACACAGCCTAGGGTTAGTAGCTTTCCGACGGTCTTTTGTTTTTGAGGAAAGAAGGACAGACATTAATGAAATGACCCCTCTCCCCACAGAAAAAACAAACCCCGCGCCTACGGCGAACCTCAGGAGGATGGACCTGACGAGTAGTTCCTCCTAGCTGCATAGGCTCGTCTAAGTCCGTACAGACTAACTGCTGCTTGGAAGGGGTTACCAATTGCTCTGGGTTTTTCAATCTGTCCCTAAGACTTCTATCTATTCGGATAGAAAGGGACATAACCGCATCAAGGGAAAAGGGGGTCTCATACAGCGCAAGCGCATCCTTAACCCTTTCGGATAACCCAGAGCAGAACTGACTCCTGAGAGCCGGGTCGTTCCACTGGGTATCCGTAGCCCACCTACGGAACTCAGAGCAATACTCCTCTACTGGCCGCTCTCCCTGTAGCAGTCTCCGTAATTTTGATTCAGCCAGTGCGACTCGGTCAGGGTCGTCATATATGAGACCCAAGGCCCCAAAAAAATTCATCCACTGACCGGAGAGCCTGGAAATCAGTGGGTAAAGAGAACGCCCAGGATTGCGGGTCCCCCTGCAGCAGGGAAATAACAACCCCCACCCGCTGTTCTTCATTACCAGAGGAGTAAGGGCGCAGCTTAAAATATAATTTACAGGCCTCACGGAATGTCAAACACTTGTCCCTTCCCCCAGAAACTCTGTCAGGAAGAGCAACCTTGGGTTCCGCAACATCCTGGTTACCTGTAGCAACCGCTGGGCTTGCGGTCTGTTGCAATTGCTGCTGTTGCTGGAGGACCGACGCCTTCAATCCTGCCACCTCCAAAGACAGGCCATGAAATTGCTTTGACAAGGCAGCAATTGGATCCATACTGGATTCTAAGTAGGTAAAACATTTTTTTTTTTTTACCTACACAAAATAAGGGCCAGATATAATGTAATGACCGGCGTCATGCAAAGGGAGGGAAAAGGGAAGGCCCTGCCCAAGGGAGAGGGAAAGGTGGTGACCCCCTGACTCACCTTGCGGCTGGCACCTGACTGCCCTGACGTCCCTAGACGGGTTCCTCACCCATACGCCGGTCACGTGCCTAAACCCTGGCTTTCCCTAAGATGAGCCCTATGTAGTGAACGGGGCAGTGGGATCACTAGTCCGCACCACTGACACTAAGAGGAAAACACCAAGGAGAGGACAGACAATACAGACAAACATATAATCCCAGGTGGGCGACAACAGCAGACCACAAAGGCCCAACAGGGATCCGGAGGGTAACGTTCTGGAACAACAACCAGGGAATGCAGCAACACAGCTCCAGTGGGTCAGTATAGAAGTCCAGGCAGGAAACTCTATATCTGGCAACCAGAGAAGTGGGAGAGGGGAATATAAGGAGGTTGGGAGTGCTGGACAAGGAACAGCTGAGGAGAAGGAGCTACGGATCCCTGAGTGAGCCAAAAAGGGTTGCAAAGCAAACCCAGAAAGCTACCATAAAGAAACAGCCCTATCTTTCTACATAGAGCGCGCAGCCACCCGCTGCGACCTCCTGACCCCGGGTATAACGGAGTCAGGCGTGGTTCTTGAAACCCTCGTGACACTTTTACAGGGTCAGCTCACCAGCAGCCCCTCACCTACAATCTTTTAGAGGGTAAGCTCACCTGCAGGCCCTCACCTAATTATGCCTAATAGGTAATTTGCACGCATGCTGCCTTGCTAGGAAGTGGTAGCAGTAGCTGTTTCTCAGGCTCCCTCTCCGGAATCAAAGCCTGAATCCCCGTTACCCATGGTCCCCATGGTTGGCGCTGAAAAAAAACTTCAAAAGTTGATTGGATTGTCACCGTCACAGAGACGTGCGATCGGGCAGCAGGCCCACGCCCATAATGTTTTAGATGGTCAGATCAGCAGGCCCTTGCTTTAAATGTTTTTGAGGGTCACCAGCAGGCCATCAATCATAATTTTTCAAGGCTGTGTATTATGCCCTCCTTTATGTGTAACAAAGGGTGTATTGTAGTGCCGTTTCCTTGTAATTTTTGGCAGCCCTTTCAGTTAGTGAATAGGAGTGTTGGAGTCCCACTACCTGAACAATTGTACCACAATGTGAATGAGGCTCTCCTTTATGTGATATACAGGTTGTATTGGAGTGCCTCTTCCTTGTAATTTTTGGCAGCACTTGCACTTTATATACAAGTAAATATACAGAAAAAAATGTTTCCTAACAATTTTTACTCTAAAATCGATTTCATCTTTGGTTTTGTGCGTATTATTATCAGTCTGTAAAAGTGGTGTACTACTCGGACAACATCGTTCCTAGCAGCGACCTGGAGTTTGCAGTTAGACACCAGTGAAGGCCAGTTCGCATTATTCGCCCGCGAACATATGCTGGCTGCCATCTTTTTTCACAAGTCCGGCGAGGCACAGGTAAGCCCTTACCTGTGCCTGCGCGCAAACCGGTCTGAAAACAAGTGCGGTCAGCGGGAGCAGGCAGTTCCGAGAATAGCCCGATGAAGGCCCCCGGTGGCTGTTCTCGGAACTGCCTGCTTCCATTGACCGCACTTGTTTTCAGACCGGCTCGCGCACAGGTAAGGACTTAGCTGTGCCTCGCCAGACTTGTGAAAAAAGATGACAGCCCGCATATGTTTGCGGGCGAACAATGCAAACTGGCCATCACTATTAGACACTATGAGTAAATCTGCACTTACCGTATGTGTTTAGGTAGTGTAGCTGAGTATAATGAGTAAAAGGGGAGATTAGGTTTTTTCATTATAAAAAAAAATAATAATACATCTGCAACCAATGAGTTATTTTTATTCTTTGTGTCTCAAATTTAAAAAGGGTTTTGAAAACCCTGGAACATTTCCTATGACAATTAGTAGGTCTTGACTGTATAAAGAACATGAATATTTGAAATGCCAATAAAATGTATAACATTTGTATTCTTACAATTCAAATTATGATGTACCACAGGTTATGCCAGAATGACACGGTAGATCATTTATACCTATCTGAATGAAGAATTTCAATATCCATATTTGAATTTGATTTCAAAATCTATTTGCATCATGGTCAATCTGGGATATGACGACTGTACATTCTGCTGATTTCATAATGTCTCAATTAAATTTTCTTGCAGCTTTCACTTAAAAATATATTTTGCAGCATGGTAATTCAATTTTTCTAAAACCCACATGCATAAATCTGACAGATGTATTATTCCATCATCTCACTTTCCAACAAAATATCAACAAACACAGTAATGAAATCTGATTTACAATGACTACAGTTGTGTCAAGTTTAATCTGCATCCAATTTTTGTTATAAAAAAAAAAAAAATCAAGAATGCAGGCATGGACTGTATACTTACAATGCATGTATACTTTACAACACAATATTCAATGTTCTTGGTACAAGTATTAGTGCTGAACCATTAAACATAACACAAACATCTGTTTGTACACAGTACTACAGATATATCAAGGCTGCATTTGTCAATGCATCAATCAATCCTCAACACGTCTGAACAGTGCACAAGGGTATGCTTTGCAAAATAAATTTGAGGTGGGCACACATCTTGACAATATAATAACATTTGCAAAGACAGGCGCACTCTGCGGTCGTACTAAACCCTCATACTGATGTTAAAATAGAGAGATTAGCCAACATATCCTTACTGTGGAGGACATGTCTGAGCCCGAGCACCGCGCCAAGGTTTCTCAAGTAGCTCGGGAGCTAACACTCACCTACCTGTGCCATATGGGCAATACCAGGAGTCAGTGGGCAAATTACAGGAGCGTAAGGTCCGACTCATAGCCGGACTTCTCCCTCCTCCCTTTGCAAGCATGGCTACATGCTGGAGGTAACTGGTAGCTGTAACGTGTGCGTACACACACACACACAGGGGGGAGGGAAGTGACCACTGCGCTCCACCCTTATCCCTGGCCCTGCCTACTTGCCTCGCGAGTCCTAATGACAGGGGACAACTGGACGGAAATCCCTAGCTTTGAATAAGTGCAGGGATGACAGACAAACAACAGAACGTGAACGGACTGAGTCAATACCAGGAAAGCTACAAAGTACAAATGGAGCAAGCAGAAAATAGTCAGGAGAAGCCGGGGTCATAAATACCAGGAGAGTCGTGAAGTACCAAAGGAGTCAGCAGAGGATCATCAGGAGGAAGCCGGGGTCAGAATACCAGGAGAGCAGCGAAGTACACAAGGAGCAGGCAGAGGATCGTCAGGAATTCAGCTGGAGGTAAGTACACCAGGAAAGACACAATCGCAGGTGGAACCTAAATAACAGGCAATCTGTGGCCAGCAGAAAGGCCTGTTTAAATAGGGAGCTAGAGGGGTCATGTGACGTGGCCAGCGAATTGAAGTTGACGAACTGGAATTCGATCCGGATATCAGGAATTATTTGATTCGCAACTAATCCGAATTTCCTTACACTTCATGGTAACTAATCGCATATTTTTCTAAAATGCCTGCTGCACGTGTGGGGACATAGAGAAAGGAACTCTGGGAAGGCGGGATCACCCATAATGCCAAGCATGCAGCCAATCAGCAGCCAGCAAGTCCTGTGATGTCACAGCCCTATAAATAGCCTCAACCATCTTGGATCCTGCCATTTTCCAGTGTACTTAGTGCAGGGAGAGACGTCAGCAGGCGCGAGGGACAGCGCTAGGAAAGACTTCATTGTGCTAAAAATACGGATTTGCAAGTTAAGGGAAAGATTATTCAAGGTGTAGGGAAAGGCAGGGGCGTAGCTATAGGGGAAGCAGGGGAAGTGGCTGCTTTGGGGCCCTGACCCAGAAGGGGCGAATCCAGGAGGAGGAGGACTAAAAGATTTTGTCAGGGCTCCTTCAACAGTATTACACAATAAAATTATATACAGTAACAGTATAGACAGTGCAGAAAACAGCTGCCGGGCCTGGTCTGAGAGAGCGATCATTACTAGCCACAGGAATGGAGGCGGCATGAAAGGAAGGGGTTGCGAAAAAATTGAAGGGGCATTCAAAAATTTGCTGTGGAGCCCAGTCATTTCTAGCTACGCCACTGGGAAAAGGATAGGAAGGAATCATTCCACAGCATTTATGTAGAACACGATTCAGTAGTGGAGTTTACAGCCTGGGTAATAGGAACAATCCTATTACACCTTGCTGCACTGACTGGGGATCCAAATTGCCATTATACAGCTCTGCGATTTCAGCAAACCACTCTTGTTATTGGGGTGCAAGTGCTGTTTGATACAGCCATTAACAGGGTTTATTACAAGGAAATATTTCTATGTCTTATTTGTCCTTGTGCGGTGCAGTTATACATTCTAAAGCATTTTTGGGCTTGTATTAGTGGGATAAAAAGGGCTTATTAGCCGTTGTGTGGTGAAGTGTGAAAATTAAAGCCCTTTTTGGCATGTATTAGTGGCACAAAAAAATATATTTGCTGTGCAGCGGTGCAGTTATATGTTCTAAAGCCCTTTTTGTCATGTATTAGTAGCAAAAGAAAAATATATTTGCCGTTCAGCAGTGCAGTTATATGTTCTAAAGCCTTTTGTGGAGTGTATAAGTGGAATATATATATATATATATATATATATATATATATATATATATATATATAAAGAAAGTCCAACGGGAGCACCAGCCTGAAGAGTGGGTGCAATATCCAAAAAGGGGCAACGACAATCCCCAATAATATACGGTAATCGAGAAAACAGGACTGCACTCCAAGTTTTGATGAAAAATCAAAGCAGTTTTATTCACCCATATTATGGCATATCTTGCGACGTTTCAGCTCTTGCGAGTCTTTCTCAAGCCTTTTCTATATATATACACACCGTTCAGTAGAGAAGTTGTATGTTCTAAAGCCCTTTTTGTCATGTATTAGTGGCAAAATAAAAATATATTTGCCGTTCAGCAGTGCAGTTATATGTTCTAAAGTCTTTTGTAGAGTGTATAAGTGGTCTAACAGTATGTCAGACAGAGAAGTTAAAGGCCCTGCACAGGGGAGTGGCAGAGGCCTAAATGTTTCTGGCGCAAGGACAGGTCGCAGCAGAATAAAAGGGTGTGGCATCAGGGGTCAATTCGAGTCCTGAGCTCCCAGTGTCAGTTAGCAGCCGTGTCTTGACCAGCAACCCAGCGATTTTTGAATGGTTGACTCGATCTTTGACTTTGTCGCAAGTGACATCAAACACCCCCAGCCAAGAGTCGGTGGGTTCATCAGACACAACCCTTAGTTGGCATGGCCCAGGAGAAGGCCCTGTGCCCTCACCTGTCCTCAACCTGCCTCTGTCCTTTTCTGTTCCCTCAGCCAGAGAAGTATTATATGCTGTGGGCTCAGCTGCACTATACAGCGAGGATGAGCTACTAGAGGACAGTCAGCAGCTACTGGCCAGTCAAGATGTGGAGAAGACATCCTCCGCCTCCTTCACTAGGCGGGCAAGTAGTGATAAGGAGAGTGGCGTGGGAGCTGGTGTTGTGAGCGGTCAGGCTACTGACCGAGAGACTGTTGAGGAGGACATCAGTGACGCGCAGACAGTACTCAATGATGTAGCTGATCGCAATTGGGAGCCATGTGACGAAGTGGCTTCATATCATCAGGAGAAGAGGGTGTAAGCTTGCCCGTGAGACAGCAGCGGAACCAGCAAGTCACTAGCGTGGCCGGGACTCAGCAGGGTGGCAGCAGTGGGAGGTCGGTAGCTAAACCTTCCCGGGGTAGACCACCCGCTTTGTAGGAGCCTACCTGCCCGGAAAGTAGAGGTGCAACGGTTCATGGAAGCAGCGCCGGTAGCAGTCAGTCAGTGCGTAGTGTTGGGGCTAAAATCACCCACTTGGTGGTGTGGCAGTTTTTTTGTTAAACCGCCGAAAGAGGTGAACATGGAATTATGTAAAATCTGTGGGCAGAAGGTGAAGCGTGGCCAGGGTGCCAATGTTGGCACCACAGCCCTGCGTCAACATATACAGCGTCACCATAAAGTGGCCTGGGAGAACCGTGGCTCCAATGTGGTGGTCCAGCCTGCCGCAGCAACCGCTGCATCACCCAGTGGCACGCACCCGATTTCAGGCAGTCAAGGCTCCACCACCTCAGCTTAAGGGAGATGTCTGTCCTTCCCACCATCTGCTGGTCCTGATGCTCCTGCTCCTCCTCCTCCTACTCCTCGTCAGTCATTTCATCAGCAATTGATCACCGAAGGGATTGCCAAGAGACAACAGTATGCGTGTATTACAATAACAAACAAAAGGATCCCTCAGGAGGTTGTGACTCTATATCTGTTTTACAAAAATGATTAGGTGGTCACTTGGACCTTAGCATAACCTTTGCAACCTCTCTGACTAATAGTAAAAATTAATCTTTATTGATCACTCTATTAAAAATACATAAACTACTTGGAAACTTTATGCTTAAAAGGGTCCGGGAGATAGATAATACTTGTTGTATAATGTGTAGTCTCACATCGGACTCAGCCGGGCAGAAAGATTAGCCACCCATCGAGTCTCCAATTCTCCAAAGATATCTATGTGTCTCCCTCTCTAAATATCATTTCCCACTATGGGGTCCCTGCCTGTTGGTCCTGACCTAAAAACTAAGTTCCTGCATCCCTACATGTTTTGCCGAGGATTCAGCGTCTTCGGGGGATACTGTGCACTCATCCAATGGCGCAGAAGCTGAATGTGCTCCTGGCCAAGATGCTGGTGCTGCAGTGCTTTCAGAGAACTGATAACTTGTGCCGAGCCAAGGTGGAGAGTCCAAAGCAGTCATTTCTTTGCCAAAAAGGCAGTTCCAGCCCTGCACAAACATGCAGAACAGAAGGTGGGCCAGTCCTTCAGCCTGTCGGTGTCTACCAAAGTGCACGGCAGCGCCGATGTGTGGAGCTGTAACTATGGTCAGGGACAATACGTGTCCTTTATGGCCCACTGGGAGAATGTGGTTCCTGCACAGCCACACCAGCAACTTGGCCAGGTGATGCCATTTCCGCCTCCACGTTCTCATGCCGTTGGTCCTGCGACAATGTCCACCTCTGCCTCCTCATCCTACACCGTGTCCTCAGCCTCTACTGCAGAAACAATTCACAGTGCCCCTCCAGCATACCACATGCGCAGGGGACAGTGGTGTTGCGCTGTTCTGCCCCCTCATTTGCCTGGGTGAACGGAGTCACACAGGGAAGGAACTGCTCTGTGTCCTTAATCAAGAAATCGAATCCTGGCTTTCTCCGCAACAACTCAAAATCGAAACCATGGTGACCGACAATGGGAAGAACATGGTGTTGGCGCTACGTAAAGGAGGGCTGAGCCATGCATCCTGCATGGCACGCGTGTTCGATCTGGTTGTCAACCGGTTCCTGAAGTCTTCCACCCATCTGCAAAGTGGCCAGGAAACTTTGCATGCACTTCAGCCACTTGTACACAGCAAAGCACACACTCCTTGAGCTGCAGCCGCAGAACGTCATCCCCCAACATAGGCTGATATGCGACGTTTCCAACCTTTGGAATTCCATCTCCATATGTTTGACCGACTATACGAACAGAGAAAGGCCATCAACGATTTCTTGATGATCCAAGCGGACAGGAGTACTCCCCTGTGTAACTTCGATGTCAGCCAATGGCAGCTCATGCGTGACACCTGCCATTTGCTTTAGGCCCTTTGAGGAGGCCACGTTATTTGTCAGTCGCCAGGACCAGGGGATCAACAACGTCAATCCACTGCTTCATGTCCTGAAACAGATGCTGGTAAATCTGGCTGGTCAGTGGACCGGAGACGTGGCGACTATATCTCACGGCCACATGAGGTGAAGGAGGAGGAGGACATTGAAGCACAAGCAATATGTAGCTAAATGGGTGGTTTTTCTACACAGGTCACAGGAGAGGCAGTGTACGAGCAGCCATAGGAGCTACAGGTCAATGAGGAAGACGAGGCAGAGGACCTAGACACTCCGTGGCAGTATGCATGGATATGGAGGCACAGAGACCCTCCAAATCACTTGCACAAATGGCCCGATGCACTCTCACTTGCTTGCGTAGTGACAGCCGAATTGTCACCATTCGGCAGAGGGATAACTTCTGGCTCTCCACCTTGATGGACCCTCGCTACCGGTCCAAAATGGGGTCCTTTTATGCACCCGCTGAGAAGGTGGACAAACTGAACTACTATAGAGACATGCTATGTAGTCATTTGGCCGCTGCCTATCTGTGCCATTGACCATCCTCTCGCAAGCCTGACCGGGAGGGGTCCTCTGCGCCCACGTTCCACTGCCATGGCTTCTGGGGCGGTAGCAGGAGCAGTATCAGCTCCATCAGCAGCAGCCTGAGTCTAGAGTCGCTGATGAGCAGCTTTCTTCATCTGCATAGTGAAAAAACTACTCACCAGCAGCTAGACATAGAGCAGAACCTGAACCAGCAGGTGTTGGTATACTTGGAGTGCACCCTGTCAACCGTCATTGAAGATCCGCTGGACTACTGGGCAGCCAAACTGGATTCGTGGCCGCAACTGGCCGAGATTTCCCTGGAAAAGCTTTCCTGCCCGGTCAGTAGTGTGGCATCAGAGCGGGTGTTTAGTGCATAGTTAACCCAAAAAGATCTCGCCAATCTACCCAAAATGTGGAGAGACTGCCCTTTGTCAAGATGAATCAGGCGTGGATCAGCCAGGAATTCCACCCACCAATGCCTGATGCATCAGACTAGATCATCCATGGTGCCACACCAACACTTTGACTGAAGAGACCGGTTTCTTCTGGCTACCTGCCTCAACTACTATTCTGATGTTGCCACCTGCCTGATGCCACACATCTGATGCCAAGTGCTCCTTCTTTCACCCACAATCTTCAGCTGGTACTCGTATTGCCACCCACCTCCCCACTTTGTCATCGGGCCACTCTGTGGTTTCCTGATGCTGCTGCCACCTCCACACTATGTCACCTTGCCACTCGGTGGCTTCCTGATGCTGCTGACACCTGCACATTCTGTCATTGTGTAATGACCCGGAGTGCCATTACCACTTCCACAACCCGCTACTGTCTCCTATGGTCTAATATAATGTCAACTTCTGTATTTATTGCAGGTCCGTCACAATGTGCATATCTATTTCTTGTAACTGTTATGTTCAGATGTAATGTACCTGGTTCACCAGAGGTGGCAGCAGACATGGCAGTGCTACTTTTACAGAGGATGGAACCCTTCTTTCCATTCTAAACTCCCTCTCTAAGAAGAGGAGGAGACTGGTTAGTTAGAGTGAGTTGAGATTACCCCCTGCCATGGGAGGAAGCAGATCTGTGGCAGGCGCAGCACTATAAAGTGCCATTTGTGCTGTGAAGAATTTTGATATCTCCGACTCTAACCAGACTTTCTATTAGGCCTCATGCACACGACAGTATTTTTTCACGGTCCGCAAAAACGGGGTCCGTAGGTCCGTGATCCGTGACCGTTTTTTCGTCCGTGGGTCTTCCTTGATTTTTGGAGGATCCACGGACATGAAAAAAAAAAGTCGTTTTGGTGTCCGCCTGGCCGTGCGGAGCCAAACGGATCCGTCCTGAATTACAATGCAAGTCAATGGGGACGGATCCGTTTGACGTTGACACAATATGGTGCCATTTCAAACGGATCCGTCCCCATTGACTTTCAATGTAAAGTCAGGAGTCCCTTTTATACCATCGGATTGGAGTTTTCTCCAATCCGATGGTATATTTTAACTTGAAGCGTCCCCATCACCATGGGAACGCCTCTATGTTAGAATATACTGTCGGATATGAGCTAGATCGTGAAACTCAGATCCAACAGTATATTCTAACACAGAGGCGTTCCCATGGTGATGGGGACGCTTCAGGTTAGAATATACTGAAAAACTGTGTACATGACTGCCCACTGCTGCCTGGCAGGTGCTGCCAGGCAGCAGGGGGCAGACCCCCCCCCCTGTTTTTAACTCATTAGTGGCCAGTGCGGCCGCCCCCCCTCCCTCCCCTGTAGCTAACTCATTGGTGGCCAGTGGGCCCCCCTCCCTCCCCTGTAGTTAACTTGTTGGTAGCCAGCCCCCTCCTCCCCTGTAGTTAACTCATTGGTGTCCAGTGGGCCCCCCCTCCCTCCGCTGTAGATAACTCGTTGGTGGCCAGTGGGCCCTCTCCCCTCCCTCCCCCTCCTAATTAAAAATCGCCCCCCCCCCTAACATTGGTGGCAGTGGAGAGTATCGGTACTCTCCACTGCCACCAATGTTAGGGGGGGGCGATTTTTCAGTATATTCTAACCTGAAGCGTCCCCATCACCATGGGAACGCCTCTGTGTTAGAATATACTGTCGGATCTGAGTTTTCACAAAGTGAAAACTCACCTCTGAAAAAGCTTTTATGCAGACGGATCTTCGGATCCGTCTGTATGAAAGTAACCTATGGCCACGGATCACGGACACGGATGCCAATCTTGTGTGCATCCGTGTTCTTTCACGGACCCATTGACTTGAATGGGTCCGTGAACCGTTGTCCATCAAAAAAATAGGACAGGTCTTAATTTCTTGACGGACAGGAAACACGGATCACGGTCTCGGCTGCAAAACGGTGCATTTTCCGATTTTTCCACGGACCCATTGAAAGTCAATGGGTCCGCGGAAAAAAACGGAAAACGGCACAACGGCCGCGGATGCACACAACGGTCGTGTGCATGAGGCCTTACTCTGTAATTCCTCTAGTGTCGTTCTATGGAAACAGTAGGTTTAAAGAGCACACCAAATGCTTGAAAACAACTTCTTTATTAACTTCAACTTTCTTCATATATAACACTGCCGCCTTCGCAGCAGATAGTCCATGTACATAACACGTGTTGAAAAGTTATCACAAAATGGCAGTATGCATAAGATGGTGGTTTAACTGTTCAATCTTGTCATTCAATATAAAATAGTGGATATATTTCTCTTGAGTATCTTTACTCTCACTTTAAGTTATTTAAGCATTTTATGATCTCTCTGAGAGGTATATCTGAGGTCTAACTAATAGTTCACTTGCTGAACACACATATAACTGGTTCAGTATATAGTTCTAATCACTATATTAACAGTAGGAACATTATATAACTTTTTTAAATACCTATTTTGGCCTCTCTGCTTCCATAAAACACAGCTCTTAGTGGAGTGAATGTATGTTCAGCGTCTCTCTCTGGTGAATAATAATTTCTAGCAGCTCCTGCTAGGAAATTTCCCACATAGGCTGTGTGTGAGGCTGGATGTGATTGGCCAACACTCCTGCTGAGTGTGAGACTGGCTGTGATTGTCTAGACTCCTGCCCAGCAACAACGGTTTAACTCTATGCTTTCTGTTGTTTCTGCTATGTCATTGAGCTTTCCTTAAATACATATAATGAATCTTAAAGGCATATTATCTTTTCTGCATCAGGCTTTTTTTTGGTGAACACAATATATATATAACAGTTATATGACATCCAAATATGAAGTCACTGTAAATAACTCTGCTTTTGTCTTTAACACACAAACATAGGAACTGTATTAAAATTATTGTCAGGTCTAGCGGTCTATAAACATATAAGCTGTATTAGCAACCTAGAACAGGTCTTAGCTGGCCAGCTACAAGGTCCACGTCCCTGCTGGACGTGACTTTCCTAGCAATCTAGAGCACCTTCAGCTCTGATGGATAAGGGGGCGACAGCTTGGAGCCTCATCAGCCAGGAGGAAAAGTTCCCTGGATTAATCTAGAGTCATACTACAGAGAGAGAGAAGTTGCAGCCTAAAGTAGAAAGCAAAGATTCCATTTTAGCCTGTCAGCACAGCTGAGCCAGAGAGCAACAGATGTAGCAATGTTGAGTTTGTTTTCCTGCCAGAGTTAATGCTAAAGCCTGCTGGAAACAAGATAAAGCCTGAACTGTTAGAGAAACGTTTATTCATGTAAAGCTGCTATTAAACTTCACACAAGGTCTGTACTCAGTTTATTACTGCGCCTAACGGTGCTGGCGTCATGAACACCAGGGACTCTGCCGCCAAGGCACCTGAACAAATACCATTCCACTCAGGGAAACTCAAACACCATCTGGCGGGATTCCCTGGAAAAACAGAGAGTGCCCCAAAAGAACTGGTGCCGTCCTTCCCATCACTGCACACCGATCCAGGAGGCTCCTCTAAGCATGAATAAATCAACTACTACCCCCATCGGCCCACCATGCCTCACGTGTTGCCCCTGTGGACCCGATCGCTGCAATTGTACCACTCTGTGGCCTCTTGATGCTGCTGCTGCCACCTCCACACTGTAATTTTGCCGCCCTGTGGCCTCCTGATGCTGCTTCCACCTCACCACTATGTCATAGGGCCACTCTGTGGAATTCTTATACTGTTCTTACTCTCCCCACTTCATGACTGGTCCATTATTTTGTTTTGGATCTTGTCAAGGTACCAGGTAGGTTGATGTACTGCTCCAAATTAGTAGGAAATTATCTTAACGTGCACAGAGAAATCAAACTCTGACGCACCCATTGGAGTCAAAGTAAAATCTGTAGTTTAATTGTAAGTGTTCACACAGACTATACCCTCCTGGTGGGAGGTGACTAAATGTGGTGCTTTTTTATTGGTCACTGGGAAGCAATAGCAAGCATTCAATGGGTTCATCTTACACTTCTTTTTCATCAGGCTGACTTAGGAAATCAGCTAGGAGAGCAGCTCCACACCCCCCTCTCACTGACATGTACATAGGGCTTTGGAATGCGCTCCTTCCCCCCTCCCATCTTCAAGACAGTGGGAAAGATGTATGCGTGCCTGGTGGTACATCCAGGAAGCAGGATTTTTCTACTAAGCAGTGTCTGAGCAGTGTAAAGCAAGTGTATAGAACAAGCAAGTATCCATACTGTTTCAATAGTCCATAACAATTTTGCCTTTTGGCCTGGCTGACATCATTTATTCGACCCTTCCTCTGATCTGTCAGAAGGAAGGAAAAATGAGACGCGCAACAGATCCTGTCTGTGTAGCAGCTGTAAGGCCTGTATGGTCCCATCAGAATTGACTTATGATTTGGTAGCCAAAAGCAGGAGTGGGTACAAAACACAGAAGACATGCATATATTCCATTCACATGTCATCTATTTTTGTTTTTGGCATTAGCAATACTGATGGATTACTGACCAAATGCTGACCGAGTGAAGGCAGATGCTCCACAGACAGGATCCGTTTTTTGGGGGTTATTGTTCTTACGGATCAGAGGAAGGGCAAAATAATCAGTGACGTCAACACAAACTTACTGCTGACATCCTCTCCACTCTGTCGGGGGGCTCTACTTGTATAAGCTTTTAATAGAACAGGTTCTGTAGACATCTATGTGAAATCAGCTGACCAGGGTGTAAAAGGAGTGCACTTCTTCTTGACGCTAACATGGGCCTATAAGGCTGAGTTCATACTTGAGTTATTTTTCAGTTTTGGACCCGTGACTGCCCAAATAAGTGTGCAGTGATTCTAAGAACGACGCCTGTCATACTGACTCACAGTATTATTTCAATACCACAGCAGACTCCCTATGCGTGTTACTGCAAGGCACAGTGTTCTACACCCCTAAAAAAAGCTCTCAGCTGCCAGGAAATTGCAGTTTTTTTAAAACTCTTGGAGGGTGGATGGTCTGGGGCATAACTTGTTGTGCTGGAATATAACATCCAATGTGAAAACTGCAATATTTCATAAAGTATTCTTACTATGGTTAAAAATGGGATAGATTAATTAGTTATAATGCAGTTTAGGTTTGCCCATGATCCATGAAAGCTCTCAACATATACACTCACCTAAAGAATTATTAGGAACACCATACTAATGTGGTGTTGGATCCCCTTTTGCCTTCAGAACTGCCTTAATTCTACGTGGCATTGATTCAACAAGGTGCTGATAGCATTCTTTAGAAATGTTGGCCCATATTGATAGGATAGCATCTTGCAGTTGATGGAGATTTGAGGGATGCACATCCAGGGCACAAAGCTCCCGTTCCACCACGTCCCAAAGATGCTCTATTGGGTTGAGATCTGGTGACTGTGGGGGCCATTTTAGTACAGTGAACTCATTGTCATGTTCAAGAAACCAATTTGAAATGATTCAAACTTTGTGACAAGGTGCATTATCCTGCTGGAAGTAGCCAGAGGATGGGTACATGGTGGTCATGAAGGGATGGACATGGTCAGAAACAATCCTCAGGTAGCCCATGGCATTTAAACGATGGCCAATTGGCACTAAGGGGCCTAAAGTGTGCCCAGAAAACATCCCCCCACACCATTACACCACCAGCCTGCACAGTGGTAACAAGGCATGATGGATACATGTTCTCATTCTGTTTACGCCAAATTCGGACTCTACTATTTGAATGCCTCAACAGAAATCGAGACTCATCAGACCAGGCAACATTTTTCCAGTCTTCAACAGTCCAATTTTGGTGAGCTCGTGTAAATTGTAGCCTCTTTTTCCTATTTGTGGTAGAGATGAGTGGTACCCGGTGGGGTCTTCTGCTGTTGTAGCCCACCTTTCTTTCCCATTCTGACATTCAGTTTGGAGTTCAGGAGATTGTCTTGACCAGGACCACAACCCTACATGCATTGAAGCAACTGCCATGTGATTGGTTGACTAGATAGTCGCATTAATGAGAAATAGAACAGGTGTTCCTAATAATTCTTTAGGTGAGTGTATATCAAGTACACAAGTGATGAGCAAAGGGGTAACAATGTTTTGAATTTTTGACTTTCAGGCTCCATATCTCACCATCCACTACAGCTTCCAACATGAGGCTACCATCATTTTATAGACAATCATCTTGGCTATCTCATACATAAATTGGACTATTTAGCATATGGTTAGTTATGCAGATTTGTGTCATGAAACTGCATTGTTACTGTTTTTCTCCTAAAATTCTACATTTTAATTTATACTATTTTGTAAATTCACCTTTGACTTTCAACACTGCCTGAATCCTTTGGGACATGCTCTCTATCAGATTTAAGCATGTCTTGAACGAAATCTGTTCCCAGGTCTTTTCTACACGTTCCCATTGTTGGTGCATACTTGTCGACTCACTTGGGTACAAATACAGCTTTTTCTTAAACTCTACCATCAAGTGTTTGATTGGGTTGAGGTCTGGAGACTGTGGGGGCCAATCCAGCACCTCCACTTCATTGTCATTGAACCTTTTAGTTTCCAATCTTGACGTATTCTTCGGGTCAGGGCCGATTCTAGCTCTTCTGCTGCCTGAGGCAAAAATTTTATTGTCTCCCCTGATTAAAAAATAGTATGAAAGCCAAGTAGCCTACTATATATACTGCATAGATAAACATGCACCAGCAGTTATTATACTGCACACATAAATAAATAACAGCAGTGATTATAACACATACTGTATATACCAGCAGTAACTATACTGCACACACAAATATAATCCAGCAGCAATGAATATATCGCGCACATAGATATATACCAGCGCATGAGCCGGCATACTTCTGGGTACCAAGATATGGACAGTCGCTGTTCCTTAACTAGAGCCTCAGTGTCTGCACAACAGCAGAGTAAGACTATCAGGGCCAGTAAAGATGTTCAAAAGTAAGCTTGATATTATATACAAACAGTGGTGTATCTTAGTTTTGTGCTGCCCTAGGCCAGACTAAACTCGGACACCCCCCTAATATAAATTTGACCCACCCCTTCCTGTCAAGGCCAAACCCCTTCCTCTGTAAACCCCAACCCTTCCTCTTTACAATTAATTTGTGTTAGAAGTTGCGCTTTTTTAATTTTTAGAATAATGATACAGGCAGCCATTTTATTTAATACATTTGTGCTAATTTCTGTCTTGGTTGGAGGGGGGTGAGGGGCAGTATTACACAATCTGTATATGTATAAAAATAAAAAGATTGTGTAATACTGCCCCTCACCACCCCTTCAACAGCACAGAAATTAGCACAAATACATTAAATAAAATGGTTGTATCATTATTCTAAAAAAAAAATAATAAAAAATTCTGCCCTAACTGCCCCCTGTGATCATCCAGTCACCATATTTACAGTTAGGGCTGTGTGTCTTTCCATAGCAAATGCAGATTCACAGGCTACCACCCATAAAAGGCCGTCCATACACTGCAGAGGGCAGACAGGGCATGATCGACCGTAATGTAGGGGCACCCACCTATGTGGCCCATACATTGCAGGGGGCAGACAGGGCATGATCTACTGTAATGTAGGGGCACCCACCTATGTGGTCCATACACTGCAGGGGGCAGACAGGGCAATACAGCCACCTCTCACCAACTCAGGGCAGCTGAACACGAACAGGATCAGGTCAAACAGGAGGAAGACCCAGATGTCGAACCAGTAGGAGTGCTGAGACAACGTCAGCAGGCAGCCCTGAGCCTCCCTCCTCCGTTCCGCCAGCTCTGCGGACACTGTCTCCTGCCCGCCTTCATTTTGCCACTGTGCCCACTGCCGAGTGTCCATGCTGCGCTGCGTCAGTGTCTCACAGGGCGACGGCGAGTATTGAGGTCTTTGACAGGGAGGGGTCATATGACAGGAAGAGATTACGTCGTCTCTATGGTGAGAACTGGGAGCATCGCACATACTGGGCACCGCACATCCTCTCATGCTGCCCCCCCATTGGCAAGTGCCACCCTAGGCAAATGCCTTGTTTGCCTCGTGATAGATACACCCCTGTATACAAAGACATTATAAACAATATATACACATACTATATACAGTATATATTATAAATAGTGTTGAGAGAACTTGTGTTTTTAGTTCGGCGTCCAAGGTTCGGGTTATGGGAGAATCTCGTTATGAATACCGCTACCACGGACCATAACGGAATTCTATGACGACATGCACCATAGAAGCCTACAAGAGGCATTCTGTCTTGCATTCCGTCATAAGAGAAGTCTATGCTGGCCATAGTGCATGCCGTCATAAAATTCCGTTATGGTCCGTGGTAGTGGAATCCATAATGGATTCTTAGATAACCCAAACCTTGTACGCCGAACTAAAAACACATGTTCGCTCAACACTAATTATAAACTCTGCCATACATATTACACATACACACATGACACGGCTGTTACAGATATATGCTTATACATTCATACACGTGACACACCTGTACACACACATTACACTTACCATTCCTGCAGATAGCTGGACATCTGACTCCAGACATCCCAGGAAATAGCAGCCATGGGGAAGGGGACGGGGGAGGTGCATAGGACAGGGTTATTACAGTCTCCTCACTGTCGGCAGACTGTCTGTCTGACTACTAGCAGTGAGATGCAGAGAGGAGAGGGGCAGCTGCAGGCTCTCTGTCAGACTGTGTGAAAAGGAGTGAGGCCAAATTGGGGGGGTCCTATCAAACCCCAATATTGTGTAAACCATTCTGGCTAGAAAGGACTGGTCAAATGTGATGTGGGGGCAGTTACTACTTACAGCCAGCAGCAGCGATTTTACACTGGTTCACACTGTACATGAGGAGACAAGTGGGCAGGGCCTCTGCTGTGAGCTGAAGAACAGGCTGCCATCCTTAGTGCAGAGGACTGCAGCCTCTTCACTAAGGAACCCTGTGGGGGTTGGGCTCCCTTCTAGCCCCACTTGCTACAGGAGGAGTCCGTATTCAGGAGCCGTTCTTCACTGAATTACAGGAAGAGCGGTGCCGAAATATTAAGAGCAACCAGCCAGTTCCTGCTGTCTGCCCTCCTCCTGCATAGCACTGACTGCTGATGGGATCACAGATCACAGTTAGTGCTGTGGGGGAGGGAAGAGAGCAGAAACTAAGAAGCCTGCCCTGCCGCTTGTGGAGCGTGTAGGCGGCGTCCTGCAGTGTTTCTTAGCTGCTGTGTGGATGCTTCCCCCTCAAAAACACTGCAAACTGACGCCTCATGGCAGATACAGCCCTGCTTTGGGTGGTTGTCCTACTGGAACACTATGTCATCCTTTTCATACCCATAGTACTCAAGAGTATGAAGTAACTCATCTTGTAGGATACTCACATATAGCTCAGTATTGAGACCACCATCAATCCTGGTCAAATATCAAATGCCTTTGGCTGTGAAACAACCCCAGTGGCTTCCTCCCAGTGGTGTAGCTATGGGGATCGCAGCGGTCGCAGTTGCGACTGGGTCCCTAAGCCAGGGGGCCAAGAGGGCCCCCCTTGCCAGTGGTACTGTACTATTCCCTTTATAAGATGCAGTGCATCTTGTAAAGGGAATGCTAGTGACCACTTCTATACTGGAAGCGCTCACTAGTATGCAGAAGCAGGAGGCGGGGGCGAAGCGCTGTGAGCGCTGTACTTAACCCTCCTCCTGATTACTCTTCTCAGGTCCCACCTTGCTGTTTCCTGGCTGCCTGCAGCATCAGGACGTACAGAATGCACTCTGACCTGACGCTGCAGGAGGTCAGGTGACTGTGCAGCGTGGGCCCTGAGAAAAGAGCCAGGACAGGGAGAGTGGCAGCAGGAAACAGGAGAGGAAAGTTATTTTTATTATTTTAGAGTCTGATATGGAGGTCTTATTGGGGGTCTAGAAAGGTTTAATGGTCTGGAGGTTTTACTGGGGGTATGAAGTGGTCTGATTAGGGGTCTGGAGAGGTCTCATAGGGAGTCTGGAGGTCGTACTGGGGGTCTGAAGTGGTCTGATTGGGGGTCTGGAGAGGTCTCACAGGGGGTCTGGAGAGGTCTAATGAGGGTTCTGGAGGTCTCATTGGGGGTCTGGAGTGCTTTCACAGGGGGTTCTGGAGTGGTCTCACTGGGGGGTCTGGATAGGTCTAATGGGGGTATAGAAATCTAATTGGGGGTCTGAAGAGGTCTAATGGGGGTCTTATCTGAGGTCTGATATTGGGCCCGGGTCTTACATGGAGGTCTAATGGGGGGTCTGATCTGAGGTCTAAAAATGGGGTCTGACAGAGGTCTAAAGGGGGTTTGATCTAAAATGGGGGGTCTCATTTAGGGTTTTATCTGGGTCTGATCTGAAAGGGGGATTTCTTTGTATTGACGCACAATATAAAGAGGTGTTTATGTACTGACACTCTGTGTGGTACCAGTATTTTCAGGGGGACTTTTTCTGCAGGATAACATTGGGGGCACAGCAGACACAGTATTGGAGGTGGCAGAATGGGGTGTTGAGAAGGTGAGGAGGATGATGGAAAAGTAGGAAAATAAGATGTCTGTTAGACACGAGGCGCAGCTGAAAGAAGTCACTATGGCGGTCTGGTTTGAGAGGAGAAGACACACAGGAGCGCGCGTTCACAGGAACCGAAGGTAAACCAGTGGATCTACAGCCTGCCAGCGGCGATCATTCGCTGGCAGGCTGTAGATGCGATTTTTAACCCCTGAAAGGTATATCAGACACTGTTTTGTTAACAGCGTCTGATATACCTGCTACCTGGTCCTCTGGTGGTCCCTTTTGCTTGGATCGACCACCAGAGGACACAGGCAGCTCCGTAATAAGTAGCACCAAGCACCACACTACACTACACCCCCCTGTCACTTATTAACCCCTTATTAACCACTGATCACCCCCCTGTAAGGCTCCATTCAGACGTCCATATGTGTTTTGTGGATCCGTGGATCCACGGATCCGTAAAACACGGACACCGGCAATGTGCTTTCCGCATTTTGCGGATCCACTCATTGCCAGAACTATATAGGACATGTTCTATAGGCTCTACAAAAAACGCAGTGTTCGCCCGATCAGGCCTGATCTTGTGCGCACACTAGCGTTCAGTCCGCCCCACCGCAGTGACAGAATTTTCTTTTTATGAACACTGCAAAAACACCGTAAAATCGCTGCGGTGCTATAAAGATCACCTTTGAGGGGCATGGCGAGTTTATAGAAGATTTTGTTTTTTTTGGCACAAGTTAGCGCAAATTATTTTTTTGTTTTTTTGTTTTTTCTTACAAAGTCTCATATTCCACTAACTTGTGACAAAAAATTAAATCTCACATGAACTTACCATTCCCCTTACGGAATCCAAATGCATAAACATTTTTTGACATTTATATTCCAGACTTCTTCTCACGCTTTAGGGCCCCTAAAATGCCAGGGCAGTATAAATACCCCACAAGTGACCCCATTTTGGAAAGAAGACACCCCAAGGTATTCCGTGAGGGGTATGGTGAGTTCATGTAAAATTTTATTTTTTGCCACAAGTTAGTGGAATATGAGACTTTGTAAGAAAAAAAAAATAAAAGAAAAAAATCATTTTTCGCTAACTTGTGACAAAAAATAAAAACTTCCATGAACTCACTATGCCCATCAGTGAATACCTTAGGGTGTCTACTTTCCGAAATGGGGTCATTTGTGGGGTGTTTCTACTGTCTGGGCATTGTAAAACCTCAGGAAACATGACAGGTGCTCAGAAAGTCAAAGTGCGTAAATTCACATTTTTGCACCATAGTTTGTAAACGCTATAACTTTTACCCAAACCAATAAATATAAACTTATTGCAATTTTTTTTTATCAAAGACATGTAGAACAATAAATTTAGAGAAAAATGTACAGGGTGGGCCATTTATATGGATACACCTTAATAAAATGGGAATGGTTGGTGATATTAACTTCCTGGTTGGTGGCACATTAGTATATGTGAGGGGGGAAACTTTTCAAGATGGGTGGTGACCATGGCGGCCATTTTGAAGTCGGCCATTTTGAATCCAACTTTTGTTTTTTCAATAGGAAGAGGGTCATGTGACACATCAAACTTATTGGAAATTTCACAAGAAAAACAATTGTGCGCTTGGTTTTAACGTAACTTTATTCTTTCATGAGTTATTTACAAGTTTCTGACCACTTATAAAATGTGTTCAATGTGCTGCCCATTGTGTTGGATTGTCAATTCAACCCTCTTCTCCCACTCTTCACACACTGATAGCAACACCGCAGGAGAAATGCTAGCACAGGCTTCCGGTATCCGTAGTTTCAGGTGCTGCACATCTCGTATCTTCACAGCATATGCTGTGTTGCTATCAGTGTGTGAATAGTGGGAGAAGAGGGTTGCATTGACAATCCAATACAATGGGCAGCACATTGAACACATTTTATAAGTGGTCAGAAACTTGTAAATAACTCATGAAAGAATAAAGTTATGTTAAAACCAAGCAAACCATTGTTTTTCTTGTGAAATTCCCAATAAGTTTGATGTGTTCACATGACACTCTTCCTATTGAAAAAACAAAAGTTGACTTCAAAATGTCCGCCATGGTCACTACCCATCTTGAAAAGTTTTCCCCCTCACATATACTGATGTGCCACAAACAGGAAGATAATATCACCAACCATTCCCATTTTATTAAGGTGTATCCATATAAATGGCCCACCCTGTATATAGAAATGTAGTTTTAATTGAAACATTTTACAACAGAAAGTGAAAAATTGTTTTTTTGCAAAAATTTCTGTCAATTTCGATTAATATAAAAAAAAGTAAAAATGTCAGCAGCAATGAAATACCACCAAATGAAAGCTCTATTAGTGAGAAGAAAAGGAGGCAAAATTAATTTGGGTGGTAAATTGTATGACCGAGCAATAAACCGTGAAAGTAGTGTAGTGCAGAATTGTAAAATGTGGTCTGGTCATTAAGGGGGTTTAAGCTAGGGCGGCTGAAGTGGTTAAAAGGGTTGTCTGCTTTGCTATGCTATGGCAAGCAGGTGAACAGAGCAGAGAAAGCAGTTCTCATATAAGCGCTGCCCTCTCTTTAAACAGCTGATCGGCGGGCGTTCTGGGGGACCCTGCCAATCTGATATTTATGACCTATACTGGGGATAGGTCATCAGTAGTAAAAAGAGGAAAACCCCTTTAACAGTAGGACTGGAGTGAAGGGGTTAGGTTGAGAATTTGGCATTGGGGGGAGCATTTAAATTTTTGCCTCGGCAACAGAAAAGCTAGGTGCACCAGCGCTGAGTGAAGAGGGAGGGGGCCCAAGCTGAACTCTTACACCAGGGCCCATTAGCCTTTAGCTATGCCTCTGCTTCCTCCTCAGAAGTTGACAGTTCCTTCAATTTCTCGACCCATTAGCCTCCTTTTCCCTTGTTTCTTCCAGACCCATTTGCACCTTTCAGAGCCCATTCTATGGACTTTAGTCTCATTACTCGTTCCCAATCTTCTACTGTCCACTTTATGTACTTTTTTCAAACTCGATCCAATGCTTCTTATGATGATATTGCATGGACATTTGTGATCTTACTATTACAAAGCATATGAGCCACCTCCACTGCTGCATTTGTTGCACCAGGACTGATAGACCTTGTGATGGGCCTACTCCGATATTTTGCCTGGAAGTTCGTCAATCCTTTTCGCTTTGGAATGGATTGACGAACTTCATTTTGTATTCTTCCAACTGTCATGGTAATTTTCTTGGCCGAGATACTGCAATTGATGAGCTGGATTATGGTATTTCTCTTTTCTTGGGAAATCCTCTTCATGGCTGCTCCTGGATTCAAACCTGTGACCTTTTGTTGGGAATCAATCTAATAACTCACTGATCTCTTAGGGAATGTGAGAACAGATTGTAATTTGTAGTATACGAGAATAAAAAGATTGTTCCACCACCAGGAGCAAAACAGTAACAATCCAGTTACATAACAAGAATCGGTATAACTAATCATATGCTAAATAGTTCCAAGTCTAATTTATGTATACGATAGCCAAGATGATTGTCTATAAAATGATGGTAGTCTCATGTTCAAAGCTGTAGTGGAAGGTGAGATATGGAGCCTGAAAGTCAAAAGTTCAAAACATTGTTACCTTTTTGATTGTCAGTTTATGCCTATACAATGGAATCCATCTGAGGTATATGTCAAAGGTGCGTGTCAGGAAATTCTTCTGACATATCTGATAATCATTGGAAAACACTGTTAAAGTAGTGTAAATGATAACCAGAGCACACATACGTCAGACATATACTGTGAATGCCACATGCACTGAAAAGGTGTGCAGAATATAACAGCTTGTTTTCACACAAAATAGTACAAGGTGCACGCCAACAGATGTAGATGTATTAGCTGTCAGATTTTCTACCTTTTTCCTTTAATTGATTTTGTACAAAATTTCTGATACAAAGTATATGTTACACACTCTAATGTGAGTTTAAAATCATCACATTATGGTAGACATTTAAACAGCTGTAGAGGTTGCTATGTATTAACATGATTCATGGTCCCTGACAGCAGTGTCTCTGATGCTCCCACAGGAGCGTAAAATACAAAATTCCACACATGTTCAAATTTCACTGCCTGCAGCTATAAGAAGGGGAAAAACATAAAACTGTTAAAAATGCTTTAAGTCTAAAAGCATTAGGGATACTCTAGGGGTCAAATCGAAATTACAATGTTAAAAAAAGAGTTGCACGCTATAGAGATTAATATGTCAGTGTTCGATTGTTGTGATAATGTAGAATACAATTAAAATGGCATGTAAAACCTCTTCACATAAATAAATCTCGCACTATATCCAGTATAGAACAGTGAAGTCAAAAATAGATCTACAATTCCTTACTAATGATGTTATTCACAAACATTATATATAATCTGTTCTGTATTAGATATTTTTACTAAAATGTGTAATAAGAGGATCCAGCATCAGACTGAGGTTTTTTGAACCCACCAGAGAAAATTATTCTTGGGGCCCAGCCTCTATAGCATCATTAATGGCTAATAGGTTTTGAATCAAAGAAATAGAGCCAGGTGGCAAGTGGTTATCTCTAGTGATGAGCGGCAAGGGCAATATTCGAATTTGCGATATTTCACAAATATTTGGTAGAATATTCATCATATATTCGTGAATTCGAGATTATTTTCTTGATTGTGAAAAAATCGGCAATGTAATATTCACGTAATGTGCGCGAAATACAGGCGTGGGTCATTATAGCTACATTTTTGAAGCTGCTAGAAGTTTCCTGAGACTGAAGAAAATGGTTGGCACGGCAGAACATTGCAATAGCTTTACATGCAGATAGTGTGCTTCAATTTATTCGCGATTGCGAAATATGCACTAATTATGCAAATATTTGGGCGCAATATGTGTAACTTCACATTTTAACAGGTCAGACTACTAAGTATTGTTGTGAACTTGTGACATCACAGCACAGGTATGTATGTATATATGTATGTAGCATACATACATACGGTACATACAGCACTAGATAGGTTCTGCTGTCCATACATACATGCTACATATCAGCTACACTACAGTCATGTGAAAAAATTAGGACACCCTTTGAAAGCATGTGGTTTTTTGTAACATTTTTAATAAAAGGTTATTTCATCTCCGTTTCAACAATACAGAGAGATTAAAGTAATCCAACTAAACAAAGAAAACTGAAGAAAAGTCTTTTCAAGATCTTCTGTAAATGTCATTCTACAAAAATGCCTATTCTAACTGAGGAAAAAGATAGGACACCCTCACATGTATTCCCTCTTAAATTGGCTCAGATCTCACACAGGTATATCACACCAGGTGCACATAATTAGTAGATCGTTACTCTGCATGTTGAATGAGGCTTGCCCTATTTAAACCTCAGACATTTAGTTTGGTGTGCTCCTGACTGTTGAAGTGAGAGTGAGCACCATGGTGAGAGCAAAAGAGCTGTCAGAGGACTTCAGAAAAAAGATTGTAGCAGCCTATGAGTCTGGGAAGGGATTTAAAAAGATCTCAAAAGATTTTGAAATCAGCCATTCCACTGTCCGGAAGATAGTCTACAAGTGGAGGGCTTTCAAAACAACTGCCAACATGCCCAGGACTGGTCGCCCCAGCAAGTTCACCCCAAGAGCAGACCGCAAGATGCTAAAAGAGGTCTCCAAAAACCCTAAAGTGTCATCTCGAGAACTACAGCAGGCTCTGGCTACTGTTGATGTAGAAGTACATGCCTCTACAATCAGAAAGAGACTGTACAAGTTTAACTTGCATGGGAGGTGTGCAAGGAGGAAACCTTTGCTTTCCAAGAGAAACATCGAGGCCAGACTGACATTTGCCAGAGATAAAGTTGACAAAGACCAGGACTTCTGGAATAATGTTCTTTGGACAGATGAGTCCAAAATTGAATTATTTGGACACAACAGCAGAGGACATGTTTGGCGTAAACCAAACACAGCATTCCAAGAAAAGAACCTCATACCAACTGTGAAGCATGGAGGTGGAAGTGTCATGGTTTGGGGCTGCTTTGCTGCAGCAGGACCTGGTCAGCTCACCATCATAGAATCCACGATGAATTCTACTGTGTATCAGAAGGTGCTTGAAGAACATGTGAGACCATCAGTTAGAAAATTAAAGCTGAAGCGGAACTGGACCATGCAACATGACAATGACCCAAAACATACTAGTAAATCAACCAAAGATTGGCTGAAAAAGAAGAAATGGAGAGTCCTGGAATGGCCAAGTCAAAGTCCAGATTTGAATCCCATTGAGATGCTGTGGGGTGACTTGAAAAGGGCTGTACGTGCAAGAAACCCCTCAAACATCTCACAGCTGAAAAAGTTCTGCATTGAGGAGTGGGGTAAAATTTCCTCAGACCGATGTCGAAGACTGGTAGATGGCTACAAGAACCGTCTCACTGCAGTTATTTCAGCCAAAGGAGGTAACACTCGCTATTAGGGGCAAGGGTGTCCTATCTTTTTCCTCAGTTAGAATAGGCATTTTTGTAGAATGACATTTACAGAAGATCTTGAAAAGACTTTTCTTCAGTTTTCTTTGTTTAGTTGGATTACTTTAATCTCTCTGTATTGTTGAAACGGAGATGAAATAACCTTTTATTAAAAATGTTACAAAAAACCACATGCTTTCAAAGGGTGTCCTAATTTTTTCACATGACTGTATATAACTATCTAACCTACACTATCTCCCACTAACTATCTGTAATTATATATATATATATATATATATATATATATATATATATATATATAAGCTAGCTAACTAACTATCTAATGTAATGATACAGCAAAGCACAGAGCACAAAATTAACACTGCTGTCTCTCTCAGATCTGCAAAATACTGCATACAAGGGCTGCTGAGGAGGTTCTTATATAGTAAGGGGAAGGCAAATTTCCTATTGGTTGCTAGGGATGTTGCTAAGCTCAGACAGACATTGCAGCCTTCTCATTGGCCCACTAGCAAGAAGGGAAGGTACCTATGAAAAAAAAAATCTAGGATATTCAAAATTACAATATATATCACTATATTCTAAATATTTGCGAATTCTCGAAGTGACGATAGTCACGATTAATATTCGTTATTCGAATATTCGCGCTCAACACTAGTTATCTGCAAAGTCTGCTGCAAATGTTTTTTTCTTTTCTCCTGCACCTTTGGGGCCAACTAGCAAATCAGAGCCTAGGCCCACCAGAGGAACCTCTCGTACTCTAGTGGGCCAGTCCAACCCAGAGGGGATCTTTAGTAAGAGTATTTGATGGGGGAAAAGTGTCAGGGAGACTTTTAGTCTGAATGCTAATAACCGCTTCCATTATGGCAATATTACAAGAGGCACAGGGAGGTGGGGGCAGAGCTGTGGTTATTGTTGAATTTAGAGTTCCTGCAACATGAATTGGGCGTCATACGGGAACACCTTGATAAAGCTGTTAATAAGCTTAAGGAAGCCCTCCCTGTACAGGACTATGACACATTTAACCAATTGCTCTGCCTATTTGGAGAAATTTAGGAAGGAGCAGGAGGTGATCAAACGACGGAAATGGTTGCGGGATGAAGAGTATTACAGACGGGGTAATGTGTATACCTGGCAAGAACCAAAAGGTCAGAGACGACAACCGTTTTATGGTAACCCCAGTAATAACAAAAGAAGCAATACTAGCCCCAGGAGGAGAATGGCATCAACTAATGAAGAGGGAGCCAAACAAGCTGCACAGCGGCATGATGATGGTTTTTTAGGCCCAGCCATGGACCCAAAAGGACCAGACGTGGTGGACAGAGACAATACAAATGGAGAAAAAGAACAAACGGAGTATAAGGAATCGGCCAATAAGGAAAAGGAATCCATAGTGGTAAATATATCTTCCCACACACTGACAACCGCGCAAACTGAGCTCCTATCTAAAGGTCTAATGTTTTGCCCTGCGGTGGGAGTGGATTGGTTTCAACTTGAAGTTGATTTGCAAAAATTTTTAGAAGTATAAAATTGAAGGTGTGGTTTTCTAAAACTGACAAACAGGCGATTGGTGGTGACATTGAGCAGGGTTGTGAACTCTCTCTCTCCGCAATGTGGGTTTACATGCCAAGAGTGACTTCACACCGCAGATCAAATGTCCAGCCATAGACACATATCAATGCAGTGAGGGCAGATATTGAGAACTTGAAAGACTATGACAATAGGAGGTCTCAAGCATCCAAACATGACGTCTGCAGAGATACGTGCATTGGGTGAACTGTGCAACGACGGCTCCCTCACGGTCAAACCGTCCGACAAGGGGGGGTGCCGTCGTTGTGATGGACATCGAATGGTACGTCTCCGAGATACAGAGACAGCTGGGAGATTCCCTGGTATACAGACGGCTTAATCATGACCCCAAATTTGAAGTGATGAAGGTTATCACTAGAATACTAGATAGAGCGAAAATAGGAGGTTTGATCGATGAAGCTCTGTATAAGTATCTATTGATAACACAGCCTAAGACACCATTGATCTATGTGTTACCTAAGATTCATAAGTGTATACAAAATCCCCCGGGGAGACCCATTGTCTCCGGGAGGGAGTCTGTGTTCTCCAATTTGGCTATTTTCTTAGATAAGATACTTAGAAGGTTTGCGGTTGGAGCCAAATCTTACATACGAGATACAGGTGACTTCCTGAATAAAATTGCTAACGTGGAAGTGACGGCGAAGACTCTGCTAGTCTCTTTTGATGTGGTGAGCCTCTACACCTCTATCAACCATGATAGGGGTGTAGAGGCAGTCAGGAAATGTCTGGCTTTAACCCAATACACGGACGATTGTAGGGAGTTCATATTGGACCTGCTCGGTGTAGTATTGAGATATAATTATTTTGCTTTTCAAGATGGCTACTACCTTCAACAGCGGGGAACCGCAATGGGTTCAAATATGGCGCCGAATTACTCCAACATTTTCATGTCGGGCCTGGAGGCTGAACACGTCTGTGTCTCACCACTTCAGCCTAGTGCGGGGGTGGTGGAGATACATAGACGATGTTTTTGTCATCTGGGACAGCACTGAGAGTGAGTTGGCTATCTTTCATACATTTTTGAATGAAATAGATCCTGAGATTCAGTTTACTCTCACGTGCTCCACGAGCAGGTCCAATTTCTGGACACCATGGTGATCAAACAGGGCACTGTATTGGTGACTGATTTGTTCACCAAGCCAACGGATTGTAACAAACTATTGAGGTTTGAGAGCTGCCATCCGCGATCCATGGTTAAAACTCTGCCACGGAGCCAGTTCCTCCGTGTGCAACGTATAGTTAAAGATCTAGAATTACGAAACATGAGATTGTCGCAGATGGCAGACAAGTTCCTCAATAGAGGGTACCCTAGAAGATTGGTCCATAGACAGTTGGATGAACTAGAGTCTAGGAACCCTAGGGATGTTAGTAAACAGACTAGGGTGCCATTCATCTCTACGTTTACTGAGGGCAGCTATCAGTGCCATTAAAAAAAACTGGCCGATACTCAGTAGTAACTTTAAAAAGGTTAAGGATTTTGCCGTGCCCCCTCTGATGTCGTACAGGAGAGCTGACAGCCTGAGGGACAAGCTAGTTAAAGCAGAAGTGGTTGGAGGTAAGGCCCCCGTTCAGACCTATATAGGTCGTAAAAAATATGGATGTTACCCGTGTTTAGGCTGTGTCAACTGTAGCTATATGTTAAAAGGGGAGAAATTCACACACCCAGTACTGAAGACGCAATTTGAAATACGACATTTCTTGACCTGTGATAGTTCATTTGTGATTTATCTTCTGTCTTGCCCCTGCAACCTCTTTTATGTAGGGGAAACCATTTGTGATGTCAAGACCAGAATGAACTATCACAGATATTCGATCCGTCAAAAGAGGAGAGATCTCCCTGTGCCGAAGCACTTTGCTGAGGCTGGGCACAGAGAGAGGGACCTCAAATTTAGGGTGATAGACCACATCCCCCCACTTAAAAGGGGAGGTAACAGGGAAAGATTACTAAAACAACGTGAGATCATGTGGATACATAGGTTACATACATTGAAGCCTGATGGCCTCAATGCTGAATGTAGATGGGAACTATGTGGGTAATGAATGTGTACAGTACTTACTAACGTGGGGGTCCTCGACCATTCTGTCTGGTGTGGGGGATACATAACAGTGCTCGCTTTCTTGTAAATATAACTATTGTATATTGATACATATTTCATTCATTCTAGATCACTCTGGATGAGCTTGATGAACCTTTGTCTATGTACTGGATGGAGCCGCTTATGGACCTTGGATATATGAACGCGAAAGTGACCATCGTGTGAAGACATGCGGGACGATGGCTGAGTGTCTGGATGGGTTGCATGATGCACATTATGTCTACTGATGTTTTTACAGCGGTTTAATTTGTTGAGACAGTGTATGCCATTTCACTAGCCACACCTGGGAGCTGGTGGCTTTATATACATATTATTGTTTTATGTGTAGGTAGATGGGAGGGGTGTGTCCCATTGTAACCACATGTAATGAAGGTATATTAGTGGTGGCCACTGGGGATGATGCAATTGCTTTTGGCTAATAGGCTGAGTTTGATTGCCTTCCCCCTGGGCCAATCCCACGTATTCTAAGCTGCACTGATATTTAGACTATGTGCATATGTATACGTCCTGGCGTCTCTGCGATCGTCCGCATGTCTAAACACGGTATACATCACTGCGGTTACTGAACACGCCTCCGCTTGCGGTGCGACTGATGCCGAGTCACATGACCTGGCCCCCCTCCCCTCGCTGCTGCTGCTCCTACGGTGCACTCCATTGGATGGCGTTGCGGTCCATGGAGTTATCACGTGGGAGCGCGGCGGGGGCGTGGCCAGAGACGTCTGGCCCGGCGCATACGCACCGCCGACGGGGGGACGCCAATTCTGGCTGGTTCTATGTGTCCAAGTGTGGTGAGCTCCTTCCTGTTTTTAATTTGTGATATGGTACAGCGGCACCAATAACAGATGATTTTAACTCTATATGCACCTAGCACTTATGCATAGCATTCACCTTATGTAGCCATGCACGAAATGGACACGTATTTTATTTAAACAAAATAGAGGTATATAAATATATCTGTACACACGGTTCTTAATATTACTATGATCACTTTTGTAACTTTTGTACGCTCTGGTTGGAGTATATCTGTAATGTTTATCACACACTGATGTCATGTGACGATATAGTTAGAGATCATGTGACTTGATTGAAGACATGTGTAACCACTGATTGTAATTGATTTGTATTGAATTGTGGGTATATATATACCTTGTCATATGCACTGTTATATAGCTTGATAAAGACCTCATTGAGCAGGCCGAAACGTTGCTTGGATTAAAGTTTGGGGTCTTCACCCGTTCACCTAAAGCTGGAAGTGCTGCCTCGTCATTTGCTAAGTTATATACCGTGGAGGAAGGGCCGACCTCTGTGGGGAATTTCACCCAGTTCACCATCTCTGACTGTGCTGCTGCACTATTTGTGAATTTTATATAATATATATATATATATATATATATACACACACATATATAAAAGCTAGCTAACTATCTAATGTAATGATACAGCAAAGCACAGAGCACAAAAATAACACTGCTGTCTCTCTCAGATCTGCAAAATACTGCATACGAGAGCTGCTGAGGAGGTTCTTATATAGTAAGGGGAAGGCAAATTTCCTATTGGTTGCTAGGGATGTTGCTAAGCTCAGACAGACATTGCAGCCTTCTCATTGGCCCACTAGCAAGAAGGGAGGGTACCGATGAAAAAAAAAAATCTAGGATATTCAAAATTACGAATATATATCACTATATTCTAAATATTCGACGAAGTGACGATATTCACGATTAATATTCGTTATTCGAATATTCACGCTCAATACTAGTTATCTGCAAAGTCTGCTGCAAATGTTTTTTTCTTTTCTCCTGTACCTTTGGGGCCAACTAGTAAATCAGAGCCTAGGCCCACCAGAGGAACCTCTCGTACTCTGGTGGGCCAGTCCAACCCAGAGGGGATCTTTAGTAAGAGTATTTGATGGGGGAAAAGTGTCAGGGAGACTTTTAGTCTGAATGCTAATAACCGCTTCCATTATGGCAATATTACAAGAGGCACAGGGAGGTGGGGGCAGAGCTGTGCTTGCTTTACGCCCTTCCCCTGGTCTTCTTCCGGGTTCTGCTGAGGTGTCCTGACCGCCACCTCGGCAGGACATAGTGCACTTCGGCACGTGCTATGACCTGAGCCATGGAGCGGTGAGTCCTGGATATGTTGCTCCGTCCTAAGCGAGGCAAGTATGTATTATTTTTTTTAAACGTCTGATCTGAGGTCTGCGGAGGTGAGATCTGAGGCTGAGTAGGGCTGGGGAGTTGGGGTCAGATCAGAGGCTGGCATGGTCTGATTGGGCATCTGATCTGATAGGCTGGGGGATCCGATCTGAGTGGGGCTAGGGGGTCTGATCTGGGGTTGATAGGGTCTGATTGGGGGTCTGATTTAAGTCTGATGGGGCTGATGGGGGTTTATTTGAGGCTGATGGGGACTGGTGGGTCCCATTGGATGCTGATTGGGGCTGGGGAGTCTGATCTGAGGTTGATTGGGGGTCTGATTTGAGTCTGATAGGAGCTAGGGGTCTTATGGAGGTCTGATCTTAGGCTAATGAGGCTGAGGGGGTCTGATCTGAGGCTGATGGAGGCTGGGGGGTCTGATAGGACGCTGATCTGAGGCTAATGGAGGCCTGTTGGGGGGTTTGATGGGAGGTTGGGGGGTCTGATCTGAGGCTGATGGAGGTTGAGGGGTTTCATTGTGGCTGATGGAGCTTTAGGGTCTGACTTTGAAGTCTAATCTGAGGTCAGATAAAGAATATGGATCTGATGAGGATTAGGGATCTGACAAGGGTCTGATCTGAGGTCTAATGAAGAATGGGGGCCTACCCTGATGGAATGGAAAATATTTTTGTCTTATTTAACAGACATCTAAGATTGTATAGCAGAATATATTATAGATAAAGATTCTGGGATCTATAATAGAATTTAATTACTATAAGTAGCTGGGTGTGTTGGTATGTATTCAATGTTAGCCTATGAAAACTATTTCACCCACAGTCAGACTGCAGGGTACACGGTTCCAATTTCCAGGCATTGTATATCCACTGTGCTGTTACCTGAGTTTTTCAGCCAAATTACTGATTGCTCTTTTCTCCTGAAGAGTCCCTAATTTTTAGCTGATGGATAGATCTGTATTAGGTCTTATGCACACGAACTTTGTGCATCCGTTTCGTGCATTGGGGACCGCAATTTGCAGTAACATGCATAGGGAGTCTGCTGTGGTAGTGAAATTATACTCTGAGTCAGTATGACATGCAGATGACAGGCGTCGCTCTTAGAATTACTGCACACTTCACTTATTTGGGCAGTCACGGGGCCAAAACTGACCAAATGACACAAGTATGGATGTTAACACACATGCTTTATATGAGACATGTTATTTAAACTAAATGTAACTAAATGCGTTAAGCAATTGCTTTTCAATGGCTTTTGTTTCAGGATAACGCGATGATTTAAGAAATTTGAGTTAAGAGTGTGTGTGTGTGTGTGTGTGTGTGTTACCCCTGCTACGTCTGTATGAACTCAGCCTTACAGGTCGATAATAGTGAAAAGAAGAAGCGCACTACTTTTACACGGTTGTGAGGTGATTCCACATAGATATCTACAGAACTTGTTCTATTAAAAGCTTATACAAGTAGAGTCCCCCGACATAGTGGAGAAGGTGTCAGCAGTAAGTCTGTGTTGATGTTTATTTGGCCCTTCCTCTGATCCGTCAGAACAATAACCCCCAGAAAACTGATCCTGTCTGTTGAGCATCGGCCTTCACACGGTCAGCATTTGGTCAGTAATCGATCAGTATTTCTAATGCCCAAAAAAAAAACAGGAGTGAATCCAAAACAGAGATGACCGAGTCAACCATTCAAGAACCCCTGGATTTCTGGTCAAGACACGTCCGCTAGCTGACACTGGGAGTTGAGGCCTCTCGAAGTGACCCCTGCTGCCACGGCCCCTTACTCTGCTGCGACCTCTGCCTGCGCCAGAAACATTTAGGCCTCTGCCACTCCCCTATGCAGTGCCTGGTAGTGTTGATTGAGCACCAAAGTGCTCGAGTGCTCGAGTAGAACACCTCGGGATGCTCGGTACAATGGAAGTCAAAGGGAGAACCCAAGCATTAAACCAGGCTCCCCCTGCTCTGAAGAAAGGAGGGTGTCTGGTTCACATGAAAAGGTCAGAAATTGATGGAAACACCACTGAAATGGTTTGGGGACAGCATGGGGAGGATGTCTGGATGCATTTTGGACTCCCAGGTCGCTGCTGGGAACGATGTTGTCCAAGTAGTATGCCAATTTTACAGACTGACAATAATAAGCACCAAACCGAAGATAAAATCGATTTTAGAGGAGAAATTGTTAGGAAACATTCTTTCCTGTATTTTAACTTGTATATAAAGTGCAAGTGCTGCCAAAAATTACAAGGAAGAGGCACTCCGATACAACCTCTATATCACATAAAGGAGGGCCTCATTCACATTGTTGTACAATTGTTCAGGTAGTGAAACTCCTACACTCATAAAGCCTATGCACTAAGTGAAAGGGCTGCCAAAAATTACAAAGAACTGTCACTCCAATACACCCTTTATTACACATAAAGGAGGACATCATGCACTCCCTTGAAAAATTATGATTGCTGGCCTGCTAGTGACTAGTGATGGACAAACATCTGCCAGGACGGTTCGCGAACGCGTGAACACGATTAAATGTTCGCGAACCGCAAGTTTGCGGCGGGTGCCATTCATTTTAATCAGCTCATATTTGCAGCCAAGAAATAATTACTAGATGTGCACAAACAGTCCCAAACATGGACAGTGACATACCAGATGTATTATTCGAATTAGCGATCTCCATTCATTATTTTCAATGCGAAATATCGGCAATATAATTTTCGCGTACGCGCAAATGCACTATACAGTACCCAAATGCACTAAAGAAAGTATATTGGTATATAACACCCCACTTCAGTTTTTGTTTTGGGGGGGGGGGGGACTGGTATATCACACCAGTAGAAATTATTTGTTCCAATAACGCTTGTCCCTCTATATACCTGCAGTATCGCAGCAGAACCGAACACAACTACCGCACAATACAAATGCACTATAATATACTTTCTAACATAGAAAGTATATTATAACATTGTACAAGGAAGGCAATCCATTAGAATATACATAAAGATAAAACGTAACCTTTAATAATGTTACTATGAGGGTCCATTCACACGTCCATAAGTGTTTTGCAGATCCGCAAAACACGGACACCGGCAATGTGCATTCCGCAATTTGCGGACCGCACATCGCCGGCACTATAATAGAAAATGCCTAATCTTGTCTGCAATTGCGGACAAGAATAGGACATGTTCTATTTTTTTGCGGAAACAGAAGCACGGATCCGCAGGTGCGGATGTGGATCCGCAAATGCGTATGCGGACAGCACATTCCGGCCCCATTGAAAATGAATGGGTCTGCACCCATTCCGCAAAATTGCGGAACGGATGCAGGCCCATTTTGCGGACTTGTGAATGGAAAAGATATCCCTCAAAATGAAAATAAATTAAATTATTAAAGTTGAGCAAAAAGCATAGATGTGGTAGGCAATAACAAGTGCTCGGCGGCACCAAATCAGAAACCATATGTCCTACCACAATCTGGGGGGTTCCAGTGCACATCCATGAATCCCGGAAGAAAAGCAAAAAACATCTATCCCTGGGCTAGATGATGATGTGGTATTGAAGGACAGGGTGGGCAAAGAACTGTCCTGATATTGCCCTACAGGGGGGTGCTATTCTGGCCCTGATAGCCTAACCACAAACCACCTGCCCTGATAAGAGCGACCCCGTCCAGAACCTTAACCTATATAAAAATGGCCCTAGTAAGCCCCTAGGCCCCTGACTTCCAGGTGATCACTATGTAGATCTATGTGTTTTTGACTCATTATAAAAGTATATTATAAGTATATTGCACCCCTCTGTGTATCACACCTATCGATAGCACACCTATACCAGTCCTTAAAAATACTTTTTTCGCCTTATTAGCTAGCGTTTGGTGTCCCTAAAAGCCTGTCCCTGCTCCACACAGCAACCTCTCCCTACACTGGCAAAAGACTGAATGTAAAATGGCGTCCAGATCAGGTTTATTTATAAGGTAGGGGGTATGTCCATGTGCTGAAACGTCTCAATTGGCTGTCCTGTACCACCTGATGGATGTGTCATGGTTCAAAGTTCTTCACAATGTAAAAGAATATGGCGGGTGCGAATATCTCCATAAGTTCGCATGTTTGAACTGTTGGAACTGCCGTGTGTTCCCCTCGTCTCCCCTCCTTGGTTGCCCAAGGAACTACGGACTCTTCTGCCAGTGTTGTCAGCTGGAAATTGCGTATAGCACAAGGGTCACGGGAAAGGCAGCATAACATAAAGTCAGCCATGTGTGCCAGAGTCCCAACAGACAAGATTTTCCTGTCCTCATCAGGAGGATGACTCTCAATCCCCTCATCCTCTTCCACCTCTTCGGCATATCCACGCTGAACAGATGGAATAAACCTGCTGTGGGTACTACCCTCTGTAGTGTAGGCAACCGTCTCCTGCTCATCTTCATCATCATCTAATTCGCGCTGAGAAGACGAATGGAGGGTGATCTGGCTATCACATTGGGTACTTTCTTCCCCCATTTCCACCTCTTCCACATGCAAAGTGTCCTCTTTCATTGTGAGCAGCGAGCATTTTAGTAGACACAGAAGTGGGATGGTTACGCTGAAAATAGCGGCATCACCGCTCACCATCTGTGTTGATTCCTCAAAGTTGCGTAAAAAAAGCTCAGAGGTCAGACATCCATGCCCACTCGTCACTTGTGAAGAGTGGAAACTGACTGAAAAGACGGCGACCATGTTGCAGCTGTTATTCCACTACTGCCCTCTGCTGTTCACAAAGACTGGCCAACATGTGGAACGTCGAGTTCCAGCAAGTGCTCACATCGGACAACAGTCGGTGAGCTGGCAATTGCAAGCACTGCTGCAGCGTTGCCAGACCGGCGGCAGCTGTAGATGGCTTTCGGAAATGGGCACACATGCTGCACACCTTCACCAGTAGCTCAGGCAAATTGGGGTAGGTTTTGAGAAACCGCTGAACCAGTTGAACAGATGAAGTTGAACAAGTGGGCTAGGCATGGTATGTGTGTGAGCTTGTCAAGCTCCAAAGCCGCCACCAAGTTACGGCCATTATCAGACACAACCATGCCTGGTTGTAGGTTGAGTGGCGAGAGCCACAGCTCTGTCTGGTCCCTTATACCCTGCCACAGCTCTGCAGCGGTGTGCTGTTTGTCACCTAAACATGTTAGTTTAAGCGTGGACTGTTGCCGCTTCCCCACTGCAGTGCTACACTGCTTCCAGCTACTGACTGATGGCTGACTGGTGCTGCAAGATGATAATTCAGAGGTAGAAGAGGAGGAGAAGGGGGGATTGCAGCCACTAATGTAGGTGATGATGGAAATTGTGATGGAAGTAAGGCTCGCAATCTTTGGCGTCGGTAGCATCTGTGCCATCCCAGGGTACGACTCTCTCGCAGCCTCCACAATGTTCACCCGGTGTGCTGTCAGGGAAATGTAGTGTCCATGGCCACAAGGACTTGTCAATGTGTCAGTCATTAAATGAACCTTCCCAATAACTGCAGTGGCGGCTGGGGACTGAGTAACGAGGGACCGCCGCCGCCATTAGGTTGCGGAAAGCCTCAGTGTCCATAAGCCTAAAGGACATTTCCAGGGCCAGCAATTTGGAAAGCTGCACATTTAGTGCTATGGCCTGTGGGTGGGTGGCTGGGTATTTGCGCTTTCGTTCTATGGACTTGGGTATGGATATTTGTAAGCTGCGCTGGGACACAGAAGTGGATGTGCTAGCTGATGGTGCTTGCGAAGGTCCAGGTGCAGGGCGGGAGGCATCCGGGCCTGCTTCTTGGACAGGGGATTGGCCAGCACGTGACACAGGGGAAGAGGAGGTAGTTGTTTGAACCCCAGACACTGGTTGTCAGCCCACCTATTAGGTTGCTTTGATGCCATGTGGCGGATCATGCTGATGGTGGTGAGATTGCTAGTGTTCATGCCCCTGCTCATTTTGGTATGACACAGGTTGCAAATGACATTTTTTTTATCATCCACACTTCCTTCAAAAAAGCGCCAGACTGCGAAACACCTACACCTTGGCAAGGGAGATTGCCGCAAGTGGGTGCTCCGGGTAACAGTTGCGGACCTGTTTGGTGTGGCCCACCTTCTCCATTTTGCCACCCCACTGCCTCTTCCAGCCTGTTGCAGTACTGCGGCTCCCTCCCCCTCTGTACTGCTGTGCTTGCTCGGCTTGTCAACTTCCCCGGTTGGGTCAGTGATTTCATCGTCCACCACCTCCTCTTCCACTTCCTCACTCTGGTCATCCTGCTGACTTGTTGACCTAACAAGTATCTCACTTATTGACAACTGTGTCTCATCCTCATCATCACCCTTTTAAAACACTAATTGCTGTTGACTTATTGGCAACTGTGTCTCATCATCATCATCCACCTCATGAAACACTAATTGACGTTCCCCACCATCATCTTCTTCTGATTGTAGATGCTCAAGAGTTTGTGGAAGACAGGGTGGTGCTTAACCGATTGAAAGCATTATCTGCTGCAATCCAACCGACCACCTGGTCGCACTGGTCTGACTTTAAGAGTGGTGCCCTGCGCCACCCTGCAAACTGGGACATAAAGCTAGGTATCGTGGATGAGTGCGTTTCTTGTGCTCTAGCAGCAGGCACAGTTTCACTGCACCCAGGGCCACGGCCTCTGCATGCACCATCAGCAGCACAGCCATTTCCCCGTCCCTTACTGCTCACCTTCTGCATAATAAATGGTATATATGCTTGAAAGTATATCACACATACACGAGCGCAGGTTTTGTAAGTGAATGCGCAAATACATTAAACTGAATGTCACTGATATTTAGAATGTGCAAACGTTATACAGGAGATGTGGTGCAGGTAATGTTGATGCCACAGACAGCTAATTACAGGGAATGTCACAGCTATACAGGAGATGTAGCGCAGGTTATGTTGCTGCTGTAACCAGCGGCTAATAAAACATTACAGGGAATATCACTGATATTTATGATGCGCAAACGTTATACAGGAGATGTAGCGCAGGTAATGTCGCTGCTGTCACCAGCGGCTGATAAAAAATTACAGGGAATGTCCCAGATATTTGGGATGTGCAAACGTTATACAGGAGATATAGCGTAGGTAATGTAACTGTCAGCAGCGGGCACCGTCTACGGAAAAAGTACACTGGATGTCAGATATTTTTAGGATAGGCAAACGTTATACAGGAGATGTAGCGCAGATAATGTCGCTGTCTGCAGCGGCCAAACAGTTGCACGCAATTTAACGCAGGTTGGGCTAAAATATATATTGCTGCCAGACACAATAGTCCTTAAAAGGACTTTTGGGTCTCTAACACCAACCCTGCTTAACAAAAAATTAAATTAAATTGCCTACACTATCTGTCCCTTCTACAGCACAGCTGACTAAGACTGGCCAAACCACGTGTCATCGGGTGCTTTATAGCAGCCGATGACTCGTTCCGGCCAGCCAATCACTGTAATGACAGTAACCAATAGAGACGGCCTTGTGATTCGCCCGGCGTTCGTTACGTGGTGAACTTTGCTCGTTTGCGATTCTTTGAATGGGCGAACATATGGCAATGTCCGCCGGCGCCATATTCTTCTACATTGTGAAGAACTTTGACCCAAGACACATCCATCAGGTGGTACGGGACAGTCAATTAAGACGTTTCAGCACGTGGACATACCCCCTACCTTATAAATAAACCTGATCAGGCTGCCATTTTACATTCAATCTTTTGCCAGTGTAGGGAGAGGTTGCTGTGTGGAGCAGGGACAGACTGTTAGGGAAACCAAACGCTAGCTAATAGGGGCAGGGGTGTGATAAACCTAAAATATACTTTCAATATAAGTCATTTGGGTAGTGCAGCATTTGTGTGTGGTTCTTCTGCGTCACCGCAGCTACACAGAGTGCCAAACGCTATTGGAACAAATAATTTCTACTGTTGTGATATACCAGTTGCCCCCCCAAAAAACTGATTGAAGCAGCGGTGTTATATACCAATAATATGCTTTCTATATAGTGCATTTTAGGTAGTGCAGTATTTGTTTGCGGTTTTGCTGCGTCACCGCAGCTACAGATAGTGACAAACATTGGAACAAATTATTTCTACTGGTGTGATATACCAGTTGCCCCACAAAAAACTGAAAAAAATACCAATTATATACTTTCTATATAGTGCATTTGGGTAGTGCAGCATTTGTTTGCGATTTAGCTGCATTACCTTAGCTACAGATAGTGACAAATGACATTGGAACAAATCATTTCTACTAGTGTGATATACCAGTTGCCCCCCCCCCCCAAAAAAAGTGGGAAAAAAAATGGGCTACAGTAAAATTGTTATTTAGTGACTGCATAATTTACCTCGAATCAAAATTTATTTTATGTCAGGTGAATGCCTAATTTTTAAGGCCCGTACTCCTGTGGCCTAAAATAAAAAATTTCTAGGCTCCAACAGTGCACATTTCAGAGAATTTTCCTTTAAAACGCATAAAAATGTCCCCTGATTAAGATACATATTTTTTGTTGGAGTTTTTGTCATTGATCACCCTATAGTATGTCACTGTCCATGTTGTGGGACTATTTGTACACTTCTACTAAGTATTTGGTGGCTGCAACTATGAGCTGAAGGTTTTTCAGGTTTGCCTGAAATTAAAGTGAATGGGACCCGCCGCGAACTTGCAGTTTGCAAACATTTGATCGCGTTCGTGCGATCGCGTTCACGAACCGTCCCGGACGATGTTTGTCCATCACTAGTAACCAACATGGCCATAGCATTACAGTGAGTGGCAGTACTTACCTGCACCTTTATTGGCTGCGTAGCAGCCAACAAACGTACGGGGAGGAGACTCGAGTATCGCTCTCGAGTACATGTGGTATTCGGCCTAACACCGCGATGTGGCGAGCATCACGATGCTCGAGCCGAACTGGTGTTAGGCCAAGCATGCTCAATCAATACTAGTGCCTGGCACTTCTGTCTGACATATTGTTAGATCAAATAAATAAATAGGAAATTAAAACTCCCCCAAAAAGTCTGCAATTTTCTCAATTCACCACACAACGGCTAAAAAGCCCTCCCCCCCCCCCACTAATATACACAAAAAAATGCTTTAGAACATATAACTGCACCGCTGAACGGCAAATATATTTTTCTTTTGCCACTAATACATGACAAACAGGGCTTTAGAACATAACTGCACCGCTGAACGGCAAATATATTTTTCTTTTGCCACTAATACATGACAAACAGGGCTTTAGAACATAACTGCACCGCTGAACGGCAAATAGGCCCTTATTTTTTTCCACTTATACATGCCGCAAAAGGCTTTAGAACATATAACTGCAAAGCTGAACGGCAAATATATCTTTATTTTGCCTCTAATACACGGCAAAAAGGGCTTTACAACATATAACTGCACCCCTGAACAGCAAATAGGCCCTTATTTTTTCCACTTATACACACTACAGAAGGCTTTAGAACATATAACTGCACCGCTGAACAGAAAATATATTTTTCTTTTGCCACTAATATACGCCACAAAAGGCTTTAGAAAATATAACTGAAACGCTGAACGGCAAATATATTTTTATTTTGCCACTATTACATGACAAAAAAGGGCTTTAGAACATATAACTGCACCGCTGAATGGAAAATATATTTTTCTTTTGCCACTAATACACGCCAGAAAAGGCTTTAGAACATATAACTGCAACGCTGAACGACAAATATATTTTTTATTTTGCCACTAATTCACGCGACAAAAGGCTTTTTAGAACAGATAACTGCACCGCTGAACGGCAAATATATTTTTTCTTTTTCCACTAATACATGCCAAAAAATGCTTTACAACATATAACTGCACCGCACAAGGGCGAATAAGACATAGAAATATTTCCTTGTAATAAACCCTGTCAATGCTTGTTTCAAATAGCACTCACACCCTAATAAGAACGGTTTGCTGGAATTACAGAGCTGTATAATGGCAATTTGGATCCCCAGTCAGTGAAGCAAGGTGTAATAGGATTGTTCCTATTACCCAGGCTGTAACCTTCCCTACTAAACCCTGTACAACATAAATGCTGTGGAATGATTTTTCCCTATCCTTTCCCTACACCCATGAATAATCTTGCCCTGCACTTGTAAATAGTTTTGTTTTAGCCCAATTAAGTATTTTCGAACACTGTCCCTAGCGCCTACTGACATCTCTCCCTGCACTAAGTACACTGAAAATTGGCAGAATCCAAGGTGGCTGAGGCTATTTATAGAGCTGTGACATTACAGGGCTGGCTGCATGGCATTATGGGTGATCCCGCCTTCCCAGAGTTCCTTTCTCCATGTCTTTACACGTGCTGCAGCCATTTTAGGAAAAAATGTGATTCGTTCCCACGAAGAGCAAGGAAATTCATCTTCGGTGTGAATCTAATTTTTCAGCTTCGATTCGCTTATGTCTAGTTGAAATGCCTGCATCGATAAATGTACTTCTTTCTCAAAAAATTTAGCCCTTAATGGAGTACAATGTCATGTCATGATTATGTTATGTAACAGCATATACAGGGTTAGAAACAAGCAGAGAAGCAAGCTAACCCTCCTGTAGGCTGAAAAAAAGAAGCTGGAGCAAAAAGTGCTGAAAAAGTAAATAAATAAGAATTTGAGGAACTGTGACAGTATAGTGTGACATAGTATAGTTGTGATGTATTGAAAAGCAAGTATTTTGAAAAGTTGGACAACTTTTTTTTATTATTTTAAATAATAAAATAACCTTAATACCTTAAGGACCTTGCCATTTTTCACCTTAACCCCTTCACAACGGTCATACGGCTATAAAAGTGCTATCTGCACATGCCCTGTGCAGATAGCACATATATAAACGTTATGGCAACTCTTTAATCCAAGCGCTGTAAAGCGCTTGGATTAAAGCTTCTGCTCCTGGACTGCCGCTGTCAGGGACAGTGTACAGTCCAGTAATCCCAGCAAAGGACCAATTAGGTCCCTTGCTGGCGATCGCTCCGATTGGTTAGTCTGTGCAGACTAACCAACCGGACCGTGGCAGTGTAAAAATGCCGGATTCAGACTCTAATCTGCACTCTGCCGAATGAGGCATTTTCTGCTCAATGCCCCTCTTTGTGCCCCCGCTTTCTGCACCCTGATGTGGCCTGTCTGCCCCTTGATGTCCTGCCTGCGTGCGCAATCTGTGCTCCATATGTGCCAGCCGTGTTTACTCCATGATGGCCCTGCCCCCATCTGTGCCGGCCCAACCCCCATTTCCCCCCGACCCTGGTGAGTACCCCTGCTGCGTCCCCCTGCTATTTGTGATGATGGTGGCTTCGTCTCTCAGCAGCATGTGTCAGCTGCATTGAGACACTGCTGTAACTCCTTAGATGCGGCGGTCAGTGGCATCCGTGGGGTTAAAAGAGGGAGGGGGCTCCCTCCCTCAAAGATCGCGCTACCGCGCTGCGACAGCAGCGGCCCGATGGTTGCCATGTTAACCGGACGCCTTGCAAAGGCGTCCAGTGTTGCCATCTATCAGTGTAAAACTGATAGTACAGGTGAAAGTCGAAAACATTTGAATATCGTGCAAAAGTTCATTTATTTCAGTAATACAACTTAAAAGGTGAAACTAATATTTGAGATACACTCATTACATGCAAAGCGAGATATTTAAAGCCTTTATTTGCATCAATTACTGCCTCAGGGCGGTGTGGCATGGATGCTATCAGCGTATGGCACTGCTGAGGTGTTATGGAAGACCAGGATGCTTGAATAGTAGCCTTCAGCTCTTCTGCATTGTGCGGTCTCATGTCTCATCTTTTTCTTGGCAATGCCCCATAGATTCTCTATGGGATTCAGGTCAGGCAAATTTGCTGGCCAATCAAGCACAGTAATCCCATGGTCATTGAACCAGGTTTTGGTACTTTTGGCAGGTGCCAAGTCCTGCTGGAAAATGAAGTCACCATCTCCATAAAGCTCATCTGCGAATGGAAGCATGAAGTGCTCCAAAATCTTCTAGTAGACGGCTATGTTGACTGAACTTAATGAAGCACAGTGGAACAACACCAGCAGATGACATAGCTCCCCAAATCAACACAGACTGTGGAAACTTCACACTGGACTTCAAGCATCCTGCATCTGACATTGTTTGTGTAATTACCCAGAGTGCCATTACCACTCTTTGGCACCTTGCTACTGTCTCTAATATGCAAACTTATGTCACCAGAAAGTATTTTGTGTCACCCCTGAAAAATGTGCATATTTATGTTTATGAAACTGGTTATGTTCATGTAATTGCCTGGTCTTCCAGCAGATGGCGGCAACATTGGCAATGTTAGTTTCCCTGGAGAGGAACCTCCTAGTTCCATTCCAGCCCTCTCTAGAGAGGGAGGAGTTTAGTGTTAGTGGGTCAGTCTAGCTTACCCTTCCAAAGGGAAGGTTGTGTTTCGGCCAGCAGGGCACTGCCTGCTCTGCTGGGCCTGCAAGTTATACATGGTTGCTTGTCCCCTCCTGGGCTCGCATTGCCTTAACCCCAAGCTAAGAGAGCTTGAAGCCAGGAAGAAGTTCCTAGGACTAAAGATAAAGTAAGAGACAGACTACAGCTAAGTTAAGTTCCAGCCGAAGAGGAAAGTTACTATTTACTCCAGCTAGCATAGTAGTGCTGAGATTGTTGCAGAAGTGTTTGCCTGCCAATACCTGCTGACAACCAAGATAAAGTCTGGAAACTGTTTGGATTACCGTTTATGCAAGTAGTGCTGTGTTCAACGTTCATATAAAGTCTGGACTCCATTTATTCTACTCATTCATCATCCAAATTCAACAACATCCCTTTTTGCACTTCTTTAGACCACCACGTCTGGGATCCAAGGATATCCAGGTCGGAACACCGTGACACGTGTATACAACATCTACAGAGATTATAGACCACTCTATACCACTCTGGCAATCCTACCCTGGGTACCAACATTACCATCTACAAATGGGACTCCATGTCCTCGTTGCTTAACTGCAACTGGCATCACATTAACTTGCTCTATAAGAGGGACATATTTTGTAGAACCCTCCTAAGGGGCAAGGGATACCCCAGACGCCCCTGGTGGGCCAATTGCATTTGTTGTTCAGGAGAGGTTTGACAAGAGAAATCCAACATTTGAAGCCCATGTCCAGGATCCGTCTGTGTGTGGTGGCGCTTGATGCACTAACTCCAGCCTCAGTCCACTCCTTGTGAAAGTCCCCAACACTTTTGAATGGCCTTTTCCTGACAATCCTCTCCAGGCTGCAGTCATCCCTGCTATTGTGCACCTTTTTCTTCCACACTTGTCCCTTCCACATAACTTTATATTAATGTTCTTTTATACAGCACTTTGGGAACATCCAACTTCTTTTGCAATTACCTTTTGATGCTTTCCCTCCTTAAGGAGGTTGTGTCACAGCTGTGTCACGGTCTTGTTGTTGTGCGCCGTGACACGTTTGAAAATACATAAGGATGTCATCGGATGACCTCGATGTCTAACTAGGTGGCCCTCACACTGGACAGATGGAATATCTAGGGCAGGAGCATAGCTCCAGCACACACCAAGGCTGGTTAACAACTGACCTCATTCTCACAGCACCAGATTAGAAAGAGCCATGAGGCCACACTCAGAACACACCTAGCCAAGAAGTTAACCCCTCCAGCACCAGACAGGGAAAAAAGCAGAAGGAGGGAAGCATAAACATGCTGCACCACAACACGTTGCCCCTGGCAACCATCATGCACGGCAAATGTGTCATGGCACACAACAAGACCGTGACACAGCCGTGACAGGGTTTCAATGATGGCTTTCTGCACAACTGTCAGGTCAGCAGTCTTTCCCATAATTGTGATTCCTACTGAACCAGACTGAGAGACAATTCAAAGGTTCAGGAACCCTTTCCAGGTGTTATGGATTAATTAGCTGACTAGAGTGTGACACCTTGAGCCTAGAATATTGAACCTATGGCTGTAAGCCATAATCATCCAAATTATAACAAATAAAGGCTTGAAATATCTCGCTTTGCATGTAAGGGTGGGTTCACATCTGCGTTCTGGATTTCGTTACGGAATCCATAAGATGGAAGGACGGATCAGTTATGCTGCCCATATACTTGTATTATGACGAAATGCAAAACGGAAGCCTTTAAAAGGCATTCTGTCTTAATAGAATAATACCCTATATATGCCCCAATCAAAGAATCCTGTGCTAGAAGAAGTTACCAGTATAAGCCTATGGCACAAACCATAACAAAATCCTAAAAAAAATTGCCAGATCGCTTAGAAATAAATATCACTTTATTGAAAAAATTGCATGAGACTTACAAACATGATTAAAAGACATGGATGCAGGGAAAAGAAGGCGGCATAACTGGAGAGAGAGACCACAACGGATAACAAGTTCACAAAACGCCCATCAATATAAACATGGTTCCATTAAAGTGCAAGTGCAAACCAAATTCATCATAATCAAAAGGACAAAGAACGATTACCCATGCTGTGTCTCCTCCAGGATGGCGCACGTTTCGGCAGGCCTTCGTCTGGCGCCAACCCCATAATTGTACCGGTATAAACGAACGCTCAAACAGTTACATTGACGGAAAAATCTAAAAGTTATGTATCTTTGATTTGGTGATGCAAATAAAAAAATTATGTTTAATAAAAAGTGATTTTATGATATAAAAGTGGTATAACATGAATAAAACAATATAAATTTGGTATCACCATAACTGTATCAACCCAAAGAATAAAATTATCTTATCAAATATACCACATGAAGAACCCCATACAAAATAAAGATAAAAAACTGTCAGAATTGCAATATTAGTCCACTTCACCTAATAAAAAAATTAAATAAAAAGTGATCAAAAGTCATTTGTACCCAACAATAGTACCATTAAAAGCTACAGCCCATACCGCAAAAAATGAGCTTCACTCAGCTCAGTCAACAAATAATAAAAAAGCTGACACAAATGGAGTGTTGCTGTATTCAGGAGAAAATGGGTAACAAATTAGGCCTCATGTACACGACCGTTGTGTGCACCCGTGGCCGTTGTTCCGTTTTCCGTGATTTTCTGCGGACCCATTGACTTTCAATGGGTCAGTTGAAAACTCGGAAAATGCACCGTTTGTCATCCACCTCCGTGATCCGTGATATGACCTGTCCTATTTTTTTGACGGACAACGGTTCACGGACCCATTCAAGTCAATGGGTCCGTGAAAGAACACGGATGCACACAAGATTGGCATCCGTGTCCGTGATCCATGGCCGTAGGTTACTTTCATACAGACGGATCCGAAGATCCGTCTGCATAAAAGCTTTTTCAGAGCTGAGTTTTCACTTCGTGAAAACTCAGATCCGACAGTATATTCTAACACAGAGGCGTTCCCATAGTGATGTGGACACTTCTAGTTAGAATATACAACGAACTGTGTACATGACTGCCCCCTGCTGCCTGGCAGCACCCGATCTCTTACAGGGGGCTGTGATCCGTACAATTAACCCCTCAGGTGCTGCACCTGAAGGGGTTAATTTTTCGTATCATAGCCCCCTGTAAGAGATCCGGGGCTGCCAGGCAGCAGGGGGCAGACCCCCCTCCCTCCCAGTTTAAATTTCATTGGTGGCCAGTGCGGCCCCCCCTCCCTCCCTCTATTGTAATAATAACATTGGTGGCACAGTGTGCGCCCCCCGGCTCCCCCCTTCCTCCCTCTATTGTATTAATACGTTGGTGGCACAGTGTGCGGCCTCCCCCGGCCCCCCTCCCTCTATTGCATTAATAACTGCAGTAGCGTCCTGGTTGCCATGGTTACCGATCGGAGCCCCAGCGATTAAACTGGGACTCCGATCGGAACTCCGCTGCCACCAATGATGGGGGGGGAGGGGAAGCCGCACACTGCCACCAATGTTATTAATGCAATAGAGGGAGGGGGGCCGGGGGAGGCCGCACACTGGCCACCAATGTTATTATTACAATAGAGGTAGGGAGGGGGGGCCGGGGGAGGCCGCACACTGTGCCACCAATGTTATTAATACAATAGAGGGAGGGGGGGGTCGCATTGGCCACCAATGATATTCAAACTGGGGAGGGAGGGGGGGTCTGCCCCCTGCTGCCTGGCAGCCCTGATCTCTTACAGGGGGCTATGATACGCACAATTAACCCCTTCAGGTGCGGCACCTGAGGGGTTAATTGTGCTGATCACGGCCCCCTGTAAGAGATCAGGGGCTGCCAGGCAGCAGGGGGCAGTCATGTACACAGTTTGTAGTATATTCTAACTAGAAGCGTCCCCATCACCATGGGAACACCTCTGTGTTAGAATATACTGTCGGATCTGAGTTTTCACGATGTAACTCAAATATGATGGTATATTCTAACAGAGGCGTTCCCATGGTGATGGGGACGCTTCAAGTTAAAATATACCATCGGACTGGAGAAAACTCTGATCCGATGGTATAAAAGGGACTCCTGACTTTACATTGAAAGTCAATGGGGACGGATCCGTTTGAAATTGCACCATATTGTGTCAATGTCAAACGGATCCGTCCCCATTGACTTGCATTGTAATTCAGGACGGATCCGTTTGGCTCCGCACGGCCAGGCGGACACCAAAACGTGGATCCTCCAAAAATCAAGGAAGACCCACGGACGAAAAAACGGTCACGGATCACGGACCAACGGAACCCCGTTTTGTGGACAGTGAAAAAATACTGTTGTGTGCATGAGGCCTTATGGGGTGCATTTTCTCCTGTTATCCCTTGTTAAAGTGAAAAATGTGAGCGTAAGCCACAGCCAAGTGTTTCTAAATATTATGAAATACCTGTGAGGTAAAAGTGGTCAGTAAACCCCTTAATGAGTTATTTGAGTGGTGAAGTTTACAAAATGGGGTCATTTTTGGGGGTTTCTAATGTAGGTGTGCCTTAGTGTGCCTTCAAATGTGACATGACACCCAAAAGCCATTCCAGCAAAATCTGCTCTCCAAAAACTTTGTTGCTCTTTTCCTTCTGAACCCTGCCGTGTGCCCATACAGCTGTTTATGAACATAAATGCAGTGTTTTTGTAAACTGCAGAATCAGGGTAATAAATATTAAAGTTTGTTTTATTGTTACCCCTTGCTTTGTTAGGCTACTTTCACACTTGCGTTCGGTGCGGATCCGTCTGGTATCTGCACAGATGGATCCGCACCTATAATGCAAACGCTTGCATCCGTTCAGAATGGATCCGTCTGCATAACAGCTTTTTCAGATCTGAGTTTTCACATTGTGAAAACTCAGATCCGACAGTATATTCTAACACAGAGGCGTTCCGATGGTGATGGGAACGCTTCAAGTTAGAATATACTAAGAAGTGTGTACATGACTGCCCCCTGATGCCTGGCAGCACCCGATCTCTTACAGGGGGCTGTGATCCGCACAATTAACCCCTCAGATGCTGCATCTGAGGGGTTAATTGTGCGTATCATAGCCCCCTGTAAGAGATCAGGTGCTGCCAGGCAGCAGGGGCCAGACCCCCCTCCCTCCCCAGTATTAAATTCATTGGTGGCCAGTGTGGCCCCCCTCACTCCCTCCCCAGTATTAAATTCATTGGTGGCCAGTGCGGCCACCCTCCCTCCCTAGTATTAAATTCATTGGTGGCCAGTGCGGCCCCCCCACCCTCCCTAGTATTAAATTCATTGGTGGCCAGTGCGGCCCACCTCTCCTCCCCCCTAATTAAAATCATCCCCCTCCCCCATCATTGGTGGCAGCGGAGAGTTCCGATCGGAGTCCCAGTTTAATCGCTGGGGCTCCGATCGGTTAACATGGCAGCCAGGACGCTACTGCAGTCCTGGCTGCCATGGTTACTTAGCAATTTTAGAAGCATTATACTTACCTGCGCTGTCTGTGGCCGGCCAGTCGCTCTTCTTACTGGTAAGTGAAAGGTCTGTGCGGCGCATTGCTTATAGCACAGACCTGTCACTTACCAGTAGAAGGAGCGCCCGGCCGGCCACAGACAGCACAGGTAAGTATAATGCTTCTAAAATTTCTAAGTAACCATGGCAGCCAGAACTGCAGTAGCATCCTGGCTGCCATTGTAACCGATCGGAGCCCCAGCGATTAAACTGGGACTCCGATCGGAACTCTCCGCTGCCACCAATGTTGGGGGAGGGGGGTGATTTTAATTAGGTAGGGGGAGAGGGGAGGCCGCACTGGCCACCAATGAATTTAATACAGGGGAGGGAGGGGGGGAGGCCACACTGGCCACCAATGAATTTAATACAGGGGAGGGAGGGAGGGAGTGAGGGAGGGTGGGCCGTACTGGCCACCAATGAATTTAATACAGGTGAGGGAGGGGGGTCTGGCCCCTGCTGCCTGGCAGCACCTGATCTCTTACAGGGGGCTATGATATGCACATTTAACCCCCCCAGGTGCGGCACCTGAGGGGTTAATTGTGCGGATCACAGCCCCCTGTAAGAGATCGGGTGCTGCCAGGCAGCAGGGGGCAGTCATGTACACACTTCTTAGTATATTCTAACTTGAAGCGTCTCCATCACCATGGGAACGCTTCTGTGTTAGAATATACTGTCGGATCTGAGTTTTCACGATCTAACTCAAATCCGATGGTATATTCTAACATAGAGGCGTTCCTATGGTGATGGGGACGCTTCAAATTAAAATATACCATCGGATTGGAGAAAACTCTGATCCGATGGTATAATAATAGGGACTCCTGACTTTACATTGAAAGTCAATGGGGGACGGATCCATTTGCAATTGCACCATATTGTGTCAACGTCAAATGGATCCGTCCCCATTGACTTGCATTGTAAGTCTGGACGGATACGTTTGGCTCCGCACGGCCAGGCGGACACAAAAACGCTGCAAGCTGCGTTCGGGTGTCCGCCTCCTGAGCGGAACGGAGGCCAAACGGAGCCATACTGATGCATTCTGAGCGGATCCGCATCCACTCAGAATGCATTGGGGCTGTACAGATCCGTTCGGGGCCGCTTGTGAGAGCCTTTAAACGGAACTCACAAGCGGAACCCCGAACGCAAGTGTGAAAGTAGCCTTATACGAAAAAAATCTTCACCAGCAATGTCCTTTAATTCTTGTGAAACATTTAAAGGATTAAAATAGTTTGTAACATCAGTTTTAAATAATTTGAGGGGTGTATTTTCTAAAATAGGGTCATTTATAGTTGGTTTCTATTGTGTAAGGACCTCAAAGTGACTTCAGAACTGATTTGGTGCTTGAAAAAGTTGGTTTTGAAAAATTGCTTCTTAAATACTAAGTCTTGTAACTTTAAATGTAAAAATTAAATGTAATTTGCAAAATGTTGCCAACATAAAGTAGACATATAGGGAATCTTAAGTAGAAACTATTTAATAAGGGTATCACTATCTGCCCTTAAGGCTGAGAAATTAAAATTTAGAAAATTTAAATTTATTCCAAATTTTCTGTAAATTTTTGATATTTTTATAGTATAAAGGTAAAAGATATCGACCCAAATTTGCCCCTAACATCAAGTACGAGATATCATGAGAAAACAATTAAATAAATGGCTCAGATAAATAAAAGTGTTCCAAAGTTATTTGCACATAAAGTGACACATGTCAGATTTGCAAAATTAGGCCTGGTCACAAAGGTGAAAATTAGCTTGGTCCTGAAAGGGTTAAGGACCAGCCCATTAATTGGAAATTTGACATGTGCTTTTATTTATCCAAGCGATTCTCCGTGTTTTTTCGAGACACATTGTACTTCATGATAGTGAAAAATTTTAGTCAATATAATTCACCTTTATATATTAAAAAATTCGAAATTTACAGAAAATTTTGAAAAATTTGCAATTTTCCATTTTTTTTTATTTATCTGCTTTTAAGGCACATAGTGATACATAATAAAAAAGTTATTACTTTACATTTCCCATATGTCCACTTTCTTGTTTGCATCATTTTGTAAATGTAAATTATCTTATAAGGCTTAGAATTTTAGAAGCAAATTTAATTTTTTAGAAAATTTCCAAAACCTACTTTTTTAAGGACCCCTTTAATTCTAAAATTACTTTGTGGGGCTTACATAGTGGTTTTACAAACTTTTTTTTAACCCTTTAGGTGTTCCTAAAAAAAAAAAAAAAAAAAAAAAAGGAAAAGGAGACTTTTTGGGCAGATTTTCCATTTGAATTCAATTTTTCCTTTAACACATCAAGGGTTAACAGCCAAATAAAACTCAATATTTATTACCCCGATTCTGCAGTTTACAAAAACATCCCATATGTGGACGGAAACTGCTATACAGTCATATGGCAGGGCTCAGAAGAAAAGGAGTGCCATATGGATTTTGGAGGGCAGATTTCACTGGGATAATTTTAAGTTGCCATATGATATTTAAAAGACATCCTGATGCACCCCTAGAGTAGACCAAAGAATGTCTGTTTTGGCACAGTTTTTTACAGTGTTCATCTGACAGGTTAGATCATGCGCTATTTTTAATAGAATATGTTGTTGTGGAAGAGACAATATCAAATATGTCTTTTTTTTTTTTTTTTTTTTTTTTATAAATCATGTTTTTGTATCTCCTTTTTCTGAAAGCCATATTACTTATTTTTTTCCGGGTTATTATTAGTGTTGGTCGAGCACCAAAGTGCTCGGGTGCTCGAGTAAAACACCTCGGGATGCTCATGTGCTCTACCGAGCACCCGAGCACAATGGAGGTCAATGGGAGAACTTGAGCATTAAACCAGGCACCTCCTGCTCTGAAGAGAGGAAGGTGTCTGGTTCATAAGAAAAGGTCAGAAATTGATGAAACCACTGAAATGGTTTGGGAACAGCATGGGGAGGATGTCTGGATGCATCTTGGACTCCCAGGTCGCTGGTGGGATCGATGTTGTCCGAGTCGTACGCCAATTTTACAGACACACAACAATCGGCAACAAACCGAAGATTAAATCGATTTTAGAGGAAAAATTGTTAGGAAACATTATTTTCTGTATAATTACTTGTATATAAATTGCAAGTGCTGCCAAAAATTACAAGGAAGAGGCACTCCGATACAACCTGCATATCACATAAAGGAGGACCTCATTCATATTGTGGCACAATTGTTCAGGTAGTGGGACTTCTACACTCATAAAGCCTATGCACTAAGGGAAAGAGCTGCCAAAAATTACAAGGAACCGACACTCCAATACACCCTTTATTACAGATATATCATACACACCCTTGAAAAATGATGATTGATGGCCTGCTGGTGACCCTCAAAAACAATAGGGGCGAGGGTCTGCTGCTGAGCTGACCATCTAAAACATTAGGGGCGAGGGCATGCTGCCAAGTTGACCATCTAAAACATTTTGTGGGTGAGGGCCTGCTGCCGAGCTGACCATCTAAAACATTATGGACGAGGGCCTGCTGCCAAGCTGACCATCTAAAAATTTAGGGGTGAGGGTCTGCTGCTGAGCTGACCCTCTAAAACATTATGGTTGAGGGCCTGCTGGTGACCCTCAAAAATATTATCGGTGAGGGCCCACTGCTGAGCTGACCCTCTAAAACATTAGGAGCTAGGATAGGGTGGATATGCTTATTAGTTATTATGCTCCCAGCAGCACTAAATACCTGCTCTTACAAAACGCTGGCGGCAGAGCAGGCCAGCACCTCTAAGGCGTAGAGCGCCAATTCGTGCCACGTGTCCAGCTTGGAACCCAATAGTTGTAAGGCACACAGAGATCGCTAAGGATGCTGACACTGTCTGCTACGTACTCCTTCACAATCTTCCAAAATGTTTGCCTCCTTGTGACACTAGGCCATGCATCAGGTTGAGGGTGCTGGCAGGGGGTCATAAAACTGTCCCAGGCTGCTTGTCATCTCTACCACAGAAATGAGAGATGAGAAGTTCTCTTTGTAGCGGGGGTTGAGAAGGGTGAACAACCAGTAATCGGTGTTGTCCAAAATGTGTACAACGTGAGGGTCACAGGAAAGGCAGCCTAACATAAAGTCATACACGTGTGCCATAGTCCCAACAGATAAGACTTCGCTGTCCTCATTAGGAGGATGACTGTCAATCTCCTCATCCTCTTCCTCCTCTTCTACCCATCCACGCTGAACAGATGGAAAAAACTTCCATGGGTACTACACTCTGTAACAGAGGCAACCGTCTCCTGCTCCTTCTCCTCATCATCATCATCATCATCCAATTCGCGCTGAGAAGACAAACTGAGGGTGGTCTGGCTATCATCCTACTGTATGTACTTTTTTCCCCCTATTTCCACCTCTTTCACATGTAAAGCATCTGCCTTAATTGTGAGCAGCGAGCGTTTGAGTAGACTCAGAAGTGGGATGGTTACGTTGATAATCGCCACTCACCATCTATGTTGATTCCTCTAAGTTGCGTAAAACCTTAGACATCAATGCCCACTCGTCGCTTGTGAAGTGTGGAAGCTGACTGGAAAGGTGACGACCATATTGCAGCTGGTATTCCACTACTGCTCACTGCTACTCATAAAGCCTGGCCAACATGTGGAACTTGGAGTCGCACAACAGTCAGTGAGCTGGTAATTGCAAGCACTGCTGCAGCGTTGCCAGACCGGCGGAAGCTGACGATGACTTGTGGAAATGGGTATACGCGCCGCACCTTCACCAGTAGCTCAGGCAAATTGGGGTAGGTTTTGAGAAACCGCTGAACCACTAGGTTGAACATGTGGGCTAGGCATGGTATGTGTGTGAGCTTGCCAAGCTCCGAAGCCACTACCAAGTTATGGCCATTATCAGACACAACCATGCCTGGTTGTAGGTTGAGTGGCGAGAGCCACAGCTCAGTCTGGTCCCTTATACCATGCCACAGCTCTGCGTCGGTGTGCTGTTTGTCACCTAAGCAGATCAGTTTAAGCGTGGACTGTTGCCGTTTCCCCACTGCAGTGCTACACTGCTTCCAGCTACTGACTGATGGCTGACTGGTGCTGCAAGATGATAATTCAGAGGTGGAAGTGGAGGAGGCGGAGGAGGAGGCGGAGGAGGAGAAGGGGGGGTTGCAGCCACTATCGTAGGTGGCAGCGGAAACCCTGATGAAAGTAGGGCCCGCAATCCTTGGCGTCGGTAGCACCTGTGCCATCCCAGGGTACGAATCGCTCCCGGCCTCCACAACGTTCACCCAGTATGCCATCAGAGAAATGTAGTGTCCCTGGCCAAAAGCACTTGTCCACGTGTGAGTCGTTAAGTCGACCTTCCCAATAACTGCGTTGGTCAGGGCACAGGTGACGTTAAGGGACATGCTGGTGTAAGGCTGAGACTGCACACTGTGAAAAATATTGGCGGATGGGGACAGTATCGCGGGACAGCCTCCACCATCAGGCTGTGGAAAGCCTCAGTGTATGCAAGCCTAAATGGCAACATTTCCAGGGCCAGCAATTTGGAAAGGTGCGCATTTAGTGCTATGGTCTGTTGGTGGGTGGCTGGGTATTTGCACTTTTGTTCAAAGGCCTGGGGTATAGACATCTGTACGCTGCGCTGGATCACAAAAGTGTGTGTGCTAGCTGATGGTGTTTGCGAAGGTCCAGGTGCATGGTGGGAGGCATCTGGGCCTGCGTCTTGGACAGGGGATTGGCCAGCACATAACACAGGTAAAGAGGAGGCAGTGGTGTGACCCGCAGACACTGGTTGTGGACCCAGGTGTTCGGCCCACCTATTAGGGTGCTTTGATGCCATGTGGCGGATCATGCTGGTGGTGGTTAGTGTTGAGCTCGAATAGCGAATATTAATCGCGTATATCGCAACTTCGTAAATTCGCGAATATTACAAATATAGTGCTATATATTCGTTATATTGAATATTCGTCATTTTTTAACATCTGAACACAAGATCCCTCCCTGCTTCTTTCTTGTGGGTCAATAAGTCATTGGCCCACAAGCAACTTAAGCAGGGGGGAATCATGTTTTCATATGGAAAATAAAATGACCAATATTCTAAAAAACGAATATATAGCAATATAGTGAATATATTCGTTATTTAGAATTTTCGCATTATTTTTTCCTATCTGTACAGTTGTTCACATACTCCTCCCCGACAAGCGTCCCCGTCACCATGGTTTTCACCCTGAGATCATGAAAACTCAGATCCGATTGTATATTCTAACCCACAGGCGTTTCCATGGTGACGGGGACGCTTGTTGGTTAGCAGTATGCCAAGGTGGAATAACAGTATACATTGGAAAAAAAAAAATAGACGAATATTCTAAATAACGAATATATTTGCTATATCTTCATCTTTTAGAATATTATGAATATTCTAAAAATAGCAATATAGCGAATATTCGTAAAATACACATATAGACTGAAATTTTGCTAATATAGTGCTATAGTATTTTTTTTTTTTATTGTGTACATTTTTTCCAAAACTGAAGTACAAAAGAGGCAAAAAAAATTAGACAAAAAAAAAAAAGATTATAGCACTATATTAGCTAAATTACAGTCTACATGTGTATTTTAAGAATATTCGTTATATATTGCTATAACTTTGTTTTTTAGAATATTCATAATATTCTAAAAGACGAAGTTATAGCACTATAGTGAATATTCGCAAATCACACATATTAGCCTAGCCATAGGAAAGTTGCCTTATACAGTTAAAAGAACGCGAATAATTAAATCGCATATTATTCGCGATAAATAGAATAATGACGAATATTCGATTTTGACGAATATAAGTCGAATATTCAATCGAATATTCGCGAAATCGAATATGGCACCTCCCGCTCATCACTAGTGGTGGTGAGGTTGCTAGTGTTCACGCACCTGCTCATTTTGGTACAGCACAGTTTGCAAATGACAATTGTTTTATTGTCCTGAACGCAAACGGAAAGCCAAAATGCGAGTGTGAAAGTAGACTTAAAGGTGAAGCTGTATGTATTGCGCTAAAATATTCGAATCAGTAATGGCGATTTGCGTGATCTCAGATACTTAGAACAACTCTATTTGCATATCAAGCTATTGTTATGACATGCAGGGAATTTTTATCTAAAACAGTGCTGTAATGTACGATTACTTACTGTGATCAGGAGTTCTTCCTCACTATCTCGAAAGTTGCTGCCAACCATTTTCATCACTAATGTAGCTAATAGTGCGTGCGTACGTGAATGTGCGCATAATAGCACAATCGAAAAGAATATCACAAAATCAAATATTTGGCAAATATTCACCTAAATATTTGTGATATATCGGGAATTTGAATATTGCCCCTGCCGCTCATCACTAATTGGCAACTGTGTCTCATCATCATCCACCTCGTGAAACACTAGTTGCTGTTCCCCACCGTCATCTTCTTCTGACTGTGGATGCTCCAGAGTTTGGAAATCAGGGCACAAGATCTTCTTATGTCCTTCTTTAAGTGGGCTTGTTGAGAGGCCCAAATTGAGGAATGGCGATGAAAACCGCTCCTCGGAATATCCGAGTGTGGGATCACTTGTTTGCCAAAACTCTTCATGGTGGGTGGAAGGAGTATCAGGGTGAGGATTCTGTTGACCAGACTCTTGGCTACTGAGACTGGACTTTGTGGAAGACAGGGTGGTGCTTAACTGACTGGAAGCATTATCTGCTGCAATCCAACCGACTACCTATTCGCACTGGTCTGACTTCGAGAGTGGTATCCTGCGCCGCCCTGCAAACTGGGACATGAAGCTAGACATCATGAATGAGTGTGTTTCTTTTGCTCTGGCAGCAGGCACAGTTTTACTGCGCCCAGGGCCTCTGTGTGCACCATCAGCAGCACAGCCACTTCCCCATCCCTTACTGCTCGCCTTGCGCATTTTAAATGGTATATATGCTTGCAAGTATGTCACACATACAGTTGCGCAGGTTATGTAAGTGTATGTGCAAATAAACACAGAATGCCACAGATATTTTTAGGATGCGTACGCGTTAAATAGGATGTATAGTGCAAGTAATGTCGCTGTCACCACCGCCTATTAAAAAATTACACTGAATGAATGTCACTGATATTTAGTATGCACACAAGTTAAACAGGAGGTATGGCGCAAGTAATGACACTGAATTAATGTCACTGATATTTAGGATGGGCAAACGGTATACAGGAGATGTAGAGCAGGTAATGTAACTGTCCGCAGCGGACACCGTCTATAGAAAAAGTACCCTGGATGTCACAGATATTTTTAGGCTGCGCACACATTACACAGGTGATGTAGCGCAGATAATGTCGCCATCACCAGCGGCGAAAAAGATTACACTGAATGTCACTGATATTTCAGATGCGCTAACGTTATACTGGAGATGTAACACAGGTAATGTCGCTGCCACAGCAGCAAGCAGCAAAAAAATTTGACTGAATGTCACTGATATTTCAGATATGCACACGTTATACAGGAGATGTAGCGCAGGTAATGTAACTGTCCGCAGCAGACACCATCTACAGAAAAAGGACACTGGATGTCACAGATATTTTTAGGCTGTTCACACGTTAGACAGGAGATGTAGCGCAGATAATGTCGCTGTCTGCAGCGGCTAAACAATTGCAAGCTATTTAGCGCAGGTTGCACAATTTTTTTTTATATTGCTGCCAGATACAACTATAGTCCTTAAAAGGACTTTTGGGTCTCTAACAAGTTTTATAGCACCCGACGCGTTCTGGCCAATCACTGTAATGCCAGTAGGTACTTACCTGCAAGTTTATTGGCAGCGTAGCAGCCAAGAAACGTGCGGGGAGGAGACTCGAGTAAAATTAGTGTTTGGCCGAGCATGCTCGCCCAACACTAGTGATTATCTTATGTATGGGCTCAGTTTTTGTGGCATAAGGTGACGGTTTGATTGGTACTATTTTGGGGTACATACTACTTTTTGATCGTTTGGTATGACACTTTCTGTGATGTATGGTGACAATTTTTTTTTTTTTATGGCTTTTATCTGACAGGGTAAATCATGTGATATTTTTACAGGACAGGTTGTTACGGACGCAATTTTTTGTCTATTTTTTCTAAATCGAAACAATTTTTTTTATTGTTAAAAACACTTTTATTTCACTTTTAATTTTTTTCTTTTTGTCCCACTTCAACATCCCTGTTTCAATGCAGCAGAAATCATCTGTATTGCACTGCATTGACTATCAGTGTATTACATGGTGTAATACACTGATAGTTTGCCTATGAGACCCACCTTGGGGGCTGGGCCTGATAGGCCTCCATAGATGCTGGACCCCAAGGCCTTTGAATGGCTTAGGGCTGCCATGGCAACAAACGGGGCCCCGTCACCACAGCGCGGGGACGCGATGGATGAGGAGAGGGAGCACAAACCTCCCATATGCCGTGGTCAGTGCTGACCGTGGAATATGAAGGGTTAATCCACCGACATCTGTGTTATTAAGGATGCTGGTGGATGCAGCAGGGATCCGGCTGTCAGTAACAGCCGGATCCCTGCTGCTGATCACGGCACCGCACATGGGGGAACAGAAGGACCGCAGGACGAGAATGCTCTTCCTGGGGCACTAAGTATCGGCCATTTAGGACGAACATTCTCATCCTGGGTCCTTACGGGGTAAAAGGGGTTTTCCAATTTCAAGCCAAAACACACATAGCCAGCAAGAGTAGAGGCATTGACCGGCACTGCAACATGCCACTCAGTGATGGCAAGGGCAGGGCCAGCGTGATCACATGGTGACGTCTTCATGCTCGCCACAGGTCCTTTGGCGAGTTTTTTTCAATCAAGACTAGAGTGGATAACCTATCTGAGATCAAGTAGATGACGTATATATAATTTTTTTTTCTTTTTTTTAACCCTTGATTAATCACCTGAGCACCTGAATGTGAGTCTCAGATGACATGATCCGTTTTGAATGTGGCATCTGAGAGGTTAAATTACGGGGGTGGCATTATCGACATTCCCTATCATTGCGCCCGCTCCATACTATGAAAAGCCCGATCCTGGAATAACCCTTTAACGTACATAGAACAAGAAAATGTATATAGTGTACTCGTATTATGTAAAACACATTGCTTACTGTGTTAGTGTGGACTTGAGATAAATAAGGGGAGCATATGTATTATTCATCATCTTCATGTTGGCAAAAACACACAGTGAACTTTGAAAACTGATACGTTTTTCATGATGAGTTATAATGCTGATTGGTGAAGTTATGCAGGTGTTGTAAAATAAACAGTGATACTTATGTTTTTTGACAGTTAATACAACAAGCTAATGTAGAAACACAAAAGTATTCACTTTGGCTTATCACCTGAGTCATAACTAGAGATGAACGAATTTCTCAAAATCGGTTCGATCTGAATTTATTTGTGGCTGATTGCGTTAAAAACCGTCTATTTCCTGGCTGCAGAGAGCCTTTATAGTGGTGTAGAACACTGTGCCTTGCAGTAACACGCATAGGGAGTCTGCTGTGGTAGTGAAATTATACTGTGAGTCGGTATGATATGCTATTAGAACTACTGCACACTTCACTTATTTGGGCAGTTACCGGGCCAAAACTGACCAAATAAGGCTACTTTCACACCTGCGTTCGATCGGATCCGTTCTGAACGGATCCGCTCATATTAATGCAGACAGTGGCTCCGTCTGCATTATAACTTAGAAAAATTTTCTAAGTGTGAAAGTAGCCTGAGCGGATCCGTTCAGACTTTACATTGAAAGTCAATGGGGGACGGATCCGCTTGAAGATTGAGCCATATGGTGTCATCTTCAAGCGGATCCGTCCCCATTGACTTACATTGTAAGTCGGAACGGATCCGCTCGCCTCCGCACGGCCAGGCGGACACCCGAACGCTGCTTGCAGCGTTCAGGTGTCCGCTCACTGAGCGGAGCGGAGGCTGAGCGCTGGCAGGCGGATGCATTCTCAGTGGATCCGCCTCCACTGAGAATGCATTAGGGCCAGACGGCTGCGTTCAGGGCCGCTCGTGAGCCCCTTCAAACGGAGCTCACGAGCGGACACCTGAACGCAGCTGTGAAAGGAGCCTAACTCAAGTATGAACTCAGCCTTACAGGTAAATATTAGCTTCAAGAAGAAGCGCACTCCTTTTACACCGTTGGCAGCTGATTCCCCATAGATGTCTACAGAACCTGTTCTATTAAACGCTTATACAGGTAGAGCCCCCCCCTCCCCCGACAGAGCGGAGAGGGTGTCAGCAGTAAGTTTGTGTTGCCGTCACTGATTATTTTGCCCTTCCTCTGATTCGTCAGAACAATAACCCCCCCAAAAAACAGATCCTATCTGTGGAGTATAGGCCTTCACTCGAACAGTAATCCATCAGTATTGCTAAAGCCCCAAAAAAACAGGAGTGGATCCAAAACAGAGATGACACGTGAATGAAATATTTGCATGTCTTCTGTGTTTTGTACCCACTCCTGCTTTTGGCTACCAAATAATTAGCCAATTCTGATGCAAAATAGAGACAATGTCATGCAGACCTTACAGCTGTTACATCATTTTTCTTCCTTCTGACAGATCAGAAGAAGGGTCAAATAAATGATGATGTCATCCAGGCCGAAAGGCAAAATAGTGGCCCAGTCATGAAGTGGGGAGGATAAGAACAGCATGAGAAGTCCACAGAGTGGCCCTATGACATAGTAATGAGGTGGAAGCAGCATGAGGAGACCACAGAGTGGCCCAATGACAGAGTCATTGGGGGTGGCAGCAGCATCAGAATGAGACCACAGAGTGGCACAATGACAGTGTTGTGTGGCAGCAGCAGCATCAGGAGGCCACAGAGTGGCACAATGACAGAGGGTGGAGGTGGCGGCAGAAGCAGCATCAGGAGGAGGCCACCAAGTGGCACAATGACAGAGTGTGGAGGTAGCAGCAGCAGCATCAGGAGGTCACAGAGTGGCACAATTACAGAGTGTGGAGAGGGCAGCAGCATCAGGAGACCACAGAGTGGCAAGGTGACAGTGTGGACGTGGCAGCAGCATCAGGAGACCACAGAGTGGCAAGGTGGCATAGTGTGGAGGTGACAGCAGCATCAGGAGACCACAGAGTGGCAAGGTGACATAGTGTGGACATGGCAGCAGCATCAGGAGACCACAGAGTGGCAAGGTGACATAGTGTGGAGGAGGCAGCAGCATCATGAGACCACAGAGTGGCAAATTGATATAGTGTGGAGGTGGCAGCAACATCAAGAGACCACAGAGTGACCCGGTGACAGAGTGGGGAAGTGGGTGGCAATACCAGCTGAAGATGGTGGGTAAAAGAAGGAGCACTTGGCATCAGATGTGTGGCCTCAGGCGGGTGGCAACATCAGAGTAGTAGCTGAGGCAGGCAGCCAGAATTAACCGGTTTCTTTTGTCAAAGTGTTGGTGTGGCACCATGGATGATCTAGTCTGATGCATCAGGCATTGGTGGGTGGAAATCCTGGCTGATCCATGCCTGATTCATCTTGACAAAGGTCAGTCTCTCCACATTTTGGGTGGATAGCCGAGTTCTTCTTGGGGTAACTATGACCCCACCGCACTAAACACCTGCTCTGATGCCACACTACTGGCCAGGCAGGACAGCTTTTACAGGGAAAACTCTGCCAGTTGCAGCCACAAATCCAGTTTGGCTGCCCAGTAGTCCAGCAGATCTTCAATGTGGGGTGGCAGGTTGCTGTCCAAGTATGCCACTACCTGTTGGTTCAGGTCCTGCTCCAGGTCTAGCTGCTGCTGCTGCTGGTGAGTAGTCTCTTCACTAGGTTGGTGAAGAAAGCTGCTCATCAGCGACTCTAGTTGCTGCTGATGGAGCTGGAACTGCTCCTACCCGCCCATCCTGCCACAGCAGCCATGTTAGAGGAACGTGAGCGCAGATGGCCCCGCTGGTCAGACCTGCGAGAGGATGGACGATGGCTCAGACAGGCAGCAGCCAACTCACTACATAGAATGTCTCTATAATAGTTTTATTTGTACTCCCTCTCAGCGGGTGTAAAAAAGGCCCCTATTTTGGACAGGTAGCGAGGGTCCAACAAGGTGGAGATCCAGAAGTCATCCCTCTGACGAATGGTGACAATTCGGCTGTCACTACGCAAGCAAGTGAGCATGCATCGGGACATTTGTGCAAGTGACTCAGAGGGACTCCCTGCCTCCATCTCCACTGCATACTGCCACGGTGTGTCTGGGTCCTCTGCCTTGTCTTCCTCATCGTCCTGTAGCTCCTCTGGCTGCTCATACCACCTGTGTAGAAAAACCGCCTATCTTGCTACACATTTCTTGTGCTCCAATGTCCTTTTCCTCCTCCAGTTCAGCCCCCACAGGGCTCATGTGGCAGTGATATCTAGGCGCCACGTCTCCAGTCCCTGACCAGCCAGATTTACCAGAGACTGTTCCAGAACATGAAGCAATGGAATGATGTTGTTCATTCCGTAGTCCTGGTGACTGACAAATAACGTGGCCTGAGCAAACAGCAGGGCATGAGCAAACGGCAGGTGTCACGCATGAGCTGCCACTAGCTGACATCAAAGTTACACAGGGGAGTACTCCTGTCTGCTTGGATCATCAATAAATCGTTTATGGCCTTTTTCTGTTCATATAGTCGGTCCAACATATGGAGGGTGGAAACGTCGCATATCAGCCTATGTTGGGGATGCTGTTCTGCCGCTGCAGCTCAAGGAGGGTGTGCTTTGCGGTGTACGAGTGGCTGAAGTGCAAGCAAAGTTTCTTGGCCATTTTTAGGATGTCTTGCAGATGGGTGGAAGACTTCAGGAACTGCTTGACAACCAGATTGAACAATCGTGCCATGCAGGGCGCATGGCTCAGCCCTCCTTGACGCAGCGCCGACACCATGTTCTTCCCGTTGTCGGTCACCATGGTTCCAATTTTGAGTTGTTGAGGAGAAAGTGAGGATTCGATTTCATGATGAAGGACATGGAATAGTTCCTACCCTGTGTAACTCCATTTGTCCAGGCAAACGAGGTGCAGAACAGAGTGATACCGCCGTGCCCTGCACATTTGGTATGCTGGAGGGGCGCTGTGAATTGTCCCTGCAGTGGAGGCTGAGGACACGGAGGAGGATGAGGAGGCAGACATTTTCACAGGACCAACGGTGTGGGAACGTGGAGGCGGAAGTGGTGTCATCTGGCTAAGTTGCTGGTGTGGCTTTGCAGGGACCACATTTACCCAGTGGGCAGTAAAGGACATGTATTGTCCCTGACCGTAGTTACAGCTCCACACGTCGGCGCTGACATGCACTTTGGCAGACACCGACAGGCTCAAGGACTGGCCCACCTTCTGTTCTATATATACGTGTGCATGGCTGGTGCTGCCTTTATGGCAAAGAAATTACGGCTTGGAACTCTCCACCTCAGCTCGGCACAAGCCATCAGATCTCTGAAAGGTGCAGAGTCCAACTTGGCCAGGAGCACATTGATCTTCTGCGCAGTCTCTTGGCAATCGCTTCGGGGATCGATTGCTGACGGAATGACTGACGAGGAATAGGAGAGCAAGAAGCAGGAGCATCAGGACCAGCAGATGATGGGAAGAACAGACAGTTCCCTTCGGCTGAGGTGGTGGAGCCTTGACTGCCTGAAATTGGGTGATGCATGCCACTGGGTGATGCAGCGGTTACTGCAGCAGGCTGGACCACCACATCGGAGCCACACCACTTTATGGTGACGCTGCATATGTTGACTCAGGGCTGTGGTGCCAACATTGGCACCCTGGCTACGCTTCATCTTCTTCCCACAGATTCTACAAATGGCCATGTTCACCTTCTCCTGACCGCTCACAACACCAGCTCCCACGGCACTCTCCTTATCACTACTTGCCCGCTTACCGGAGGAAGTGGCAGATGTCTCCTCCATATCTTGGCTGGCCAGTATCTGCTGACTGTCCTCCAGTAGCTCGTCTTTGCTGTATAGTGGAGCTGAGCCCACAGCATTATACATCTCTGGCTGAGGAAACAGAAAACAGAAAAGGGCAGAGGCAGGTTGAGGACAGGTGAGGGCACAGGGCCTGCTCCCGGGCCATGCCAACTAAGGGAAGTGTCTGACGAACCCACCGACTCTTGGCTGGGGGTGTCTGATGTCACTTGGGACGAAGTGCATTAGTCAACCATTCAAGAACCGCTGGGTTGCTGGTCAAGACACGACCGTTAGATAACACCGGGAGCTCAAGCCTCTCGCTGCGACTCCAGCTGCTAAGCCCCTTTACTCTACTGCGACCTATGCCTGCTCCAGAAACATTTGGGCCTCTGTGCAGGGTCTGGCACTTCTCTGTCTGACTGTTAGATCAAATAAATAAATAGGAAATTAAAACACCTCAAAAAAGTCTGTAATTTTCTCACTTCACCACACAACAGCTAATTAACCCTTTTTTCCCCACTATTACACACCAAAAAGGATTTAGAACATATGACTGCACCACTTAGCGGCAAATATATATTTTTTGCCACTAATACACTCCAAAAAGGGCTATCATTTTCCCACTTAACCACACAATGGCAATTTCTTTTTTTGTGCCACTAATTCACGCTAAAAAGTGCTTTAGAACATATAACTGCACCGCTGAGCGGCAAATATTTATTTTTTTGCCACTAATATACGCCAAAAAGTGCTTTAGAACATAAAACTGCACCGCTTAACGGCAAAAAGGCCCCTACTTTTTTCCACTTATACACTCCACAAAAGGCTTTAGAACATATAACTGCACGCTGAAACGGAAAATAATATATATATTTTTTGCCACTAATACACGCCAAAAAGGGCTTTAGAACATATAACTGCACCGCTGAACGGCAAATATATGATTTTTTTGGCACTAATACATGCCAAAAAGAGCTGTAATTTACTTATTTCACTACACAACGGCTAATAAGCCTTTTTTCCCACTAATACAAGCCAAAAAATGCTTTAGAACATATAACTGCAACGCACAAGGGCAAATAAGACATAGAACTATTTCCTTGTAATAAACAGCACTTGCACCCCAATAACAAGAAAGGTTTTGCTGGAATTACAGAGCTGTATGATGGCAATTTGGATCAGCAGTCAGTGCAGCAAGGTGTAATAGGATTGCTCCTATTGCCCAGGCTGTAACCTCCCCTACTGAACCCTGTTCTGCTTCAATACTGTGGAATGATTCCTCCCTATCCTTTACCTGAACTTCTCTACAGCAAAATAAAAATTTTAAAGTCTTTTCTACCACTGTCACCAGCCTGCTGATGTGTCTCCCTGCACTAAGTACACTGGAAAATGGCTGAATCCAAGATGGCTGAGGCCATTTATATATTTATATACACACACTTTGGACTTGTTTGAAATATAAATTCATATTTGGAAAGTAAAGTGAAAGATTACCAAAGGAAGGGGGGGTTCTCTTACTGTCACATCTGGAGAATAATATAGTAAAAATGTATTGCAACCTAAATACTTTATATACTGTACTATATGTACAGTATCTACTTTGTAGCAATAACACATACCTGCAATTATTTTATTGCCTATTGACATGAAAATAGGTCAGACATGCAATTTGGATTTCACTTAAAGGAAGCCAAACACAGACTGAAGTGCTAATCAGCCAAACCAACAGTAAGCCACAATTTTGTTTATATACGTGATCAATATTAGCAAAATCTTATTCCACCTGCTATTTATTAATTATAAACAGAGAATAAGTACTGTAAGCTTGACATAAACTGCAAATTATAGTTTATGCTTGGCCTCATTATACTCTTACACCATTTTTTGATTAGATGTTTACTGTCTGGCCCTATATAATTACATTTTTTTATTAATTTGCGCATAATGTCTTTTTACACCATCATTTATTACAAGAAATCATTTATAACAGTTTCCTATAGGACATGTACATTTTGACACAGAATGAGTAAATGGTGATTGCTCATCAGAAGCCAGTGACATACGGTATCTTCATTCATGTTGCACTGATGGCACATAAATGAGGTATAGATGCAGAAGGACTGTACATTCACAGCATGGAGAGAAGTGTGAGATTGAATTTGCTCTGTGAAAGCAAGATTTAGTGAGACCCCATAGGCAATTACTATGAACTAATCTAAGAATACCAGACACAGGACAGACAACCTGAGCTTTTCCTGGTAATTTGAATGTATTGTTCCATGCGGTGTCTGAGTGCTCCAGGAATTCTTTATTTAGCCTGTCAATTTTGCTCTATTATTCTGTGTGGGGAAAATGGGAACTCTAAAGTTTTACATATTTTATGAGTGTCCCAAATTATAGTATAGTGTTAAGAGTATGTCTTAAATTTGCATACCTTGAGAAACCCTTAAATCCAAGACATATGAAAAAACAGCAAATAATTAGGAAAACAGTTGTTATGTATAAATTCTGCATCTCTGACAAAAACAAATATAAAAGAAAACAAATTCTAGATGCAAAAGTAAAGAATCAAATATAACTGAAAAACAGTCACAATTACATAATTTACTCTACTCACAAAAAGGTAGGTATATTTGGCTTTAGGGGGAAATTTATGGAAACCGTAAAAAGTTTACAGTGATATTATATAATGAAAGTAGGGCATTTAAAGGGAACCTGTCACCGGGATTTTGTGTATAGAGCTGAGTACATGGGTTGCTAGATGGCCGCTAGCACATCCGCAATACCCAGTCCCCATAGCTCTGTGTGCTTTTATTGTGTAAAAAAAAACGATTTGACACATATGCAAATTAACATAAAAGGGTCATATCTTACTTGTGTGACCAGAGAACAGTCATATTTTCAAGCTCTGACTCATTTTAGGTTAATTTGCATATGTATCAAATCGGTTTTTATACACAATAAAAGCACACAGAGCTATGGGGACTAGGTATTGCGGTGTGCTAGCGGCCATCTAGCAACCCATGTCCTCAGCTCTATACCTAAAATCCAGGTGACAGGTTCCCTTTAAGGCCCCATGCACACGGCCGCGTTTCACAGCCGTGTGCGGGCCGTGGAACCGCGGCCTGGATCCCTCCTGAGAGCAGGAGCGCACGGCGTCACTGGTTGCTATGACGCCGTGCGCTCCCTGCTGCCGCCGTAATACAGTAATACACTGGTATGATCTATACCAGTGTATTACTGTACTGTGCCGGCAGCAGGGAGCGCACGCCGTCATAGCAACCAGTGACGCCGTGCGCTCCTGCTCTCAGGAGGGATCCAGGCCGCGGTTCCACGGCCCGCACACGGCTGTGAAACACGGCCGTGTGCATGGGGCCTAAGGCTGAGTTCACACTTCAGTTATTTGATCAGTTATTTCCATCAGTTATTGTAAACCAAAACTAGGTGTGGGCCAAAAACAAAGAACAAGCGCAGATCTTTCCATTACACCTTATCTCTGAGTAGGCTTTACTACTGGTTTTGGCTCTCAATAACTGATGGAAATAACTGAATAAAAACAATAATAGGACATGTTCTATTTTTTTGCGGAACGGAAGTACCGACATACGGAAACGGAATGCACACAGAGTGACTGCCGTTTTTTTGTGGACCCATTGAAATTAATGGTTCTGTATACGGTCCGCAAAAAAAACCGGAATGGACACAGAAAGAAAAAACATTCATGTGCATGAGGCCTAAGTAGAAGCAGCAATGGTGATTTCCTCATCTCAAACAATTTATTGAATCCAAAGCCAACAAAAGTGGTGAGTATACCACCACAAAAAATGTCAGTGTCAACATCAGACTACTTGATGCACACTGTGCATTTGGAAGTCCAAGAGACTTCCTGCTCCCCTCAGATTGGCCAGCACAACTCACATGAGCAGTGCTGGGTAATCCAAGAGTAGAATTGGACAAGCAGCAGGCAACTTGGACTACCGATGCACCCCACAAAAATATTAAAAAAATAATCTATGTATTTTATTACATATAAAATTCAAATATATAGACACAAAAGACTTCATAACATACAAAAAAAAACACTTAAAATGCATTGAAAAACCTAAATATATAAACTAGGGATACATACCATCAAAAAGAGGAACAGTGGGTTTGATCAATGAAGTATCAACAAGCACTGTTGCATCCTTTTCTTTTGGACCTTGATGACTGTGTTGGATTATTTGGCTGTATCACATCTGTGTTTATTTTATACATTTTTGCTGTGCGCACCAGTTGTTCCGTTCCACAGGCACGCAAAAAATATAGGGCAAGTCCTATAGAATAGGCCTTTTTTATAAGGGGCCATGTGAAAGCGACCTTATTGTAATGTTTTTTCAGTGAACATATTATCTTACATAGGAATAGATCTGGGGTACAGCTACTCATTATGGTATGCACTTTTTATATATGTAGGCTTTTCAATGACTTTTAAGTGTTTTTAATCTTATTAGTTCTGTCATGTCTATATATCTAATAAAATGTTTTTTTGTTTAGTTTTTTAGCATTTTAGTGTTGTCACTCATTATTACATGTCATCTGTGTTTTTTGTATAGTATTTCTAAAGTTTGCCAATAGCAAAATACATCGTATAACTGTTTTTGTCCCTGAAACTGAAAAATTCAACAGCCCCATCCTGGTTTGCCAGTCAGACACAACTGGGCACGTATATAAAAAGTGTCTATTTGCTGATAATTCTCTGTCAGTGACATTTCTGCAAACCACAATTTTACTTAAAACTGTTGTAATGTAGGGTTGTAATGAAAATTTTATGCAAGTTTAGAGTCATTAAAAAAATGGAACTCTGGCATGAGGCGAAACTCGAACATGAGGCCCCCACGAATATCGCTGCGGTGCTCGTGATCTCCTGTACGGCGCCCCGGCTCAGTCCTCAAGAAATAAGCTGTGTCAACCACCGTACGGAGCGGTAGTGTGGTCAACACTCCCCCTCCATGTATCTCTATGGAAGACTCGGAGAGACAAGAGCTGTATCTGCGGCTCTCCCATAGATACATGGAGGGGGAGTGTTGACCACCGCTCTGGGCACAAGGAGATCCGGAGTACCATACAGGAGATTGTGGGGGATCCCAACGGCCAGACCCCCCCGATCAGACACTTATCTCCTATCCTTTGGATAGGGGATTTATTTTCCTATCCCGGAGTACCCCTTTAATATGCAGTGACATCACAGTAAAGGGTTAATATTCACAGTGACAACACAGTACAGGGCTTATATTTACAGTGCATATTAACACTTTTCATTAACCCTTGCGCAGTTCTCTAAATCGACCCTCCCCCCTGGCCCTTGCGCTCCACCCTCACCCCTGGCCCTGCCTACTTGCCTTGCAAGTCCTAATGACAGGGGACAACTAGACGGCAGTCCCTAACTTAGGATAAGTGCTGGGAAGACAGACAAGACAAATAACGGAACGTGAACAGACCGGGTCAATACCTAGAGAGCTACGCAGTACTAAGGAATGAGCAGAGAATAGTCAGGAAAGCCGAGGTCCAATACCAGGATAGAAACGAAGTACAACAGGAGTCCTCAAAGAATCGTCAGGTGGAAGCCGGGGTCAGGATACCAGGAGAGATGCGCAGTACAGGAGGAGCAGGCAAAGGATCGTCAGGGAACAGGATCAGGTAGTATTCAGTAGTCCAGCAAAATGCCAGGAACCTAGAATTAACAGGCAACCTGTGGCCAGCCGGCTGCCTGTATTTATAGTGGGGTCTGAGGGTCATGTGACATGGCCAGCGTCACATGACCGACAGACAGACAAGTTCAGCACCGAGTGATCAGCTCGGCGCTCAAGGCAGACCTAGAAGCAGGGAGCCTCCCAGCTAGCAAAGCCGCCCTGGGAATGAGGCCCAAAACAGATCCTCGCTCCTAAAGCTAAGCAGCAGGTCTGCGGCTGATGGGAGACCGAGTGCGCCTTTGGCGCCCCATGACAGTACCCCCTCTTTTACGAGGGGCCACCGGGCCCAAGACTTCAGGCGATGGCCTTTCAGGGTGTTTTAAATGAAATTTTCGAACAAGTCTAGGAGCATGAACCTCCCTGGCGGGTACCCAAGATCTCTCTTCGGGTCCATACCCCTTCCAGTGAATCAGGTACTGTAAGGAATTACGCACTCTCCTGACATCCACTATCTTAGACACCACATACTCAACAGCATCACTAACAAGAGCCGGCGGAGGCGAGGCTTTCAATGGTACAACAGGTTCAAAATACTTTTTAAGTAGAGATTTATGAAATACATTATGAATGTGGAACGACTCGCGCAGCTCCAACTTAAACGATACCGGATTAATTACCTCCGTGATCTTATACGGTCCAATAAAACGAGGAGCAAATTTTCTAGAAGCTACCTTGAGAGATAGATTCTTGGAGGACAACCATACTTTATCCCCAACCTGAAAGTTTACCCTCTTGGAACGTCTCCTATCAGCCTTGAGTTTTTGAGAACTTTGAGCCTTTTCTAGGTTCGATTGAACCCGAGCCCAAACTGTGCACAGTTTGGAGGAGAGTTTATCCGCTTCAGGGATAGAGGAGGAGACGGACGACCCAGAATGAAAACGGGGATGAAAACCATGGTTACAAAAGAAAGGGGAGACCCCAGCAGAAGAATTAACACGGTTATTCAAAGCAAAATCATCCCACTGAAGGTATTTAACCCATAATTCCTTTTCATCAGCAACATACAACCTCAGGAATTGTTCCACAGACTGATTAAGGCGTTCAGTCTGCCCATTACTCTCAGGGTGGTAGGCGGAGGAAAAAGACAACAAAATCTGACATCTTTGACAGAAAGCCCTCGAAAATTTGGACACCACCTGCACACCCCTGTCAGATACAATATTTTCCGGGATACCATGTAACCGTACAATTTCTTTCACAAAAATAGACGCCAGGGTCTTGGCATCCGGGAGTTTAGACAGAGGAATGAAGTGAATCATCTTGCTAAACCTATCGACCACTACCCAAACAACAGTCTTACCCTCCGGCAGCGGCAGGTCAGTAATAAAGTCCATCGAGAAATGGGACCATGGTCTACTGGGAATGGGTAGGGGTCGTAGGTTACCAGCAGGGTGAGTCCTAGGTGTCTTAGACCTAGCACAAACCTCACAGGCTGACACGTAGGACTTTACATCCCTAAATAGAGTGGGCCACCAATAAGATCTAGAAACCAGCTCTCTAGTGCCCTCAAAACCAGGATGTCCACAAAAGGCAGAATCGTGACACTCACTCAACAGTGTGAGACGAAATTGTATGGGGACAAACAACTTATCTGTTGGGGTGGTTGTCGGTGCCAGATGTTGTTCAGCCTTAATGAGAGCCGAGATATCTTGAGTTAAGGCTGCAACGAAGATATTTGCTAGTAGGATGGATTCAGGCGGTGCCTCTGTAGGCTGAAAAGCATGGAAGCTCCGAGATAATGCATCAGCCTTCACGTTTTTACTTCCAGGCCTGAAAGTAATGAAGAATTCAAAACGAGTAAAAAACAGTGCCCATCTAGCCTGAGGAGGATTCAACCTCTTAGCAGATTCGAGAAACATAAGGTTCTTATGGTCAGTGACAACCGTTACACAATGCCTTACCCCCTCCAGAAAATGCCTCCACTCCTCAAATGCCCACTTAATGGCCAGCAACTCCCGATTCCCTATGTCATAGTTTCTCTCGGTGGAAGAAAATTTTCTGGAAAATAATGCACACAGTCTCAGGTTAGTTAGACTAGCAGGACCTTGTGAAAGGACTGCTCCTGCGCCGTCCTCAGACGCATCCACCTCCACAATAAAAGGTCTCTCCTGATCTGGCTGGATCAGAATGGGAGCGCTACTGAATGCCTTTTGTAGTGTTGCAAATGAAGTAATGGCATCAGTAGACCAGTTCTCCAAATCCGCCCCTTTCTTAGTAAGGTCGGACAACGGTTTAGCAATTACTGAAAAATTCTTTAAAAATTTACGGTAGTACTTGGCAAAACCTAAGAACCGTTGTAAGGCCTTTAAGGATGAAGGCTTTACCCATTCCTTAATAGCTAGTACCTTACCAGGATCCATCTTGAAGGCGTGAGGGGTCAGGAACATGCCCTAGAAACAGTATCTCTTGTACACCAAAGACACATTTCATTTTTTTTAGCGGACAACTGATTCTCCCTCAACACCTCTAATACTTGTCTAACATGAGACACATGAGATTTGAAATCAGGAGAAAATATCAAAATGTCGTCAAGATAGACAATGACAAATTTACCTAAAAACTCTCTAAGAATATCATTCATAAAGTTTTGGAACACAGCTGGGGCATTGCTGAGTCCAAAAGGCATAACCTGATATTCAAAGTGTCCTGCCGGAGTATTGAACGCCGTCTTCCATTTGTCTCCCTCCTTGATTCGGATTAGATTATATGCCCCTTTCAGGTCAATCTTAGAAAACCAGGTTGCCCCCAGAACCTGGTTAAATAAATCCGGAATCAATTGGAGAGAGTATCTATTCTGGATAGTGATCTTATTCAATTTCCGGTAATCGATACAAGGCCTAAGACCACCATCCTTCTTCTTAACAAAGAAAAACCCTGCTCCCATAGGAGAGACAGAAGGTCTAATGTGCCCCTTACCGAAACTTTCCTTAATATAATCCTCCATGGCCTTGCGTTCAGGCTTAGAGAGATTATAAATACGCCCCTTAGGAAACCTGGCACCTTCTACTAACTCTATGGCGCAATCATAAGGTCTATGGGTGGTAGAACCTCCGGGGTAAGTGATGAGAACACATCAGAATATTCCCTAATGACCGTGGGTAATATATCAGATTCTACTGAGACCCCAGCTTATACCACAGACAAGCACGAGTCACACTTAGGTCCCCATTTCACCAACTCAATAGTGGGGTTGTGTAATCGGAGCCAAGGCAACCCTAGTACCACCTCGACCGGTAAGTTCTCCAGGACTGAGAGGAACATTTCACAGAGTGGCACACCCCCACGGTTAAAGAAATCTCTGAGGTACATGACCTCACCATACCACCTACCAGGGGAGTGGCGTCAATAGCCATAACATGGATAGGTGTAGGAAGAGAAAAAATTGGAATACCCAGTCTTACGGCCATTTATTAACCCCCAGAGATATTGTTATAGGTACTAAAAGCTTACATTTCGTGATATCAGGGTGTACCTGGTCTTTAGGTTGCCTTGCCTTGGGAGACTTAACGGAGAGGGCCTTCTTAGGACACTGGTTGATCCAATGATCAGGATCTCCGCAGTAAAAACACTCCACATCTGCGGCGCAGATTCCCTTGAGTCATGCCGACCTGCATGGGTTCTTCGGTAGAAACCTCAGCGTTTTTTCTGGGATAGACCTCAGGCTGAACCACCACCTGAGGAGAGAACTGTCGTTCCTGACGTCTCTCTCTAACCCGTCGGTCTAGTCGGACTACAAGGGTCATCATCTCCTCTAGAGTCTCTGGAAGCTGATAACTCACTAGAAGATCCTTTAAGTTATCAGACAGACCTGACCTGAACTGACTCTTAAGCGCTGGTTCATTCCATCCTGAGGGAACACACCACCTTCTGAATTGGGTGCAATACTCCTCCGCAGGTAGATTGCCCTGAACCAGAACCTTTAGAGCAGTCTCGGCTACCAGTGTCCTGTCTGGTTCATCATACAGGGTACCCAGGGCCTGAAAAAAAACCTTCACTGATGTTAAACAACTGGCGTCAGCAGGTAAAGAAATTGCCCAGTCCTGGGGATCACCCCGTAACCGGGAAATGACAATGGCCACGCATTGACTCTCGGGGCCAGAGGATACGGGGCACAAACGGAAAAAAAGTTTACAATTTTCTTTAAAGGAAAGAAACTTCTTCCGATCTCCAGAAAAGGGCTCAGGAAGCTTAATCTGGGTCTCTAAATGCAGACTGGAGGCCTGAGGGATGGAAGTACCTTGTCCTAGCTCAAAAGAACAGAGTTTCTCCCCTAGCTCCCGCACTATCTGCGTCAGGTTAGAGACATGGTCAGTCAGGGTCACCAGAGGATTCATGATACAGTGGTTAGATTATGGCCTGTTAATCTGTGACGGTCACGTACACTACACACAGGGGGAAGCATAGTGACCACTGCGCTCCACCCTCACCCCTGGCCCTACAGGCAGACCTAGAAGCAGGGAGCCTCCCAGCTAGCAAAGCCGCCCTGGGAACGAGGCCAAACACAGATCCTCGCTCCCGAAGCTAAGCAGCAGGTCTGCGGCTGATGGGAGACCGAGTGCGCCTTTGGCGCCCCGTGACACTTCATTTTGCTGTATTTGCCATACAGCAGCACATACCTGTCACATTCAGGGCCTCCAGGTGACATCTCCTCTGATGTAGATCTTCTCTGTCATTATCTTCTCTATTCGGTCCGGACACTTCTCTCAGCCGCCTCGTCTCTGCAGAGTGTAACACACAGACATTTTAGTGTCCTCACTTTTCTATCATCATCCCCCAACCTGGAGTTCCCATAGTGTTATCCTCCTGCTCACTGTGCCCCCCATACCCCCAAATACTATCATGAAGAAATAATAGTGCCCCCATAGAAATAGTGCTCCTCATAGTCCCACCAATAGTAATTCCCTTCTAGAATGCTCTCATTAGTAATACTGTCCCCCACACTGCCCCCATTAAGTAATTTGCCCCCACACTGCCCCACATTATGTAATTTGCCCCCCACACTGCCCCCATTAAGTAATTTGTCCACCACACTGGCCCCATTAAGTATTTTGCCCCCCACACTGCCCCCATTAAGTATTTTGCCCCCCACATTCCCCCAATTAAGTCATTTGACCGCCACACTGCCCCCATTAAGTAATTTGCCCCCACACTGCCCCATTAAAGGATAACTGTCACACTTAGACCCTAATTTCAATTTTCATATATGTAGTTACTAATAACATGATATTCCAGAATCAGTTACTATTAGACTGACTTACCCCATATTTAATAAGATTCAGCCCTTAGCAACCAGTCTGCAAAAAACTGCAATTTCACTATTCATTTAAGATGGCCGCCACTGCCCTCACCCTGAGGCTAATCCCGCCTGCTCTCACTAGCAGTGAAAAGTTAAAATAGGGCCACCAAGGACATATTAATCACCACAATCCAATACTCCAAAAAAATAATAATATGACAGTTATACTTTAAGTATATATTGTCCGCCACACTGCCGCCCATTAAGTAATTTGCCCCCCACACTGACCCTTTTAAGTAATTTGTCCGCCACACTGCCCTCTTAAGTAATTTGCCCCCCACACTGACCCCATTAAGTAATTTGTGCGCCACACTGCCCCCATTAAGTAATTTGCCCCCCACACTGACCCCATTAAGTAATTTGTCCGCCAGACTGCCCTCATTAAGTATTTTTCCCCCCACACTGCCCCATTAAGTAATTTGTCCGCCACACTGCCCCCCTTAAGTAATTTGCCCCCCACACTGCCCCTTAAGTAATTTTCCCCCCACACTGCCCCATTAAGTAATTTGTCTGCCACACTGCCCCCATTAAGTAATTTGCCCCCTACACTGCCCCCATTAAGTAATTTTCCCACACACTGCCCCATTAAATAATTTGTCCACCCCACTGCCCCCATTAAGTAATTTGCCCCCACACTGCCCCATTAAGTAATTTGTCCACCACACTGCCCCCATTAAGTAATTTGCCCCCACACTGCCCCATTAAGTAATTTGTCCACCACACTGCCCCCATTAAGTAATTTGCCCCCCACACTGCCTCACAAATTTTCCCACACACTGCTTCATATTATGACATTTTCCCCTCACCTTGTACTTGTCCGCTAATCTGCTAGGCTGCTGCGCGGGCATGAGTTCACTCACTTCAGAGCGCAACCCCATCCTGCAGCGTGTAATCCCGTGACCTCCAGTGGCGGGTCTTGCGGGATTACGCACCGCACTACGGGGTTGCGCTCTGAAGTGACTGAATTCATGACCGTGCGGCGCAGCAGCCTAGCAGATTAGCGGACAAGTACAAGGGGGGGGGGGGGAATAGCATTCGGGGCACTGGCTCAAGCCTGGAATGTTTTGACCTGAGGACGCTCCCACCCGACACCGCCGCAAGTACATTTGTACTTGCGGCGTTGTCGGGTGGGAGCTAGAGCGAGGCCCCCACCAGCGCAAGGCCTTAGGCGGCCTAAGTAGCCTAATGGAAGAGCCGCCTCTGCAGTGTGGTCTATTGGATAGTGACTGTGCTTGGTATTGCAGCTGAGCACTTTCACTGGAATGGAACTAAGCTGTATCTAGGTCATGTGACCAATGAACGTGGCATGAAATGATCCTAGAAGAGGTCTAAGCACTCTCGGAGCACCTCAGCCTCTTCATTCAGCTGTTTGGTAGGGGTTTCAGGAGTCAGCTACCTGTCGATCTGATATTGAAGACCTATCTTGAGTATAGGCTATAAATATAAAAACCCTGAGGAACACCTTTAAAAGGAGACCATCACCAGTGACCTTCCTATCATACTGTTTGCAAAAACATATAGCTGTTGTTTACTTGATTAAACTGCGTTTTTTCTTATGTTAATCTGAGGCTCCGTTCCTGAGTTATAATTCTTTTTCATAATGCAAATGAATTAGATGGTGCAACAAGAGCATGCATGGGAGCTACATATTTTATCAAAAAACGTATCAGATCCCACCAAAGTGATGTAGGAAAACCTTTCGCAAGTGTCTTTGGTTATTTTTTTTCCCGTTTTATGTGATAGAATCCAGTCCCTTTCTTGTAATTAAACATGTGACTCCTAAGTTGTATTAAGGAGTTCTGAATAAGCAAATATAGAAATGTCAGCTGATGTCACTTCCAAGACATGTAACATGTGCCACAGTCCTAATAAATTACAAGGATATTACAAAGTTCTACTAAGTGGCATTTGTTTGTGGGCTTACATTGAATCTGTTACTGTTACATTGAATCCATCTGGTTCATTATGCTCTGCACAACATTTTATTTCCTGCTATTTTCGCTTGACTTGATTCTCTGGGGTTTGGCGGTTGCTCCATAATGTACGTTGTCCTCACTTTTCCATTTTAACTTTTATAAAAACCTTGAGAGCAGTTACTTAAAGTTTTATATTATCCTGAGCACTTATTCCCCTAATTTAAAAAGTGGCTCATTTTTGCTTCTTAGCATTTGTCTTTTATCAAATATAGAAAGCACTTTATATGGTGTGGTATGGTCTCATACATTACAACAAATGAACACCCATCTTAGCTTGTCTTCTGGCTGCAGCTAAATTCTAAAATACTGTATACATATTTGGAATGCATACCATATGCAGTGCTATTCAACATGACTTTCAAACATGGAAGAGGTTATTGTATTCTTTTCAAGGGATTTAAAGGAGTTTTCCAGGAATGGATTAATAATTTCCTACAGCTCTAGGATTTGACTGAATAGTGCAAGTGTCTGGGTGGAGGGGGCGAAATGGTCATTACACTGCTGTCCTGCACTGGCACTACATTCACTACAAACTGCTGAAATGTGCTATCAGATAGTGATGAGCGGCATAGGCAAATTCACAATATTTAGCAAATTTTAGCTGAATATTCACCAAAAACTCACAAATGTAAAAAATTAGCAATATAATATGCACATATTGTGTGCACAGTTTCATTACCTACAACAAAGTATTACACAAACACCATATGCCAAAAGCCAGGTATGTACAAGGCAACAACCTATCCATGAGACAGGTACAGTCAGCATACTTTACAATGGCAGCCTTGTGGGCAATGAGACATTCAAGACCAGCTCTCATCAGACTGAGAGCCAGTAAGCCTCAAAGTTGCTTGATTTAAGTTGGATGGCGCGGGGGACCTGCGAATCTAGATTATTATCATTAGGGTGATAAAATTTTAATTTTTTGGGGGGATTCTAGCTAACACTTCTCACTGCTTAGGAGGGCTGCATAAACATTTTCAGTTTTCTAATTGTCCTAACATTTATATTCAATAACCTTTCTATACTGTTTTGTCATGTAAACTAATTTACATAAACATGGGCATATGGGAAAGACATGCAAATTAGCTGAATCTGCCTTGTTTTTTAGCTGATACACTTTTTGTTCACTAAGAGGTTCGGAGGAGGATAGGCGACCACTAGAGTTTAAACGTATAACTATAGGAAGACTGTTGCTAAAATTTAACTTTTATTAAATTTGTTAAAATAAAGGTATTTTCAACTCAATAATGTGTATAAAACGTGAATAATCCTAGATAATATTTTGTACTGGGTGTGCATCTATTATCAATCACAAAGGGAGCAGCATATGGCAAAAGATGATGGGGATGAAGGTATGGAACACTCGGTACACTCTCTCTTGTATTCCCCAACAACTTGTGAATATCTATTTAGACTAACACTAAACCCTAATGTGCTACCCTATGCTGGCTACAACTAAGTCCTGCTTACTCTTATTTAAGGCTTGACGTGTTTATTTAGTTGCTTATAGTTTGCAACTTAGTCTTCTGGAGCACTATAGAAGCTGGCCAACACAAACAAACAAAGACTGCTGCACACTCTATTACATGGCATGCAGCCACATAGCCTGCGGCACTGGGACGGCCATAACACGGCCGCTCAGTGCTGCTGCTGAATAAGAAAAGACCACGCCTCCTGGCCCGACACATGCGGGGGCCAATAAGTCAGGGGCACTGCCGGGATACGGCACGCCCCTGCCCCACCTATTGACATCGATGGAGGAGGCGTAAGAGGTGAGTACAGTGTAGGAGTGAATATAGGTGGCTACATATGATCCAGAACATATAATCGCCCAGTATCTACAGGATGGATACCCAGCCGGGTGGCAATCAGCACGAATAAACATATGCTTTGTATTGAGATACTGCACTTGCGCAGGCTTCCCACAGAGGAGTACAATATGTGACACCTTGTCCAAAAATTTACATATAGGTCGGGAGCCCCCATGATTGATAAACATATGATTAGTTGATAACCATATGCTTAGGATTGAAATACTGGATTTGCGACAGCCGCCCAGGAGAGAGTACTTAGTAACATATTGTGTGACACCTTGTCAAGAATTGACATACAGACAGGGAGCCCGCATGATTAGTATAGAAGAAGAGAAGAATGTTGTATATGTGGCAACCTGCGTATGTAACCTGCAGTATGTGGGCAAAATGAAACGTGAGTTCAGGCGCGGGATTGGTGAACATCTGCGGAATATTTCCAATTGCGCAGCATATTCTGAGATATTACCCTGACGAGACCAATTGCATTAGGTTCCAGGGAATTGAGCATAACAGGACATCGGCACGAGGGGGCGATGTGGATGGTCTCCTCCTTCGTAAAGAAGCTCAATGGACCTTGACTCTACAAACTGTTAAGCCCTATGGACTGAATAAGTTCATTTCATATGCCAGTTTCATTCAGGGACCTTATCTATCGACCACATCTCTCTCCTTCTTTTTCTTTATCAGGTTGGTTAGTACCCGATGCATATGAATTACTGGTGCTCTTATTTTTCTGACAATTATAGTCCTCATGACCCTGACAGGTTGACCCTGACATTATTGTCCTGAGACTCATTGTTATGTGAATCACAGACACTGGGGGGATCCCTCGATTTGCACTCAGTGTATAGTGGTCCTTAAGAGTTGACACTTATTTACCTATTTTGGACTTCTTCTCTTCTTTTATACTAATCATGCGGGCTCCCTGTCTGTATGTCAATCCTTGACGAGGTGACACACATTATGTTACTAAGTACTCTCTTGTGGGATGCTGTCGCAAGTATTTCAATACTAAGCATATGGTTATCAACTAATCATAAGTTTATCAATCATGCGGGCTCCCGACCTATATGTAAATTTTTTGACAAGGTGTCACATATTGTACTCCTCTGTGGGAAGCCTTCGCAAGTGCAGTATCTAAATACGAAGCATATGTTTATTCAGGCTCATTGCCACCCGGCTGGGTATCCATCCTGTAGACATTACTGGGCGATTAGATGTTCTGGATCATATGTAGCCACCTGTATTCACTCCCACACTGTACTCACCTCCTGCACCTCCTCCAGCGATGTCAATAGGCAGGGGAGGGGCGCGCTGTGTCCCGGCAGTCATTGGCTGTCACGCAGCTTGTGCCGGCCCAGGAGGCCTTTTATTCTTCAGCAACAGCACTGAGCGGCAGTTTTATGGCCGCCCCAGTGCCGCAGGCTACATGGCTGCACACCATGTAACAGAGCGTGCAGCAGTCTTTGTTGTTTGTTTGTTTGTTTCGATCAACTTCTATAGTGCTCCTGAAGACTAAGTTGCAAACTATAAGCAACTAAAGAAATGCGTTGAGCCTTAAATAAGAGTAAGCATGACTTAGTTGTAGCCAGCATAGTTGAGCACATTAGGGTTTAGTGTTAGTCTAAATAGATATTCACTGGTTGTTGGGGAATACAAGTGAGGGTGTACCAAGTGCTCCATATCTTCATCCCTATCATCTTTTGCCATATGCTGCTCCCTATATAGATAGATAGTCCTAGAGGGGGTCTGAGTGGTTGATAATAGACTCACACCCAGTGAAAATATTATCTAGGATTATTCATGTTTTATACACATTATTGAGTTGAAAATACCTTTATTTTAACAAATTTTATAAAAGTTATATTTTAGCGATAGTCTTCCTATAGTTATACATGATAAACTATTTGCATGTCTTTCCCATATACCCATGTTTATGCAAATGAGTTTCCTCTGCCAGTCAGGGGAATGTCAGCTCCAGTAAGCAGGGAACCAGGAGAGCAGGGCAGGCCAGACAGGTGCTGGTAGTGGGAGACTTTATTATTAGGGGAACAGATAGGGAAATCTGTCACAAAGACCGTGATCGCCGAACAGTGTGCTGTCTTCCTGGCGCTAGAGTTCGACACATCGCGGATCGGGTTGACAGATTACTGTGAGGGGCTGGAGAAGATCCAGCGGTCATGGTCCATATTGGAACCAATGACAAAGTTAGAGGTAGGTGGAGAGTCCTTAAAAATGATTTCAGGGATTTAGGTTGAAAGCTTAGGGCAAGGACCTCAAAGGTAGTATTTTCCGAAATACTGCCTGTACCACGGGCCACACAAGAAAGGCAATGGGAGATTAGGGAGATTAACAAGTGGCTCAAAAACTGGTGTAGGAAGGAGGGGTTTGGGTTCCTGGAGAACTGGGCCGACTTCTCTATCGGCTACAGGCTCTATCGCAGGGATGGGCTGCACCTCAATAGAGAAGGGGCAGCTGTGCTGGGGAGAAAGATGGTTAGAAGGTTGGAGGAGTGTTTAAACTAGGGACTGGGGGAGGGAAATTACACTATAGGAGGGGAAGATAGTGCAGATAGAGACCGGGGGCAAGATAGTGGGACTGGGGGAGGAATGGAAGGAGGGACTAGAACAGTTCAGAAGGAAAGGTGTAGGGTAAAAAATATACATAAACCTCTGAAATGTATGTATACTAATGCCAGAAGCCTGACTAATAAAACTGGGGAGCTGGAATTAGTGATGTGTGAGGAGAACTATGACATAGTGGGAATAACTGAGACATGGCTGGATGATAGCTATGACTGGGCAGTTAATGTACAGGGTTACAGTCTGTTTAGAAAGGATCAACAAAACCGGAGGGGGGAGGGGTTTGCCTTTATATAAAGTCTTGTCAAAAGCCCACACTTCCTGAAGATATAAGTGAGGGACATGAACATGAGGAGTCACTGTGGGTAGAGATACATGGCGCTAAAAACAACAATAAATTACTAATAGGAGTTTACTATAAACCACCTAATATACCAGAGTCCACAGAAAATCTACTACTAAACGAGATAGACGAGGCGGCAAATCATAATGAGGTGGTTATTATGGGGGACTTCAACTACCCAGATATAGACTGGGAAACTGAAACTTGTATATCTCATAAGGGAAACAGGTTCTTGGCAATAACTAAAGACAATTACCTCTCCCAACTGGTTCAGGACCCGACTAGAGGGACAGCCATACTTGACTTAGTATTAACCAATAGGTCTGACAGAACAACAGACGTGCAGGTTGGGGGACACCTGGGAAATAGTGACCATAAAGTAATAACCTTCCAATTATCATTCAAAAGAGCGTTTCTACAGGGAGGAACAAAAATACCAAACTTCAAAAAAGCTAACTTTAGCCAACTAAGAGAGGCCATAGGCCTAACTAACTGGGACAAAGTCCTCAAAAATAAAAATACAGCCACAAAATGGGATATCTTTAAAAACATCCTAAAATCTCATTGTGAGAGGTACATACTGTATGGGAATAAAAGGTCAAGGAACAAAAAGAAACCAATGTGGATAAATAGAACTGTAAAGAAAGCAATAAATAACAAAAAGAAAGCATATAAATCACTAAAACAGGAGTGTAGCACGGAAGCACTGAAAAACTATAAGGAAAAAAATAGAACATGTAAAAAACAAATAAAAGCGGCCAAACTAGAGACTGAGAGATTAATTGTCAAAGAGAGTAAAACTAACCCTAAAATGTTCTTCAATTATATAAATGTTAAAAAGTATAAATCTGGTGTCGGCCCTTTAAAGAATAATGAGGGGGGAGTTGCAGAGAGCGACGAGGAGAAAGCAAAGCTGTTAAATATTTTTTTCTCCAATGTATTCACTGAAGAAAATAAACTGTCAGATGACATGCAGAATGTAAAAATAAACTCCCCATTAAAAGTGTCCTGTCTGACCCAGGAAGAAGTACATCAGCGACAACGGAAATAAGCAAATAACGCCATATCAGCATGGCTTCGTGAGGGATCGGTCATGCCAACCTAATTTAATCAGTTTCTATGAGGAGGTAAGTTCTAGACTTGACAGCGGCGAATCAATGGATGTCATATATCTGGACTTCTCCAAAGCATTTGACACTGTACCACATAAAAGGTTAGTATGTAAAATGAGAATGCTCGGACTGGGAGAAAACGTCTGTATGTGGGTAAGTAACTGGCTCAATGATAGAAAACAGAGGGTGGTTATTAACGGTACACACTGAGATTGGGTCACTGTCACTAGTGGGGTACTTCAGGGGTCAGTATTGGGCCCTATTCTCTTCAATATATTTATTAATGATCTTGCAGAAGGCTTGCATAGTAAAGTATAAATTTTCGCAGATGACACTAAACTGTGTAAAGTAATTTACACTGAAGAGGACAGTATACTACTACAGAGGGATCTGGATAGATTGGAGGCTTGGGCAGATAAGTGGCAGATGAGGTTTAACACTGACAAATGTAAAGTAATGCACATGGGAAGGAATAATGCAAGTCACCCGTACATACTAAATTATAAAAAACTCGGTAACACTGACATGGAAAAGGATCTAGCAATTTTAATAAACAACAAACTAAGCTGCAAAAACCAGTGTCAGGCAGCTGCTGCCAAGCCAAAAAGATAATGGGTTGCATCAGAAGGGGCATAGATGCCCGTGATAAGAACATAGTCCCACCACTTTACAAATTGCTAGTCAGACCACACATGGAGTACTGTGTACAGTTCTTGGCTCCTGTAAACAAGGCAGACATAGCAGAGCTGGAGAAGGTCCAGAGGAGGGCAACCAAAGTAATAACTGGAATGGGGCAACTACAGTACCCTGAAAGATTGTCAAAATTAGGGTTATTCACTTTAGAAAAAAGATGACTGAGGGGAGATTTTATTAATATGTATAAATATATCAGGGGTCAGTACAGAGATCTATCCCATCATCTATTTATCCCCAGGACTGTGACTGTGACGAGGGGACATCCTCTGCGTCTGGAGGAAAGGTTTGTACACAAACATAGAAAATGATTCTTTATGGTAAGAGCAGTGAGACTATGGAACTTTCTGCCTGAGGAGGTGGTGATGGTGAGTACAATAAAGGAATTCAAGAGGGGCCTGGATGTATTTCTGGAGTGTAATAATATAACAGGCTATAGATACTAGAGAGGGGTCGTTGATCCAGGGAGTTATTCTGATTGCCTGATTGGAGTCGGGAAGGATATTTTTATTCCCCTAAAGTGGGGAAAATTGGCTTCTACCTCACAGGTTGTTTTTTTTTGTCTTCCTCTGGATCAACTTGCAGGATAACAGGCCGAACTGGATGGACAAATGTCTTTTTTCGGCCTTATGTACTATGTTGCTATGTTACTATGATATTGGAAAATGTTATAAAGATGAAAAAAACAAAAACAGTAGCTGCTTACTTTTCACTACTGAGCTCCAATCTGATAGACCTAAAAGGAGCTATGTACCTGTAGGTGACAGCTTCAGAGACCCTGATACAAATTTCCCAGTGCTAAAAGGGGAAAGCGAATGGAAAACTATTTTATATCTGTTGGCATATGTAAATTAGTTAATAAGCAATAGTAGTAGACAATAAATAAAGTAAACAAAGACAATCACAATCACCCTTTAGCTTCACCAAGAATATAACACCACAGTACAAAAACTCACAAGGAACATGGGTAATATAAATATAGATTTATCTGTCTATATCTATGAATATCATAAATATGACATAGCTAAGTGATTTACACTCTTTTACAACGATTTTGTGTCATGAAAATAAGTACATAAACACAAGCTAAATATAAAGGGTTAAATATTCATGTTGCCGCAATGCAAACATATTTCAACAGAGAAGGGTTTTAGAAATTAAGAGACAAAATTAAGTTTATGATAATTAGTAAGCTCTCACAGACACAAGTGCATCTCAGCTCCACAGCATTTACAGTGTCTATAATCCCAGGACATACTTGAAGATGAGATTGCACATCGCAATGTATTTTCCCTGCTACATGTATATTGAAAGAAATAGATTCTGATGGTGCCGCAAATGTATTAATGCATTTATTTGTGTATGATTTATTAGTTAGTAAAATCTCTAGGGTATGTAAATTTTTTTATTTTTTATAGTTGATCACTAACAAGAAAATTACTAGCATATAATTTGGCTAAAATTGTATCACATTTTACCCAAATAATATTTGGAGGCTAGACACATATGTGCAGGTGCATAATAGATTTGGTGATGGTACTGATATATTTTTAAGGGTTTCTCTTAAATCAGGAACCAATAGTCAGAGAGTCTGACATTGTGCAAAGGTAAAAAAAAAAAAAACTCACCTGCTTCCAGTTCCAGTCCCAGGCACCCATCTTTTCATTTTCAGAATCCCACTGTACCAGAAGTGTTATGAGTTGTCTTCACATGTTACCATTGGGGTCCTGTGCAGGAAGTCTCATTTCCTGAGAGCCATATTTTAATTTTTCAGACGATTGTCTTAGGTAGGGTCTCATCTTTTTCATAATGAGATAATGGTTTGATTGGTACCATTTTGGGGTACATATGACTTTTTGATCTCTTGGTATTACACTTTTAGTGAGGCACGGTGACCAAAAAATTGCTGTTTTGGCACTGTGTTTAATTTTAGTTTTTACAGCGTTCATCTGATGGTGTTGATCATGTGATATTTTTATAAAGCCAGTCTATACAGATACAGCAATACCTAATATGTGTATTTTTCATTTTTCCCCCTATTTTTTATAACTTAATTATGGGAAAGGGGTGCTTTTTTTTACTTGGAACTTTTATTTTTTTATTATGTAAAACATTTTTTAACATTTTTATACTTTTTTTGTCCCACTGTAGGACATCACTTTTTGGGGATCTTATCCTCTCTACAATGCATTTCAATACATGAGTAATACACTGGCAGCTTTTTTGTCTGTAAGACCCAGGGGGCTGGGTCTCACAGAGTTCTGTAGAAGGCAGCCACGTTGCCTATGGAAGGCATCAGGCTGCCTTCACAGCATTTTATGGGGACAGGGAGAGAGCCTCCTCCCTCCACTAACCCTGTACATGCTGCAGTCAATGCTGACAATGGCATACAGAGGGTTAATACGCCGGCATTGGTGACATATACAGCAGGGGCTCAGCTGTACAGCGCTAGGGTTTAAGTCACGTCCCACATCGCTGTACATATACAGCGCCGGTCGGGAATTGGTTAATGGTACTAAGAAATTTTGGGAATAACCTGAAAAAAAATCAATTACTAAGCACTGGAGTCTATGGGGATTATATTATGTTCCTACTGAGCCGTGCCACAGGCAGGGGCTCCATAGGAACTAATGTGCAGCAGCCTCCTGTTACACAGGAGGACAGGGGCTGCCACACCCTACATTCGGCTCCCCCGATCCTCGCTGTGCACATCCAGGTTTTAGCAGGTCGAGATGCTGTGGTCATCTCAAGGGTTAATAGTTAAGATCTCTGTCCCAGAATAAGAACAGGTTTTCTTTACATTTGTAAACATTTTATTCCACATCTGAGAGCTTACTGCAACCTTGACTATGGGCTGATGAATTTTACCTGCACTGATATGCCATATTAAGTAAACTATAAGAATAGGAGGGAGATTTCTGCTTCTCTTGATGTATTTAGCTCAGAGGATATTCTTCAGTATAGACAATTGTACCACACCATCATGTGTGAAGAATTGGGAATATATGGTTTTATAACCTCTGGTTGCAAATAAGAAATAAAAAAAAATAACTTGCTTCTTCCCCAATGCCTGTACTGTATTTGCTCACAAACACTCCTTATGGTTAGGTGAAAGGACTCAGATTGAAGACTAATGTTCAGCTGTTTTTCAGGTACAATCAGTATGTTTGTACAGTCAGCTGATGGCTCATGTGAAGCCTTATCTCTGACCTCCTGACCGCATAAAATGTTTATTCTCTGACCTGCTAAAAAAGGGACATGATGTAATCTGTGGTGAATGTAATCTTCTTACCTTGTCTTTATTTATGAGTCATGTGACCAGCAATCAGACTTTCCAAATAACACAGCATCTTATGTGTGGACAGGAAGTCAATTTCTCCATGTATTCCTATGGGAGCCTCAATGTCAGTCTCTTCGGAATGAATAGAGAGGTAAGTGACTTCCTGTCTTGTGTTGGAGATCAGACAGTTGGTCACATAACACAGAGAGGGGATAACTAACAACTACAGTCACTGATGAGAAGATTACATTCACTACAGATTACTTGATGTACCTTTCTAACAGGTTAGAGAATAAAACATTTCGTGGTAGTTCTTCCTTAAGCCATATTCTTATCAGTTTGATAAAAAAAATGTAGCTATAATGAGTGTTTATGAGGTCAAGGGGTCAGAGATAAGGCTTCACATGAGCCATCATCTGAATTCAGGAATTATAGTCTGCAAATAGACATTGATTTAACCCTTGTATCTTAAAAATGGCTGAACATTTTTAATAAGGACCGACTGAAAAATTATTTAAGCCCAAAGTGAATACAATGGAATCAGAAAAAAATGCCCCAACGGTGTCCATAGTCTTTAAATTTTTGGCAAAATGGAAATCCCTCTGATATTTAAGGATGTTGGTAGATAATTAATAGGGATGTTTGTCTACTATCATTTTAGGGTATTTCATATAGTAAAGATAATAAATAAATTTTAGGATAAGATTTAGTATTTAAAGGATAACTGTCACATTTAGACGCTAATTAAAATTTTCATATATGTAGTTACTAATAACATGATATCCCAGAATCAGTTACTATTAGACTGACTTACCCCATAGTTAATAAGATTCAGCCCTTAGCAACCAGTCTGCATAAAACTGCAATTTCACTATTCAGTTAAGATGGCCGCCACTGCCCTCACCCTGAGGCTAATCCCACCTGCCCTCACTAGCCAGTAATAATAGCCCCCTAAAAGTGTCAGTAACCAGAGCCCTCCCCCTAAAGGGTTAATCTCCTGCAGCACAAAGGGTTCCTCTTACCACATGTTGCTTTCATTTATACACTGAGCAGACGGCAGATCTTCCTCCCCTGCTCTGCGCTGCTTCAACTCTACTTCTCCAGCTCTGCTGAGTGAGGGAGCGTCTGCCAAGCGCAGGGACAGGGAGAAGTGCACACAGCCCAGGCACTGTTATCAGCTGCTGGGGAGGACCTGGCTTTAATCATTTACTGACAGTCCCTAGCTGTCAGTAATGTGACCTGCTTCTGCGTGCTCCGTCTATCAACAGATGGACGCAGTGGCGGATCCAGAGCCTGGTCTCGGGAGGGGCACTTTCAGATTATTTTCTGTCCGCCGCCACAAAACAATGGTGCTTATAGAACAGACTACACAGTGTAGCGGTATACTGTATATTGTGTGGAACAGTGTAGGCTATATGTGTATAACATAAACATATTTCACAAGAAAACTTACAATTACTTGGCTTGACCCTTGGGGATCTCGGACGCCACTTCAACACTTTGGCCGGGGGCTCAGCGAAGCTGATGTTGTGTTTTATCCTAATGAGAAAGATTTCATAATAATGATTTGGGGAAGGGACAGAGGAATAGCAGAGCAGGGAGAGGCTGGTGCTGCTACTAGGGGGCTCATACCATGGGGGAGTAATAAAGCCCACCATAATGCCCCCCCATATAAATAATTCTCCTTATAATGTGACAGTGCAAAAAAATACCCCCTTGAAATGCCCCCAGTTGAGCTAATATCCCCATAGTGCCCCCATAATGTGCCAGTATAAATACCCCTATATAGTGCCCCCAGTAAATTCCCCCATAGTGCTCCACACCCTCCTTCCTCCTAGTGCCCCCATAATGTACCAGTATAAAATGCTCCAGTAGAAGTCCTCAGTGTCCACCATAATTTGCAAGTATAAAATTCCACTTCTTAGTGCCCCCCGTAGATGACCCCATAGTACTCCTCTCCCCCCTTCCCCATAGTACCCACCATAATGTGTCCCAGTATAAAATTGTACTGTACAGAGCGCCCATATAAAATACCCCTTCTTTGTGGCCTCAGTAGATGCCCCTATAGTGCCCCCAATCATGTGCCAGTATTAACAGCCCCCCATGTGCCAGTATTAATAACAGCCCCCCATGTGCCAGTATTAATAACAGCCCCCCATGTGCCAGTATTAACAGCCCCTCATGTGCCAGTATTAACAGCCCCCCCATGTGCCTGAATTAATTACAGCCCCCCCATGTGCCAGTATTAATAACAGGCCCCCCTATGTGCCAGTATTAATAACAGCCCCCCCATGTGCCAGTATTAATAACAGCCCCCCATGTGCCAGTATTAATAACAGCCCCCCATGTGCCAGTATTAATAATAGCCCCCCCATGTGCCAGTAATAATAACAGTCCCACCATGGGTCAGTAATAATAACAGCCCCCCCCCTGTGCCAGTAATAACAGCCCCCCTCCTGTGCCAGTAATAACAGCCCCCCTGTGCTAGTAATAACACCCCCCTGTGCCAGTATTAACAGCCACCCTGTACTAGTAATAACAGCCCTCCCATGCCAGTATTAACAGCCCCCCTGTGCCAGTATTAACAGCCCCCCTGTGCCAGTATTAACAGCCCCCCTGTGCCAGTATTAACAGCCCCCCTGTGCCAGTATTAACAGCCCCCCGTGCCAGTATTAACAGCCCCCCCCTGTGCCAGTATTAACAGCCCCCCCACCAGTAACAGTATTGTATATATAAAAAAAAAAAAAAACATACCTCCATGTCAGCGATGCAGGCCTCTTCCGGCCTCTTCCGGCCTCTTCCGGCCTGTGTCCTGCGCTGTATGGCTCAGGCGGCGCGATGACTTAATCGCGCCGCCTGCGCCGGCCTCTGATAGGCTGCCGGCCTAGTGCCTGCAGCCTATCAGAGGAAGGGAAAGGGACACGCCTCTCCCTTCCATGCCGCAGCACAGCCATGACGGCGATACAGATGACTGGAGATGAGCGCTTCCACAATGGAAGCGCTCATCTCCCTGTGCCCCGCCACCGCCAGCTCGGGGGGGGGGAATTGCCCCGTTGCCCCCCCCCCTGGATCCGCCACTGGACCATGCCTAGCAACCCTATTTTAAGCACAGGGAACAAAAATGTGGAATTAAGGGGTGATTGAATACACAGTGAAAAGTTGAAATAGGGCCACCAAGGTGATATTAATCACCACAATCCAATACAAAAATATACGACAGTTATCCTTTAAAAGTATAAGGGGGCAATAAAATTTGCTCCACTTTTTTTTTTATAAGTGAAATATATAAATTATGGATATAATTATGGATTTTTCAAGATGCATCAAATAATGAATATGAAGGTGATTCACCCCTGGTTCGTGAATAGTGCCATGTCCTTCTCGCTGTTTCCCTCAGGCCAGTGACTATCACTGTTTCCCGTAGGCCAACTACTCTTACTAGCCTGGGCACATCTCAGCCCTATTGAAGTGAACAGGGCTAAGCTGCGCCCAAGCCAGTGATAATAGATGTGATGTCACTGGCCCTACTGCCAGCGCCGCTGCCTTCTCAAACACCCAGGATTTCCACCAATCAGATGCTGATGATCTAACCAAAGAAAAATCATCAGCAATAAAAATCTACAGAACCCCTTTAAGTATAATGGGGTCCAGGAAAGATCCAGGCGCATTTGGGCAAAAATGTGGAGAATCGGCTGGACACAAAGTGTTGCACACTGTGGTTTGCTTCTGGCCAATTCCCGTATTCTCTGCCAGATCAGGTGGCCGGATCTCCATGATCTAGATGTGAAACTAGCCTTAGCAGTAAATTCACAGTGAATGAACAGTTGAGGATGGTGGTGTAAAGTAGTAGAGAGGTATTTTTCTCTGAAGATATATATTACAAACTTTCTAATATTTGCCTCTACTATTGATTTATGCAAAGTTTGTTGAAATTACAGTAAACATTTAGGCTATTCAGGGGGCATATGTGAGAAATATAACACCCCTAGGGATCTGTTGCGAGCAACATGTACCTAATTACTAGCATTGTTGGGATAGTTGATATGCAGTTGCTTTGCATCTGAATCTAGGTTAGCTTATTGCTTAGATTGGCCTGGTTAATTTTCGGTAGAGATGTTGATTGCTTAGCCTTTTTATGCATTTTCTTCCCTGGTCACTGGGGATAGTGTATGCTTTGTGGATTTCTTTCCAGATTCAGTACCAAGTTCTTGTCTATGGTGTTTTATGGTGTATCTGGGGACATGTGGTCCTCTGGTTTTGCATGGTTGTCAGCACAGACATTGGTCTGTTTCTTGAGGTGATTTTTTTATTTGTCCTGGCTGTCTTGGTAAGTTGTATTTTAGAGCATCGTCAGTTCTGTATATCCATTCACTTATGCTCTAGTCTCCTCCCCGCACGTTTGTTGGCTGCTGTGCAGCCAATAAATGTGCAGGTGGGTAGAGATGTCGTGAATAGAGTTGAGCGAACACCTGGATGTTCGGGTTCGAGAAGTTCGGCCGAACATCCCGGAAATGTTCGGGTTCGGGATCCGAACCCGATCCGAACTTCGTCCCGAACCCGAACCCCATTGAAGTCAATGGGGACCCGAACTTTTCGGCACTAAAACGGCTGTAAAACAGCCCAGGAAAGGGCTAGAGGGCTGCAAAAGGCAGCAACATGTAGGTAAATCCCCTGCAAACAAATGTGGATAGGGAAATTAATTAAAATAAAAATTAAATAAATAAAAATTAACCAAAATCAATTGGAGAGAGGTTCCATAGCAGAGAATCTGGCTTCCCGTCACCCACCACTGGAACAGTCCATTCTCAGATATTTAGGCCCCGGCACCCAGGCAGAGGAGAGAGGTCCCGTAACAGACAATCTGGCTTCATGTCAGCAGAGAATCAGTCTTCATGTCATAGCAGAGAATCAGGCTTCACGTCACCCACCACTGTAATAGTCCATTTTCATAAATTTAGGCCCAGCACCCAGGCAGAGGAGAGAGGTCCCGTAACAGACAATCTGGCTTCATGTCAGCAGAGAATCAGTCTTCATATCATAGCAGAGAATCTGGCTTCCCGTTACCCACCACTGGAACAGTCCATTCTCAGATATTTAGGCCCCGGCACCCAGGCAGAGGAGAGAGGTCCCGTAACAGACAATCTGGCTTCATGTCAGCAGAGAATCAGTCTTCATATCATAGCAGAGAATCAGGCTTCACGTCAGCCACCACTGCAACAGTCCATTGTCATAAATTCAGGCCCAGCACCCAGGCAGAGGAGAGAGGTCCCGTAACAGACAATCTGGCTTCATGTCAGCAGAGAATCAGTCTGCATGTCATAGCAGAGAATGAGGCTTCACGTCACCCACCACTGCAACAGTCCATTTTCATAAATTTAGGCCCAGCACCCAGGCAGAGGAGAGAGGTCCCGTAACAGAGGATCTGGCTTCATGTCACCAGAGAATCAGTCTGCATGTCATAGCAGAGAATCAGGCTTCACGTCACCCACCACTGCAACAGTCCATTTTCATAAATTTAGGCCCAGCACCCAGGCAGAGGAGAGAGGTCCCGTAACAGAGGATCTGGCTTCATGTCACCAGAGAATCAGTCTGCATGTCATAGCAGAGAATGAGGCTTCACGTCAGCCACCACTGCAACAATCCATTGGCATATATTTAGGCCTAGCACACAGGCAGAGGAGAGGTTCATTCAACTTTGGGTAGCCTTGCAATATAATGGTAAAATGAAAATAAAAATAGGATTGAATGAGGAAGTGCCCTGGAGTCCAATAATATATGGTTATGGGGAGGTAGTTAATGTCTAATCTGGACAAGGGACGGACAGGTCCTGTGGGATCCATGCCTGGTTCATTTTTATGAACGTCAGCTTGTCCACATTGGCTGTAGACAGGCGGCTGCGTTTGTCTGTAATGACGCCCCCTGCCGTGCTGAATACACGTTCAGACAAAACGCTGGCTGCCGGGCAGGCCAGCACCTCCAAGGCATAAAAGGCTAGCTCTGGCCACGTGGACAATTTAGAGACCCAGAAGTTGAATGGGGCCGAACCATCAGTCAGTACGTGGAGGGGTGTGCACACGTACTGTTCCACCATGTTAGTGAAATGTTGCCTCCTGCTAACACGTTACGTATCAGGTGGTGGTGCAGTTAGCTGTGGCGTGTTGACAAAAGTTTTCCACATCTCTGCCATGCTAACCCTGCCCTCAGAGGAGCTGGCCGTGACACAGCTGCCTTGGCGACCTCTTGCTCCTCCTCTGCCTTGGCCTTGGGCTTCCACTTGTTCCCCTGTGACATTTGGGAATGCTCTCAGTAGCGCGTCTACCAACGTGCGCTTGTACTCGCGCATCTTCCTATCACGCTCCAGTGCAGGAAGTAAGGTGGGCACATTGTCTTTGTAGCGTGGATCCAGCAGGGTGGCAACCCAGTAGTCCGCACAGGTTAAAATGTGGGCAACTCTGCTGTCGTTGCGCAGGCACTGCAGCATGTAGTCGCTCATGTGTGCCAGGCTGCCCAGGGGTAAGGACAAGCTGTCCTCTGTGGGAGGCGTATCGTCATCGTCCTGCCTTTCCCCCCAGCCACGCACCAGTGATGGACCCGAGCTGCGTTGGGTGCCACCCCGCTGTGACCATGCTTCATCCTCATCCTCCTCCACCTCCTCCTCATCCTCGTCCTCCTCGTCCTCCAGTAGTGGGCCCTGGCTGGCCACATTTGTACCTGGCCTCTGCTGTTGCCAAAAACCTCCCTCTGAGTCACTTCGAAGAGACTGGCCTGAAAGTGCTAAAAATGACCCCTCTTCCTCCTCCTCCTCCTCCTCCTCCTGGGCCACCTCCTCTTCCATCATCGCCCTAAGTGTTTTCTCAAGGAGACATAGAAGTGGTATTGTAACGCTGATAACGGTGTCATCGCCACTGGCCATGTTGGTGGAGTACTCGAAACAGCGCAACAGGGCACACAGGTCTCGCATGGAGGCCCAGTCATTGGTGGTGAAGTGGTGCTGTTCTGTAGTGCGACTGACCCGTGCGTGCTGCAGCTGAAACTCCACTATGGCCTGCTGCTGCTCGCACAGTCTGTCCAGCATGTGCAAGGTGGAGTTCCACCTGGTGGGCACGTCGCATATGAGGCGGTGCGCGGGAAGGCCGAAGTTACGCTGTAGCGCAGACAGGCGAGCAGCGGCAGGATGTGAACGCCGGAAGCGCGAACAGACGGCCCGCACTTTATGCAGCAGCTCTGACATGTCGGGGTAGTTGTGAATGAACTTCTGCACCACCAAATTCAGCACATGCGCCAAGCAAGGGATGTGCGTCAAATTGGCTAGTCCCAGAGCTGCAACGAGATTTCGCCCATTATCACACACCACCAGGCCGGGCTTGAGGCTCACCGGCAGCAACCACTCGTCGGTCTGTTGTTCAATACCCCGCCACAACTCCTGTGCGGTGTGGGGCCTGTCCCCCAAACATATGAGTTTCAGAATGGCCTGCTGACGTTTACCCCGGGCTGTGCTGAAGTTGGTGGTGAAGGTGTGTGGCTGACTGGATGAGCAGGTGGAAGAAGAGGAGGAGGAAGCCGAGAAGGAGGAGGTGGCAACAGGAGGCAAAGAATGTTGCCCTGCGATCCTTGGCGGCGGCAGGACGTGCGCCAAACAGCTCTCCGCCTGGGGCCCAGCTGCCACTACATTTACCCAGTGTGCAGTTAGGGAGATATAGCGTCCCTGGCCGTGCTTACTGGTCCACGTATCTGTGGTTAGGTGGACCTTGCTACAGATGGCGTTGCGCAGTGCACACTTGATTTTATCGGATACTTGGTTGTGCAGGGAAGGCACGGCTCTCTTGGAGAAGTAGTGCCGGCTGGGAACAACATACTGTGGGACAGCAAGCGACATGAGCTGTTTGAAGCTGTCTGTGTCCACCAGCCTAAATGACAGCATTTCATAGGCCAGTAGTTTAGAAATGCTGGCATTCAGGGCCAGGGATCGAGGGTGGCTAGGTGGGAATTTACGCTTTCTATCAAATGTTTGTGAGATGGAGAGCTGAACGCTGGCGTGTGACATGGTTGAGACGCTTGGTGACGGAGGTGGTGGTGGTGGTGTTGGTGGTACATCCCCTGTTTGCTGGGCGGCAGGTGCCAACGTTCCTCCAGAGGCGGAGGAAGAGGCCGAGGCGGCAGCAGCAGAATAGGCCGAGGCGGCAGCAGCAGAAGAGGTAGCAGGGGGAGCCTGAGTGACTTCCTTGGTTTTAAGGTGTTTACTCCACTGCAGTTCATGCTTTGCATGCAGGTGCCTGGTCATGCAGGTTGTGCTCAGGTTCAGAACGTTAATGCCTCGCTTCAGGCTCTGATGGCACAGCGTGCAAACCACTCGGGTCTTGTCGTCAGCACATTGTTTGAAGAAGTGCCATGCCAGGGAACTCCTTGAAGCTGCCTTTGGGGTGCTCGGTCCCAGATGGCGGCGGTCAGTAGCAGGCGGAGTCTCTTGGCGGCGGGTGTTCTGCTTTTGCCCACTGCTCCCTCTTTTGCTACGCTGTTGGCTCGGTCTCACCACTGCCTCTTCCTCCGAACTGTGAAAGTCAGTGGCACGACCTTCATTCCATGTGGGGTCTAGGACCTCATCGTCCCCTGCATCGTCTTCCACCCAGTCTTGATCCCTGACCTCCTGTTCAGTCTGCACACTGCAGAAAGACGCAGCAGTTGGCACCTGTGTTTCGTCATCATCAGAGACATGCTGAGGTGGTATTCCCATGTCCTCATCATCAGGAAACATAAGTGGTTGTGCGTCAGTGCATTCTATGTCTTTCACCGCTGGGGAAGGGCTAGGTGGATGCCCTTGGGAAACCCTGCCAGCGGAGTCTTCAAACAGCATAAGAGACTGCTGCATAACTTGAGGCTGAGACAGTTTCCCTGGTATGCATGGGGGTGATGTGACAGACTGATGGGGTTGGTTTTCAGGCGCCATCTGTGCGCTTTCTGCAGAAGACTGGGTGGGAGATAATGTGAACGTGCTGGATCCACTGTCGGCCACCCAATTGACTAATGCCTGTACCTGCTCAGGCCTTACCATCCTTAGAACGGCATTGGGCCCCACCATATATCGCTGTAAATTCTGGCGGCTACTGGGACCTGAGGTAGTTGGTACACTAGGACGTGTGGATGTGGCAGAACGGCCACGTCCTCTCCCAGCACCAGAGGGTCCACTAACACCACCACGACCATGTCCACGTCCGCGTCCCTTACTAGATGTTTTTCTCATTGTTATGGTTCACCACAACAACAAATATATTATTTGGCCCAATGTATTGTATTCAAATTCAGCGGGATATAAATTTGAGGCCTAGTATTTAGGCGCTGGGTGACCGGTATGGATTTAGTGACAGAATTAGACTTGGAAATGCACAGAAGCGTGTGTGTGAAGTTATTCTGAATGACCCAATGTGCACCTTGAATATTATATACCCTTTTTGGGATAGATTTCAAATAGCTCTGATATAGCAGGAACCACTAAATTATGAAATTGCTAAATTGGGAATTGTACTTTGTTAGCTATTTTTCTAGGCAGGTTTATGATGGTTATATGGAGGCATCAGACCTCATACCCGTGACTATTTCCCGGTGCAACGAATATCCCATTTGCTTCTGATCAGAGAGATAAGACAGCCCAGACTCAACATAGGTTGTCAATATCTGAAATCTTTATTCTCCCAGCACATAGTTTATAGGGTTTGTTGGGGGTGGGAACATAGTGTCCTTCCAGATTCAATTGGACCAATCCTCCTAGAATTCAGCAGGCATTTGGGAAACATGTGTTTGTGAATATACAGTTGAAACTTTGATAAACAATGCTGACATCTGCTATATACAATACATGAAAGGGTTATTTTACATTGAACAGGTTTCTTCTCTCCATGCTAACAAGTTAAATAGGAAATCGCAGGTTCCTGTGAGGTGAGGTGTTAAATGGCCCTTTGGTCAGGAAGGCTGCTATTGTCCCGGACTGGCAGAGGGTGTGATATGTTAATGCAAGGTACTGCATTTCACAAGAGAGGAGGCTTGTATAATATATGTCTAATCTGTGATGTATCAAAAGTAAGATTATGAAAATCCCTTTCAATCCAACCATTGATCCCAACTTTTATATATATATATAAAAACGGGATCACTGTATGTTTTCCTCCTTCTAAGGCTGTGTGTGTGTATATGTATATATATATCTAAATATGTGTGTGTGTGTGTGTGTGACCCATGAAGACACTAAAGACTATGAAGGAGATGAAAAAAAACCTTCTGTGTAATTTGGCGCACAGTAGGAAAAAATCTCCTGCATAGTGAAAAGAGAGAAGAAAGAAAAGTAAGAAAAAACATAAGGCATGCAAGCTCTACACATAGATAGGATATTCGGGTTAGACATTTTACTGGGCTAACCCCGCCCTCCATGGCACATGGCTGCCCAGTAATATTACAGATAGGCAGGTACATTACACCTTATGCCTTGACCAATAGAAATTCTTTTTAGACCTGGAAGGTACACATTTGCACATTTCCTGAGAGTGCCGGTGGGTGGCGCTCAAACACTCACCATCCACCACCACACCCAGAACACGCGCAAATGAATCAGCCTTTTTTTAAACAAATGTGTCCCTAATCGGACAGCATCTATTTAATCTGGTACAAAGATGCTACTAACCCACAGTGAATCTCTGTTAGACATGGTTCCAAAAGGGGGGATCAGTCCCTGAGGAAGGTCTTTTAAAACAGAGTCGACCAAGAAAGGTGATATAGCATTCACATGGACACCAGTCTCACCAACCAATGTTTCATGTTGGGGCGCCCATGGTTCAGTGAGACTGGCATCAGCGTGCCATACCCCACCGTTGCTGATGAGGACCCGCTGGTAGCTTTCACTAAGAACATTGCTCTCAGAGCCAGCAGCCATTAGATCCCTCTCAAACCAACGGTGGCGGCTTTCACATGGGAAGTAGGAACCAGAGTGCTGATCTATAGACCTACATACCATTCCTAAGCCAAAAAGAAAGTCTACTATAGTCATCCTATGCTTAATAAAACTTTCCACGACAGTTCCCTCCTCTCTGCAATATGTCCACTGTGTTCTTATAGTCTCTTGCTGAATCTTCGGTTTCCTCAGCTTGCCCTCGTCGATTGTGGTGCTCCTTGGGTGTTATTGCCTCCATGATGATGCTCCGTCCTTCGGTTCGATTCTTCAGGGAGTTGACTCTGAGCCCTGATGTGGTAAGGTGCGACGTGGCGATGAACGTTTAGTTGGACATCGATTCCATCAAAGACATAGGTTGATCCGTGGTGTATCTGGGAGCTGCGATGAGGATGTGATTATCTGCACGTGACTGGGCGATCCGATCGATCAAACAGCAGGAGCATCTCACCAGGATATATATGATAAAGAGAAAACAACAACATGAGGATATATACTCCTATTTCCTTCAACCAGTTACCTATGGAAAACAGGAAATCTCTAAAACCACCCAAAGCTGTGAAAGGATTCTATCTCTCATTAGTAATAGCCCTATCTATGCCCTGAATTACAGTGACCTTATCCATATGGGCCTGGACTTTATCCCTGGTATCTGCAGTCCTCTCCTATAAACTCACAGAAACCCCCCCTTAGAAGCTAAAAGATAATCCAGTGCCATCTTTTCCTCTAAGACGAGGGTTGGGTTGGTGCACCTGTTGGCAAGGGAAACAAAAGCAAAATATCATCATAATCAATGTTTTTATTTTTTCAATCAGTTTGGTCATATATTCCTCTTGTATCTGCTGCAAGTATCTAGGCATCAGAATTAATGGACTCATTGTCCATGGGGTTGGGAAAGGTCTGCCCATACTACTCCTCCCTTTGAGCATAGACCCTTAGAGTCTTTGCTCATCCCTTGAATCTTTGATGCCCTTGCATATATTGTTCTATTGGGCTGTGCCGACTGTACAATAGGCTGGCTAGTATTCTCAGACAAAACTTGTTCCTCAGGTTCTGTAAAGTCATGAACCTGTGGTAGAGTCAAGTGTGCACACATCTCATCATCTGATTCTGTTGTTAATTTTGTTGCTACGGGATACAATGGCACGTATGGGGGTGGGGCAGGAGTTGGGGATTCTACTTTGATTCTACTTTGTTGTTTTGTATTTGAACTGCACAAGTCAGTCCAAAACTTTTGCACATAGCCATGCTTGGCCATAAGTATTTATATACATTTTACTCCAATGAGGGTCTCCTTATCAACCCAAGGATCTGTATAAAATGGACCTAAACACCTCTGGGCAAACATTTTTTAGACTTTCCCCCAATTCATTTTTAGGAGACAGTTTCACCATAGAGATTTGCAGCAGACTCAGGGTACATGATTTTCAGTTCCAAATTTTAAAATTGTTTCTTTATGGGATCCTTCTTACCATAAGAATTGCCCATTTTTTTTACTTAGCTAAAATATACAGTGAGATCAGCTGAATTTGAAGGTTTATCTAAGGATAATTATGTTTGTGTTCAGTGCGAAAATACTTACTGATAAACCTTATGCTTATCAGTTTATGTGTTTTTTTTATCCTATTTCTTCTAATTCAGGTTCATAACTACTCCTGAATTTATGGCAGATTTTTTAACTATTCTGGATGGTATTACTTCTAATTCAGGCTCATATTACTCCTGAATCTATGGCAGATTTTAAACTATTGATGGCCAATTTTATACCTTCAATTTCAGCATGAACTCGCATACAATCTATACATAATCTATACACAGTCTATACAGTAAAATTCAACCTTATACATATATATAACGACTAAAAATGCTTAAGCAACTATACAGCTATTTACAGGTTTAGCCAAGGATATTCGTTGCACACAATACTGTTTTTCAAATTAGGGGAATACACACCCCATTTTTTCTTCAGGAATATCAGATTCCTGCGGGATTTCAGATCCCTCTATTACTTTAGGAATATCAGATTCCTGGGAGACGCTTATCAGAAGCGCTTACCGGGTTCAAATAATCCACTCTTACAGTATAGGGCAGTAATAATATATATCTTAAATATAGAATCACTTACCCGATACTGCTTTGGTGGATCCCACTTCTGACACCAAACTGTTAGCTATTTTTCTAGGCAGGTTTATGATGGTTATATGGAGGCATCAGACCTCATACCCGTGACTATTTCCCGGTGCAACGAATATCCCATTTGCTTCTGATCAGAGAGATAAGACAGCCCAGACTCAACATAGGTTGTCAATATCTGAAATCTTTATTCTCCCAGCACATAGTTTATAGGGTTTGTTGGGGGTGGGAACATAGTGTCCTTCCAGATTCAATTGGACCAATCCTCCTAGAATTCAGCAGGCATTTGGGAAACATGTGTTTGTGAATATACAGTTGAAACTTTGATAAACAATGCTGACATCTGCTATATACAATACATGAAAGGGTTATTTTACATTGAACAGGTTTCTTCTCTCCATGCTAACAAGTTAAATAGGAAATCGCAGGTTCCTGTGAGGTGAGGTGTTAAATGGCCCTTTGGTCAGGAAGGCTGCTATTGTCCCGGACTGGCAGAGGGTGTGATATGTTAATGCAAGGTACTGCATTTCACAAGAGAGGAGGCTTGTATAATATATGTCTAATCTGTGATGTATCAAAAGTAAGATTATGAAAATCATACTTCAACCCAGAACAAAAAATGTGCTTTGACGGGCACTAAATAACTTTCCCAGCTACAACAGGACAGCGGTAACGAGAGATTTAGAGGGATTTAAATTTGAGGCCTAGTATTTAGGCGCTGGGTCACCGGTATGGATTTAGTGACAGAATTAGACTTGGAAATGCACAGAAGCGTGTGTGTGAAGTTATTCTGAATGACCCTATGTGCACCTTCAATATTATATACCCTTTTAGGGATAGATTTCAAATAGCTCTGATATAGTAGAAACCACTAAATTATGAAATTGCTAAATTGGGAATTGTACTTCAACCCAGAACAAAAAATGTGCTTTGACGGACACTAAATATCTTGCCCAGCAACAACAGTACAGCGGTGGGTAACGAGAGATTTAGAGGGATTTAAATTTGAGGCCTAGTATTTAGGCGCTGGGTCACCGGTATGGATTTAGTGACAGAATTAGACTTGGAAATGCACAGAAGCGTGTGTGTGAAGTTATTCTGAATGACCCAATGTGCACCTTGAATATTATATACCCTTTTTGGGATAGATTTCAAATAGCTCTGATATAGCAGGAACCACTAAATTATGAAATTGCTAAATTGGGAATTGTACTTCAACCCAGAACAAAAAATGTGCTTTGACGGGCACTAAATAACTTTCCCAGCTACAACAGGACAGCGGTAACGAGAGATTTAGAGGGATTTAAATTTGAGGCCTAGTATTTAGGCGCTGGGTCACCGGTATGGATTTAGTGACAGAATTAGACTTGGAAATGCACAGAAGCGTGTGTGTGAAGTTATTCTGAATGACCCAATGTGCACCTTCAATATTATATACCCTTTTAGGGATAGATTTCAAATAGCTCTGATATAGCAGAAACCACTAAATTATGAAATTGCTAAATTGGGAATTGTACTTCAACCCAGAACAAAAAATGTGCTTTGACGGACACTAAATATCTTGCCCAGCAACAACAGTACAGCGGTAACGAGAGATTTAGAGGGATTTAAATTTGAGGCCTAGTATTTAGGCGCTGGGTGACAGGTATGGGTTTAGTGACAGAATTAGACTTGGAAATGCACAGAAGCGTGTGTGTGAAGTTATTCTGAATGACCCAATGTGCACCTTCAATATTATATACCCTTTTAGGGATAGATTTCAAATAGCTCTGATATAGCAGAAACCACTAAATTATGAAATTGCTAAATTGGGAATTGTACTTCAACCCAGAACAAAAAATGTGCTTTGACGGACACTAAATATCTTGCCCAGCAACAACAGTACAGCGGTAACGAGAGATTTAGAGGGATTTAAATTTGAGGCCTAGTATTTAGGCGCTGGGTGACAGGTATGGGTTTAGTGACAGAATTAGACTTGGAAATACACAGTAGCGGGTGTGTGTGAAGTTATTCTGAATGACCCAATGTGCACCTTCAATATTATATACCCTTTTTGGGATAGATTTCAAATAGCTCTGATATAGCAGGAACCACTAAATTATGAAATTGCTAAATTGGGAATTGTACTTCAACCCAGAACAAAAAATGTGCTTTGACGGACACTAAATATCTTGCCCAGCAACAACAGTACAGCGGTAACGAGAGATTTAGCGGGATATAAATTTGAGGCCTAGTATTTAGGCGCTGGGTCACCGGTATGGATTTAGTGACAGAATTAGACTTGGAAATGCACAGAAGCGTGTGTGTGAAGTTATTCTGAATGACCCTATGTGCACCTTCAATATTATATACCCTTTTAGGGATAGATTTCAAATAGCTCTGATATAGCAGAAACCACTAAATTATGAAATTGCTAAATTGGGAATTGTACTTCAACCCAGAACAAAAAATGTGCTTTGACGGACACTAAATATCTTGCCCAGCAACAACAGTACAGCGGTGGGTAACGAGAGATTTAGAGGGATTTAAATTTGAGGCCTAGTATTTAGGCGCTGGGTCACCGGTATGGATTTAGTGACAGAATTAGACTTGGAAATGCACAGAAGCGTGTGTGTGAAGTTATTCTGAATGACCCTATGTGCACCTTCAATATTATATACCCTTTTAGGGATAGATTTCAAATAGCTCTGATATAGCAGAAACCACTAAATTATGAAATTGCTAAATTGGGAATTGTACTTCAACCCAGAACAAAAAATGTGCTTTGACGGACACTAAATATCTTGCCCAGCAACAACAGTACAGCGGTAACGAGAGATTTAGAGGGATTTAAATTTGAGGCCTAGTATTTAGGCGCTGGGTGACAGGTATGGGTTTAGTGACAGAATTAGACTTGGAAATACACAGTAGCGGGTGTGTGTGAAGTTATTCTGAATGACCCAATGTGCACCTTCAATATTATATACCCTTTTAGGGATAGATTCCAAATAGCTCTGATATAGCAGGAACCACTAAATTATGAAATTGCTAAATTGGGAATTGTACTTCAACCCAGAACAAAAAATGTGCTTTGACGGACACTAAATATCTTGCCCAGCAACAACAGTACAGCGGTAACGAGAGATTTAGAGGGATTTAAATTTGAGGCCTAGTATTTAGGCGCTGGGTGACAGGTATGGGTTTAGTGACAGAATTAGACTTGGAAATACACAGTAGCGGGTGTGTGTGAAGTTATTCTGAATGACCCAATGTGCACCTTCAATATTATATACCCTTTTTGGGATAGATTTCAAATAGCTCTGATATAGCAGGAACCACTAAATTATGAAATTGCTAAATTGGGAATTGTATTTCAACCCAGAACAAGAAATGTGCTTGAACGGACACTAAATAACTCGCCCAGCTACAGCACTAGGGACAGATTTAGCTGGATATAAATTTGAGGCCTAGTATTTAGGCGCTGGGTGACCGGTATGGATTTAGTGACAGAATTAGACTGGGATATGGCCAAAAAATAAACAGACTATTGCTGGTTAAATGCACTTGGTGTGACAGCTTCACCCTGATGTAGGCTTTAGCCAAAAAACAACCACACCATTGAGGGTTAAATGCACTTGGTGACAGGCGCAGCTTGCCCCTGATTTTGTATATGGCCAAAAAATGAACAGACTATTGCTGGTTAAATGCACTTGGTGTGACAGCTTCACCCTGATGTAGGCTTTAGCCAAAAAACAACCACACCATTGAGGGTTAAATGCACTTGGTGACAGGCGCAGCTTGCCCCTGATTTTGTATATGGCCAAAAAATGAACAGACTATTGCTGGTTAAATGCACTTGGTGTCACAGCTTCACCCTGATGTAGGCTTTAGCCAAAAAACAACCACACCATTGAGGGTTAAATGCACTTGGTGACAGGCGCAGCTTGCCCCTGATTTTGTATATGGCCAAAAAATGAACAGACTATTGCTGGTTAAATGCACTTGGTGTGACAGCTTCACCCTGATGTAGGCTTTAGCCAAAAAACAACCACACCATTGAGGGTTAAATGCACTTGGTCGCAGCTTGTGCTGGCGCACCACAAGACACAAAATGGCCGCCGATCACCCCAGAAAAATGAGACTGACAAACGGTCTGTGCAGCCTAAAAACAGTGAGCAATTGAGGATCAGCAGCTCAATGATCCACAGCTGCAGATCGATCAGTTAATCAAGTCCTTTGGAGGAGTTAATCTGCCTAATCTCGCCCTACTGTCGCAGCCGCAACCTCTCCCTACGCTAATCAGAGCAGAGTGACGGGCGGCGCTATGTGACTCCAGCTTAAATAGAGGCTGGGTCACATGGTGCTCTGGCCAATCACAGCCATGCCAATAGTAGGCATGGCTGTGATGGCCTCTTGGGGCAAGTAGTATGACGCTTGTTGATTGGCTGCTTTGCAGCCTTTCAAAAAGCGCCAAGAAAGCGTCACAAAAGCGCCAAGAAAGCGACGAACACCGAACCCGAACCCGGACTTTTACGAAAATGTCCGGGTTCGGGTCCGTGTCACGGACACCCCAAAATTCGGTACGAACCCGAACTATACAGTTCGAGTTCGCTCATCCCTAGTCGTGAACATAAAATTTTCCGTTCGCGAACGGCGAACGCGAATTTCCGTAAATGTTCGCGAACGTGCGAACCGGGCGAACCGCAATAGACTTCAATATAGGGGCGAATTTGAAAACCCACAGGGACTCTTTGTGGCCACAATAGTGATGGAAAAGTTGTTTCAAGGGGACTAACACCTGGACTGTGGCATGCCGGAGGGGGATCCATGGCAAAACTCCCATGGAAAATTACGTAGTTGACGCAGAGTGTGGTAAGTTGAAATCGCAATGCGATTTATAGAACTTGAATTAATTGCATTGCGATTTCAACTTTCTCAAATCCGACAGTACATTCTAGCATGGAGTCGCTCCCATGATGATGGGGACGCTCCATGAGCACGGAAGTCGGCAGAAGTTCTAAGTTGAAATCGCACTGCGATTTATAGAACTTGAATTAATCGCATTGCGATTTCAACTTAGCACTAATATATTCCATATTCGTTAACTTTGTTAATACAACTTTAAGTTTCATTCGTACGCGAATACAACTTAGAGCAAGGTACCAATATGAAATTTGCCTGCCTAATGCCTATACAGTCTACTGTTTGGTTCGTTATCGCGATAATACGTAATTTAAATAATCATGTTTGTGCGTCTGTACACTGTACGTGCGTGCCTGTTTTTGAATCGCGAGGAGAATGGAGAAAGACATTCTACAGACGAAAATGGCAAAAAGCTATTTCGATCCAGAAGAGCTGGAATATTTGATCACTGTAAGTAATTCTACCTAAAAAGTATGTCACTGTTAAAGGGGCGGCCACTGTTCCAAGTCACTGTTAAAGGGGAGGTCTTTGTCAAAGTCACTGTTAAAGGGGAGGGCACTGTTCAACTCACTCTTAAAGGGGAGGGCACTGTTCCAAGTCACTCTTAAAGGGGCGGCCACTGTTCTAGTCACTGTTAAAGGGGAGGTCTTTGTCAAAGTCACTGTTAAAGGGAAGGGCACTGTTCAACTCACTCTTAAAGGGGAGGGCACTGTTCCAAGTCACTCTTAAAGGGGCGGCCACTGTTCTAGTCACTGTTAAAGGGGAGGTCTTTGTCAAAGTCACTGTTAAAGGGGAAGGCACTGTTCAACTCACTCTTAAAGGGGAGGGCACTGTTCAAAGTCAATCTTAAAGGGGCGGCCACTGTTCTAGTCACTGTTAAAGGGGAGGTCTTTGTCAAAGTCACTGTTAAAGGGGAGGGCACTGTTCAACTCACTCTTAAAGGGGAGGGCACTGTTCCAAGTCACTCTTATAGGGGCGGCCACTGTTCTAGTCACTGTTAAAGGGGAGGTCTTTGTCAAAGTCACTGTTAAAAGGGCGGACTCTGTCAAGGTCACTGTTAAATGGGAGGCCATTGTTGAAAGTCACTGTTAAAGTGGCATCCACTGTGGAGTTTAATTCTTATATTTGCTTTGAATAAAAATGTTTTTATTTTTACTTTACTTTTATATAGTTCCATAGGGAACTATATAAATATCTACTCTTACCATTTTCATATTAAATTTTATTTTTTATGGTTGAGATGACTATAATTACTAATAATTGTATTTTACAACTTTGGGATTACATCCTTTAATTGTTATTGTTATGCAGACTATGTTTGAAAAGGGTTATGACGACCTAGGTTCTCGTGCAGAGAAACAGGCCATTGTACGGAGAACAGCCTACAGTCTGTGGCAGAAGAATGGCAAGAGCCATTCTAAGGAGGCCTTTCTAAAAAAAATGGTTGGACCTAAAGCGCCACAGGATGGATCTCATCAAAGCGGTCAGAGACAAAAATTGTCCAGGTACGATGCTTACATTAATTTTCTATCACCCACCTATTGTTATTTATGTGTTCAGTTATGCAAATAAGTATTTCTATCCCTTTACAACTAATAACTTAGTTCAGTGGTGTTGAACCGATGGAACGGGTGCTAGATGCGGCACTCCACCATAGATTAATTTGTGTACCGTTACCTTTTTTTGGGGGGGGCTTTCCTGGTTTATCTTGGTATTTTTTGAAAATTTGTTCCATTACAGGGGCGCCTCTTCCAAAAGTGTGCGCTAAGCGCTCGAAAAAGAAGGTGGTGGTGGAGATAAGTGAGGAAGAGGAGTATGACGAACAGGCAGGACCATCAGGGCATCAGGCCCATAGCCCACCTGAGGCAGATGAGGTCCAGGAGGATGAAAAGGAGGAAGAAGACGAGGCGGTGACCACCCCCCACCAGGAGGGTAAATATATTCTGTGGATGTTTTAATTTAAAAAATTTCCCCACACACATACAGGTGTCAGTTTAGTCTTCACCACAGGCAGATTTTAATCAAGAAAGCAATTATAAACAAGTTCAAGTTCAACCTCTAATTGTTATTCAGACTTCAGATATTGCATAACCTAAAGTCCCACACTTTGCGTTAACTCCAAGCAGTGTAACAAAAATATTAGTATATCACCACTCTTTAGGGTCTGTCAGAGACCATGCTTATTTCTCTGCAGGTTCAGTTTTCACATCTCCTGTTCACACTTGAAAAGAACAGCATTTTTAATCCTAACTTTATTAAAAAGGCTTGATGGAGTACGGGAGTGACCTGTGCCACTATATCTGTCTGGGCACTCAGTCCAAAAACCCGGACGCAGAGGATGTCCCCTCTTCTCTTCCAGCTTTGGGTGATAAAATTAGCTATAGTGGGAATGTACAGTATATATAGAGAGGTGGTTGCCTCTCTATGAAAAGGAAAAATAATGCCTGCACATACAGTAGGAGTGCTAGATTTCCTCTATCTATGTCCAGAGGAGGAATAGCAATGTCCAGCATAGGAATAGCAATCACTATTGTGCCATATTGATATCACTGATGGATAGACAGTTAGCCAGTTCATATATGACTACAGTACATCAAATGTCACAATTGCGATTCCATAGCATTCATGTGTACTCCTGCCATTTCTGTTTGAGTGTGTATGTGGAGGAAGGGAAGCAGAAACAATAGGCTTGTTAATGAGCAAATTAAAAAGCCTATTGTTTTCTGCCCCCTTCCCCCAAATACACACTCAATGAGACTTTTTGTTGTTCCCATAGTGAAAAAGGGGCGGATACTAGAGATGTTTTTGAGGTGCAGCCGACATGAGCGGGAGAGAGATTGAATATAGGGGGTGAAAGAAAGATCAGTGTCAAAAGTCACCCAGAGACAGCGGGCGTGCTGCCTAGGAGTGATGATGGTGTTGCACACCGAGAGGCAGACATAAGGTTTAGGTAGGTTAGTAGATGGAGAGAACACAAGAAGTTCAGTTTTTGAAAGATTTAGTTTCAGATAGAGAGAGGACATAATGTTAGAGATGGCAGAGAGACAGTCACTGGTGTTCTGCTATACAATTGTCACGGATGATGTTGCAGATAGCTGGAAGTTATAAATAAACATCCAACTGGCTTGATCCCAAACTAAGGAGCATATAGGTGACCCCTATAAGACCCTAAGAGCTCACCCTGACTGCTAAGCACATACAAGGGTCTCAAAGGTAGACGATTGTATGCCCCCGTACCTAAGACTGTTTGACATTTAAAAACCCTATAATAGTGAGGGGTCACGACCACCGGCTCCCTGCACTTCATACAGAGGGAGTCAGGGTCACCTAGAATCAAGCCAGCAAGGAAACACAATACATCAAAGGACTTATCTGAACAAACAGCAGCAAAAGCCTCCAGCAGTGAACACTTCAATGCAGGAAGTAGTATAAACCGCAAAGTGAGGCAGTATGGGAGGGAATATAAAGGAAAGAGGATTAGTATAAATAGGTGACACCTGGGAGAAGGAAATGAGATAAGAAAGTGAAACCAAAACAAAGAACATCATGCAATAGGTAGAGAAGGATGTCCATAGATGCTTGGGGCACATCTATAAATATATATATATATATATATATATATATAGTCATCATCCATGGTACTCTGGCACACATGGCTGACTTCATGTTAGGCTGCGTTTCCCACGACCCGTGCCTTATGCGCATTTTAGACAACACTGATTACTGGTTGTTCACCCTTCTCGACCCCCACTACAAAGAGAACTTCTCATCTCTCATTCCTGTGGTGGAGAAAACTAGCAAAATGGTGCAATACCAGAGGGTCCTTGTGGAAAAATTGCTCCAAAAATTTCCAGCTTACAACGCTGGCGGCAGAGTACTTAGTTCCTTGGGCAACCGAGGAGGGGAGATGAGGGGAACACACAGCGGTTCCAACAGAGGCAGGGCAACACTCTACAAAGCCTGGGACATGACACCCCACGGGCACCCTCACCCTGATGGCCAGCCTTGTGTCACAAGGAGGGAAAAATTTTGGAAGATGGTGAAGGAGTACGTAGCAGACCGTGTCAGCGTCCTAAATGATCCCTCTGTGCCTTACAACTACTGGGTGTCCAAGCTAGACACGTGGCACGAATTGGCACTCTACGCCTTGGAGGTGCTGGCCTGCCCTGTGGCTGAACATAAAGGCACTTTAAATGTGTTTTTTATATTGTACTGAATACACTGTATTCCCATGCACCTTCCACCACAAAAAAGGGTATATGGTTCAATCTTCCTTTTCTCGTCCTCCTTCTCCTCCTCTTCCATCATATCAACATGCTTATTAGTCTGCCCTCGCTCCTAATGTTGTATAGTGTCAGCTCACCTGCAGGCCCTCGCATATAATGTTTTAGAGGGGGGTCAGCTCAACAGCAGGCCCTCACCTACAATCTTTTAGAGGGTCAGCTCTCCTGCAAGCCCTGGCATATAATGTTTTAGAAGGTCAGCTCACCAGCAGGTTCTCACCTACAATCTTTTTGATGGTCAGCTCACCTGCAGGCCCTCGCATTTAATGCTTTAGAGGGTCAGCTCACCAGCAGGCCCTCACCTACAATCTTTTTGAGGGTCAGCTCACCTGTAGGACCTCGCATATAATATTTTAGATGGTCAGCTCAATAGCAGACTCTCACCTACAATCTTTTAGAGGGTCAGCTCACCTGCAGGCCATCGCATGTAATGTTTTAGAGGGTCAGCTCACTAGCAGGCCCTCACCTACAATCTTTTAGAGGGTCAGCTCATTAGCAGGCCCCCACCTACAATCTTTTAGAGGGTCATCTCACCTGCAGGCCCTTGCATATAATGTTGTTAAGGGTCAGCTCACCAGCAGGCCCTCAACCATAATGTTTTACAGGGTCAGCTCACCATCTTGCCCTCACCCATAACTTTTTTAATAGTTAGCTAAGCAGCAGGCACTCGTCCATTATTTTTTTAATGGTCAGCTCAGCAGCAGGCACTCGCCCATAATTTTTTCGATGCTCAGATCAGCAGCAGGCACTCGCCCCTAATGATTTTAAGAGTCAGCTCTGCAGCAGACCCTCACCCCTAAAGTTTTAGATGCTCAGCTCAGCAGCAGGCCCTCGCCAATAATGTTTTAGAGGGTCACCAGCAGACACTTGCTCCTAATGTTTTTGAGGGTCACCAGCAGGCCATCAATCATAACTTTTCAAGGGTGTGTATGATGTCCTCCTTTATGTGTACTAAAGGGTGTGTTGGAGTGCCGGTTCCTTGTATTGGAAGCCCTTTCACTTAGTGCATAGGCTTTATGAGTTTGGCAGTCCCACTACCTGAACAATTGTACCACAATGTGAATGAGGCCCTCCATTATGTGATATACAGGTTGTATTGGAGTGCCTCTCCCTTGTAATTTTCGGCAGCACTTGCACTTTATATACAAGTAAATATACAGGAAAGAATGTTTCCTAACAATTTTTCCTCTAAAGTCCATTTTATCTTCACTTTTGTGCGTACAGGGAGTGCAGAATTATTAGGCAAATGAGTATTTTGACCACATCATCCTCTTTATGCATGTTGTCTTACTCCAAGCTGTATAGGCTCGAAAGCCTACTACCAATTAAGCATATTAGGTGATGTGCATCTCTGTAATGAGAAGGGGTGTGGTCTAATGACATCAACACCCTATATCAGGTGTGCATAATTATTAGGCAACTTTCTTTCCTTTGGCAAAATGGGTCAAAAGAAGGACTTGACAGGCTCAGAAAAGGCAAAAATAGTGAGATATCTTGCAGAGGGATGCAGCACTCTTAAAATGGCAAAGCTTCTGAAGCGTGATCATCGAACAATCAAGCGTTTCATTCAAAATAGTCAACAGGGTCGCAAGAAGCGTGTGGAAAAACCAAGGCGCAAAATAACTGCCCATGAACTGAGAAAAGTCAAGCGTGCAGCTGCCAGGATGCCACTTGCCACCAGTTTGGCCATATTTCAGAGACAACATCTGCAACATCACTGGAGTGCCCAAAAGCACAAGGTGTGCAATACTCAGAGACATGGCCAAGGTAAGAAAGGCTGAAAGACGACCACCACTGAACAAGACACACAAGCTGAAACGTCAAGACTGGGCCATGAAATATCTCAAGACTGATTTTTCTAAGGTTTTATGGACTGATGAAATGAGAGTGAGTCTTGATGGGCCAGATGGATGGGCCCGTGGCTGGATTGGTAAAGGGCAGAGAGCTCCAGTCCGACTCAGACGCCAGCAAGGTGGAGGTGGAGTACTGGTTTGGGCTGGTATCATCAAAGATGAGCTTGTGGGGCCTTTTCGGGTTGAGGATGGAGTCAAGCTCAACTCCCAGTCCTACTGCCAGTTTCTGGAAGACACCTTCTTCAAGCAGTGGTACAGGAAGAAGTCTGCATCCTTCAAGAAAAACATGATTTTCATGCAGGACAATGCTCTATCACACGCGTCCAAGTACTTCACAGCGTGGCTGGCAAGAAAGGGTATAAAAGAAGAAAATCTAATGACATGGCCTCCTTGTTCACCTGATCTGAACCCCATTGAGAACCTGTGGTCCATCATCAAATGTGAGATTTACAAGGAGGGAAAACAGTACACCTCTCTGAACAGTGTCTGGGAGGCTGTGGTTGCTGCTGCACGCAATGTTGATGGTGAACAGATCAAAACACTGACAGAATCCATGGATGGCAGGCTTTTGAGTGTCCTTGCAAAGAAAGGTGGCTATATTGGTCACTGATTTGTTTTTGTTTTGTTTTTGAATGTCAGAAATGTATATTTGTGAATGTTGAGATGTTATATTGGTTTCACTGGTAAAAATACATAATTGAAATGAGTATATATTTGTTTTTTGTTAAGTTGCCTAATAATTATGCACAGTAATAGTCACCTGCACACACAGATATCCCCCTAAAATAGCTAAAACTAAAAACAAACTAAAAACTACTTCCAAAAATATTCAGCTTTGATATTAATGAGTTTTTTGGGTTCATTGAGAACATGGTTGTTGTTCAATAATCAAATTAATCCTCAAAAATACAACTTGCCTAATAATTCTGCACTCCCTGTATTATTGTCAGTCTGTAAAAGTGGTACTACTCGGACATCGTTCTCAGCAGCGACCTGGGAGTCCAAGATGTATCCAGACATCCTCCCCATGCTGTTCCCGAACCATTTCGGTGGTGTTTCATCATTTTATTACCTTTTTCTATGAACCAGGCACCCTCCCCTCTTCAGAGCAGGGGGTGCCTGGTTTAATGTTTGGGTTCTCCCATTGACATCCATTGTGCTCGGGTGCTCGGTAGAGAACCCTAGAAGCCCAAGGGAGCACTTTGGTGCTTGATCAACACTACTGTGTACCAATTGACACTTTTAGTACTTAGGAAAGGAGACTTTGAGAAAGTTAATTCTAGTTCTGCAGTCTTTTGAACTGGAGTTGTTACATTATCCAGCCCACTCCAAAAGCTGTCTCATGTCTGACACTAATTCTGTGCAGAATTTGGCTGACCAGAGTCAGTCTTTGGGCTCTTTGATGCAAGATGTCCTTACTTAGTAACTCAGGAATAACTCACACACAACTTGCAGAATGCTACTCCTGTGAGCTTTCCCTGATTATAAATTTAGCAAAATGTAAATTGTTGATTAGAGTTGTAAACTGTATTTTTCTTTGAGGTCTGTGTCCTCTGGGACAGAGACCGAAAGAGTAGGAAGACTCTTAAGAAGTGACATACAATCGAGCCAAAAATCTCATATGTATTGCATAGTATGAAATACATCGAACTGTCAAGGCCAAAACTTCAGAAGCACAGCATACACACCAACTATATGCTTTCAACAGCGCATGTACATTAACTAGATGGTGCACATACACTATTGGCATAGTTCTGGATCTTTAGGCCTTGGGCAAATGGGATGCGAGTATGCTTCTGACCTGACACCTTGAGAGATGTGTCTCCATAATAGCGGGTTAGCACATTTGCAGTCATGGGTGCAAGTCGGATCATTGTTTGACGGCGCATGCAATGCAGGAACCTCTGGCTGTTTAGTTTTGGCGTGCCAATGTAGATATGTTCCAGCTGCCTAGCATGACATTCTTTTCTTCACACTTGGTTTAGCGGCCCAGTTTGGTCCCATTGCGTTTGCATAAGTATACATTTTTGGGTAGGCTTATGTCAACTTGGCCTTAACAGTTTGATGTTTTACATACTGTGCAATGCATATGGGGTTTTAGCGCAATTGTGTAATAATTTGTAACCACAAGATCATCAGTTCTGCTCCCTATAGACAGTTTTTTTTTTTACAATTTTACAATTATTATTAGTGAGATTATTAGGGACCTCCTCTGGCAGTGTATGAATTTATGGGTTTTGGGAGTTTTTTAGCAGTGTTTATAGAATAAAATGTGAAGCAGGATTTTGTCTTTTTTTAAGTGGATGTTATATTAATTTGAACAGCTATCAGGTCCTTGGAAACATAAACTCTCCCCATCCCCCCAAAAAATGTTTAGGTTCCTGGAGAAGCTTGTGTAGGGTTTTCTGTTTCTCCATTCATTCCTGTAAGTGGAGGTTTTGGTGTATTTAAAGTTTGGTTTTATTAAACATTTTTGACAGTTTGTCTTCTTCTGGTGGTTTGTGTCCACTAGTGTCCTTCTGTAGCTTCCCGGCAGTCATGGCCACCTAACCACTGTTCTACTGCGACCCAGGGTGTGTAGCTTGTTCCTTCTGCTTGCAGACTTCTCCATAAAGAGGGTGCCTAAGCAATAGGTTTTAGTAGTTAGTTAATGTGAAAGTGCACCATTGACCCGTTTGATCTACCATGTACTAACTCTAAGAAAAATAGGAGAACAATGGATTACCAAGGTAATTGAATCGTCACTGGTTAAAATATAAGGCAGTTTATTTCCAAGTTGCTCAAGTAATGTGTTTCAGGCCCCTTAACATCAGACAATGTAAAACACAACAATGTACCAACTTGTGACCATTTACTGCTTGAACTGACCTCACCCTGTCTCTTGGATTGATCCTGTGCTTGTTTTTTGATTATGGTTTTCTCCACATCGGTGTCTCTTGATCCCCAGTGAGTCAGCAGTCAATTAACACAGACTACTCCAGGAGGTAGCACCCTGGGAGATCCACTGCAGCAGATTTCAGATCACGACATAGGGGTTAAAGGGATTCTGTCATGAGATTTTAGCCCTATAAGCTAAACATATGCCCATGTCCTTACTAATAACATGAATCCTAAACTGGCATTATTAAAAACCTGCTTGTGGCTCTATTAGCCCAAAAAACAGATTTTTATAACAGGTCAGTCGCATACCTAAGGTGCCCAAGGAGGCGTCAGTTAATACAGGGTGCCCAGCCGTCTGGTGCCCAGCGCCTCCTTCCCAGTCTTAATCGCCGACCGGGCACATGTGCACTTCACTCAACTAAGCCGCTGCCAGGAGTCCGCAGCTGTCATGCCCTGCTCAGGTCATGTGCAGAGGTCTGCTAGGTTAGCAGCACATGTGTAGCCTTTTGTTATTGTTTTGGAGTTGAGCTGTATCCGCCTCCCTTTAGGTGCACTAGGTGGGGTCGTTGATATGAGCTTAAATTACGCCCACTCCCTGTGTCCTATGCAGGTTATAGCTTCTGTCTTGTTCAGAGGAAGGGAGGAGGGATGGATTGCTGTTCCTGCTCAGTACAAGATAAGTTGATTTTGTTTTCTTGTGATTGTCTGTCTAGGCTGTTAGAGAGACGCCTGCCCCCTCCAGGTCCTGAGGGAGCAGGCTGCCTCTTTCCCCCTTTCACCATCTTAGGGATTTTAGGGAATCTTCAGCCTAGGCACGAGGACACGTTCATTCCCACCTTCAGGGTCTGAATGTGGGCATAGAAGTCTAGGGAGAGCTGGTAGGGATTTGTCAGGAGGTGAACTTTATCCCCAGCTTCTTGCCTAGACATTTGTTTTGTTATATTCTGTGCATCTTGTATCCTGTCCAGCGTGACAGCAGCGCATCAGGCTGAGCATAGTGCGGATCTAACAGAGGGCCGTCTAGATCTGGCGGAGGCGGCGCTGAGGTGAGGAAGGCATCACTGTAGAGAGGGAGGGCGGCGTTTAAGACTGGGAAGGAGGTGCTGGGCACCATACGGCCGGGCACCCTGTATTAACTGACGTCCCCTTGGGCACCTTAGGAAGGCGATTGACCGGTTATAAAAACCAGTTTTTTGGGCTAATAGAGCCACAAGCAGGTTTAATAAGGCCAGTTTAGGATTCATGTTATTAGTACGGACATGGGCATATGTTTAGCTTATAGGGCTAAAATCTCATGACACATCTATCTCCCTAGCGCCGTTATCAGCTCATAACTACTCATTTAAGCTAAATAAGTTTGATATTTTTGAATAAAAATAAACAGATTGAGTAACATTCTGCATCCCTTGAGAAACTCTGCGGTGATTCAGGGCACTGTAGACAAAGCTTTTCACTAAATAACAAATGGTGAATAGGTAAAATCCAAGACATCTATTAGTACAGCCAATAATAACCATACAACCCTTGCATCACACTATTCTCCACAACATGACTGAGCAGAAGGATACCAAATCTTGCATTGTTTTCCAATATCTTATCCTTGGGTTTTGCTTTCCTTTTCTGTTTTAAAGTTGTTTTTTTTGTTTTTTTATATTGTCATCTTTCTTCTTACCTTATATTCTTTACTCCAGAAATGTTTGTATCACAATGTTTTTCTAGATTGTATTATTGGTAGCCTCTAATCATATACATTCCTTCATTCTTTTTCATCAGTGTTCTGTTACTTTTTTATGGATAGACTATTAGGGAATGCTGTGCCTTTTCTATCTAGTACAAAAAAGAAAGCCTGGCACACTGGTTATCAGCCAGTGGTGAAAAACAAATGGATCTTAACAAATCCTAACAGGTACATCAAAGAGATCAAAACGGATCCTATACAAACTGATGCACTAACGTCACTGAGAACCAAGACAAACTATTCACACATAAAACGTGTTATTCTTGCTACACTTACTAATACCTTTGATATATAATTTTGATTGATGCTAAATTTCATATTAGGTCCTTCCACCACATTATATATTGTGTGCAAATTTTTCTTTATCCATAAAATAAACTGTATGAGTCATAATACAAAACAGACTAAAGTCAATTTGATATATCTATTATGAGTATTGTAGTAATTGGTGATGTTATTTACATGCAACAAATAACATTAACTGTATAATACAACTATAGTTTTATTTTCTTGTCACTGATCATTATGTACATACGTCTCAATATGATGTCTCATGCACTGTGTGATACCAGCTGAATTTCTGGCCTTGTTCTGCATGATTTAATGATCTAATTGATTTGTTGCCTCTACCTTTGTTCTCAAAGGATTTATATCTGGCATATTACACCAGAGATCAAAATAAACTGTGATGCATTTATTCTTCTAGGCTTAACCCATTGCCTGCTAAAATAGATCCTATAGATTATGCTATTCTAGTTCATAATAATAGTATATGGAGTTAAATATACAAGGAAAAAAATCATTGTATTAGGGGTCTCATATACAGTGATTAATTCTCAACATCATATACATCCTATACATGTTGATGCTTGTATAGGTGGACAGTTTATGAATATGCAACCTCACTTATGAAATATTGTACATTCAAATTTTTTTCCTTGCTTTGAAAGTATGTGGAAAAAATATATGATTGATATTGAAATATGGTTTTGCACATTGCTTTTTCTTTGCTTAGGCTGCCATCATGCATAATTTTTTTTGTTGCAAGTTTTTGGGGCTTCTAAAAAAACATCATAAAATTAATGTTTTTTTTGTTTTTTGTTTTTCGTCGCAGACTTTTGACATGTTTTTTTTTAAATAAAAATTGTATTGGGGTCTAAAATAATACGGTTTATTAAACATTGGGACACAGGCTTCCAAATTCAAAAATACTTCTAGACTCTGCCCTTGACATCCTAGTAACATTGTCACCACCACTCCAATGTCGGTCAATTTGTTCCAATACTGAAAACATCAGTCCCTTTTGGTCTTTATTATGTATCATTTTGAAATGTCTGGATAGTGAGTGTTTCTCAAATCCATTTTTTGATATTAGTAATGTGTTCTGCTAGTCTGGTTTTCAAAGCTCTTTTGGTTCTTCCAATGTATTGCTTAGCACATGGGCACTGTATTATATATATCACGTTGCAAGAATTGCATGTTACATTTTTTTTATCTCAAATGTGAAGGAATTTTGTGTTGAAACTATTTTAGTTGTTTTTTTGGGGAATGATGTGTGCCTACAGTTTATACATCGTCCACACCTGTGGAAACCATTCATATTTAACCACTTATGCATGGATACTTTGATTGTTCTTGGATGTTTACTATAAGGGGTTACTTCTAGTCCTAGGTTTGGGGCTTTTGTGTACACTATTTGTGGTGAATCTGATATTAGTGATCCTATAGTTTAGTCTCTTTGGATATAATGCCAGAGTTTTTTGTATTAACCGCCCCATGACCGCCTAACGCAGGATCGCGGTCCGGAGGCGGCTGTCCCAGGCAGAGTCACGCGTCTACGCGTCATCTCGCGAGACGCGTGACTTCCTGTGAACGCGCGCACACAGGCGCGCGCGTTCGCAGGATCGGCCAGTAAGAGACAGGATCTACAGCCTGCCAGCGGCGATCGTTCGCTGGCAGGCTGTAGATGCGATTTTTTTAACCCCTAACAGGTATATTAGACGCTGTTTTGATAACAGCGTCTAATATACATGCTACCTGGTCCTCTGGTGGTCCCTTTTGTTTGGATCGACCACCAGAGGACACAGGTAGCTCTGTAAAGTAGCACCAAACACCACTACACTACACCCCCCCCCTGTCACTTATTAACCCCTTATGAACCCTTGATCATCCCATATAGACTCCCTGATCACCCCCCTGTCATTGATCACCCCCCTGTAAGGCTCCATTCAGATGTCCATATGTGTTTTACGGATCCACGCATCCATGGATCGGATCCGCAAAACACATACGGACGTCTGAATGGAGAATTACAGGGGGGTGATCAGGGAGTCTATATGGGATGATCACCCCCCTGTAAGGCCCCATTCAGATGTCCATATGTGTTTTACGGATCCACGCATCTATGGATCGGATCCGCAAAACACATACGTACGTCTGAATGGAGCCTTACAGGGGGGTGATCAGTGACAGGGGGGTGATCACCCCATATAGACTCCCTGATCACTTCCCTGTCATTGATCACCCTCCTGTCATTGATCACCCCCCTGTAAGGCTCCATTCAGACGCCCGTATGTGTTTTACGGATCCACGCATCCATGGATCAGATCCGCAAAACACATACGTACGTCTGAATGGAGCCTTACAGGGGGGTGATCAGTGACAGGGGGGTGATCACCCCATATAGACTCCCTGATCACTTCCCTGTCATTGATCACCCTCCTGTCATTGATCACCCCCCTGTAAGGCTCCATTCAGACGCCCGTATGTGTTTTACGGATCCACGCATCCATGGATCGGATCCGCAAAACACATACGGACGTCTGAATGGAGCCTTACAGGGGGGTGATCAGGGAGTCTATATGGGATGATCACCCCCCTGTAAGGCTCCATTCAGACGTCCGTATGTGTTTTACGGATCCACGCATCTATGGATCGGATCCGCAAAACACATACGAACGTCTGAATGGAGCCTTACAGGGGCGTGATCAATGACAGGGGAGTGATCACCCCATATACACTCCCTGATCATCCCCTGTCATTGATCACCCCCCTGTCATTGATCACCCCCTGTAAGGCTCCCATTCAGACATCCGTATGTGTTTTACGGATCCACGCATCCATGGATCGGATCCGCAAAATACATACGGACGTCTGAATGGAGCCTTACAGGGGGGTGACCAATGACAGGGGGGTGGTCACCCCATATACACTCCCTGATCACCCCCTGTCATTGATCACGCCCTGTAAGGCTCCATTCAGACGTCCGTATGTGTTTTACGGATCCACGCATCCATGGATCGGATCCGCAAAACACATACGGACATCTGAATGGAGCCTTACAGGGGGGTGATCAATGACAGGGGGGTGATCACCCCATATACACTCCCTGATCACCCCCCTGTCATTGATCACCCCCCTGTAAGGCTCCATTCAGACGTCCGTATGTGTTTTGCGGATCCGTGGATCCGCAAAACACGACGCCGTGGATCCGCAAAACACATACGGACGTCTGAATGGAGCCTTACAGGGGGGTGATCAATGACAGGGGGGTGATCACCCCATATAGACTCCCTGATCACCCCCCTGTCATTGATCCATTCAGGCTCCATTCAGACATTTTTTTGGCACAAGTTAGCGGAAATTGATTTTATTTATTTTTTGGTTTTTCTTACAAAGTCTCATATTCCACTAACTTGTGTCAAAAAATAAGATCTCACATGACCTCACCATACCCCTCACGGAATCCAAATGCGTAAATTTTTTTAGACATTTATATTCCAGACTTCTTCTCACGCTTTAGGGCCCCTAAAATGCCAGGGCAGTATAAATACCCCACATGTGACCCCATTTCGGAAAGAAGACACCCCAAGGTATTCGCTGAGGGGCATATTGAGTCCATGAAAGATTGAAATTTTTGTCCCAAGTTAGCGGAAAGGGAGACTTTGTGCCAAAAAAAATATAATTTCTATGAACTTGCCATGCCCCTCATTGAATACCTTGGGGTGTCTTCTTTCCAAAATGGGGTCACATGTGGGGTATTTATACTGCCCTGGCATTTTAGGGGCCCGAAAGCGTGAGAAGAAGTCTGGGATCCAAATGTCTAAAAATGCCCTCCTAAAAGGAATTTGTGCCCCTTTGCGCATCTAGGCTGCAAAAAAGTGTCACACATGTGGTATCGCCGTACTCAGGAGAAGTTGGGCAATGTATTTTGGGGTGTCATTTTACATATACCCATGCTGGGTGAGATAAATATTTTGGTCAAATGCCAACTTTGTATAAAAAAATTGGAAAAGTTGTCTTTTGCCGAGATATTTCTCTCACCCAGCATGGGTATATGTAAAAAGACACCCCAAAACACATTCTTCAACTTCTCCTGAGTACGGCAATACCACATGTGTGACACTTTTTTTGCAGCCTAGGTGTGCAAATAGGCCCACATTCCAAAGAGCACCTTTCGGATTTCACAGGGCATTTTTTACAGATTTTGATTTCAAACTACTTCTCACGCATTTGGGCCCCTAAAATGCCAGGGCAGTATAACTACCCCACAAGTGACCCCATTTTGGAAAGAAGACACCCCAAGGTAATCCGTGAGGGGCATGGCGAGTTCCTAGAATTTTTTCTTTTTTCTTACAAAGTCTCATATTCCACTAACTTGTGACAAAAAATAAAAACTCCCATTAACTCAGTATGCCCATCACGAAATACCTTGGGGAGTCTTCTTTCCAAAATGGGGTCACTTTTGGGGTAGTTATACTGCCCTGGCATTTTAGGGGCCCAAATGCGTGCAAAGTAGTTTGAAATCAAAATCTGTAAAAAATGGCCGGTGAAATCCGAAAGGTGCTCTTTGGAATGTGGGCCCTTTTGCCCACCTAGGCTGCAAAAAAGTGTCACACATGTGGTATTGCCGTACTCAGGAGAAGTTGGGGAATGTGTTTTGGGGTGTCATTTTACATATACCCATGCTGGGTGAGAGAAATATCTCGGCAAAAGACAACTTTTCCAATTTTTTTATACAAAGTTGGCATTTGACCAAGATATTTATCTCACCCAGCATGGGTATATGTAAAATGACACCCCAAAACACATTCCCCAACTTCTCCTGAGTACGGCGATACCACATGTGTGACACTTTTTTGCAGCCTAGGTGGGCAAAGGGGCCCACATTCCAAAGAGCACCTTTCGGATTTCACCAGCCATTTTTACTGATTTTGATTTCAAACTACTTTGCATGCATTTGGGCCCCTAAAATGCCAGGGCAGTATAACTACCCCACAAGTGACCCCATTTTGGAAAGAAGACATCCCAAGGTATTTCATGATGGGCATAGTGAGTTCATGGAAGTTTATATTTTTTGTCACAAGTTAGAGGAATATGAGACTTTGTAAGGAAATAAAAATAATAATAAAATTCATCATTTTTCGCTAACTTGTGACAAAAAATAAAAAGTTCTATGAACTCACTATGCCCATCAGCGAATACCTTAGGGTGTCTACTTTCCAAAATTGGGTCATTTGTGGGGGTTTTCCCACTGTCTGGGCATTGTAGAACCTCAGGAAACATGACAGGTGCTCAGAAATTGAGAGCTGCTTCAAAAAGCGGAAATTCACATTTTTGTACCATAGTTTGTAAACACTATAACTTTTACCCAAACCATTTTTTTTTTACCCAAACATTTTTTTTTTTTATCAAAGACATGTAAAACAATAAATTTATGGAAAAATTTATATATAATGTCATATTTTTTTAAAAATGTTACAACTGAAAGTGAAAAATTTTATTTTTTTTGCATAAATTTTGTTAAATTTCGATTAATAACAAAAAAAGTAAAAATGTCAGCAGCAATGAAATACCACCAAATGAAAGCTCTATTAGTGAGAAGAAAAGGAGGTAAAATTAATTTGGGTGGTAAGTTGCATGACCGAGCAATAAACGGTGAAAGTAGTGTAGTGCAGAAGTGTAAAAAGTGGCCTGGTCATTAAGGGTGTTTCAGCTACGGGGGTTGAAGTGGTTAAATATTCAATCTTTTTATATTGTATGTTAAAAGGAAGAATTTATACGAGGTGTTTCTTCTTTTTTCTTGGGGTTGTCTGAATTCGTTTTAATAAAGGTCTTTCTGTCCATTTATTTTACTTTTTGTAAAGGATTATCTAGTACTTTATCAGGATAATTTTTTTGTTATAAATTCCTCTCTTATTTTAGTGGCTTCTTCTTCAAATTTATCAATTTTAGTACAGTTCATCTTTATTCTGCAAAATTGGCCAAGAGGAATATTTAGCAACCACCTGGGGAGATGGCAGCTAGAGAAACGAAAGAAGCTGTTCTTCGCGACAGGTTTCTGGTACCTGTTGCATATGTAGTGGTCTCCATCTATTGTAATCTGTAAATCTAAAAATGCTGTACATTGGTTATTAATATTTGATGTAAAAAAATAGATACAAATTATTGCTATTTATTTCATCTAAAAATGTTAGATCAGATTTCTCCCTTTTCCAGATAAAAATTACATCATCTATATATCTTTGCCAGAGCACTAGGTCTGTCCCCAGCCTCGAAACAATAGGCTGTTGCCAGAATGCCATAAACAAATTAGCATAGCTGGGGGCAAACCTGGTGCCCATAGCAGTCCCCTGCATCTGGAGATAGTACTCACTCTGAAAATAAAAATAATTGTGGGTTAGTATAAAGTGCACTCCATCTATCAGAAATTGTATCTGTTTTTCACCAAAGTCTCCACTCTGTTTCAACAAAGACTCCATCACCAACATTTCTTGTTTGTGATCAATGATGGTGTACAATGATTGGACATCCAATGTCCCCATTGTCCATTGTGGTTGTACTTGCAAATTTTCTAAAATATGAATAATCTGAGTCATACTGTACGTATCTCAAATATAAGATTGAGTTTTCTTCACCACTGGCTGAATTAATTTATCAATATATTGTGAAAGATTTGCTGTCAGGAAACCGATCCCTGATACGATGGGACGGCCAGGGGGTTCTGTCAGGTTTTTATGTATTTTGGGCAGACAATAGAAAACGGGTAGTCTACGTTGAGGGCCCATATATAATGGTATTCTTGTTCTGTTAATATATTTTCATCTAAACCTTTTTTACAGTATTCCGTTAATTCATTAAATTCTTCTGTCGGATCTTTTCTCAATTTGGTTTCTGTGTTAATATCTGTCAACTGTTTCAGGCATTCTGCATTATATTTTTCTGCTTCCCACAGAACCACCGCTCCCCCTTTATCTACTGGTTGTATAGTCAGATTATTTTCAGTTTGTAGCTGTTTTATTGCTTGTCTCTCCTGTGTAGATAAATTATTTATTTTTATTCGTCTATCTGTAATTTTTCTTAGATCAGTTTCTAAGATTTTTTTTAAATGCTGCCATCTCAGAGCTGATCTCCTGTCTGGGAATTTTTTTTGGTCTTTGTTTTAAATCCATATGCTGAATTAATTCATCTGAAGGTTGTTCTTTTTCCATGTCTGATATCACAGGATTTTTCAAATGGTATATTTTGAGACACGATTTTCAAAAAAAATCTCAATTCCTACATATGTATCAAATTTGTTTAACTGAGCTGTTGGAGCAAATTTTAGCCCCTTATTGAGTAGTTGTGTTTGTGCTGTAGTTAAAGTGATGGGGCTCAAATTCACTATAGTCCCGTTTGATTCTAAATCTATTTGTGATTGTTGTATTCTCAGCTTTTTCTTCTGGCTTCTTTGTATTTTCTTTTTTGGGGGCTGATAGTGTTCTGTGTATTGTGTTCTGTGAGTTGTCTCTCGTGAGTATCTGGGTGTCATAGGGTGGTGTTGGTCCCGTCTAATTTGATGAGTTTTGTGATCTTGTTCTTGGTGATAAGGTCTGTTCCTCAAATTGTATATGTGTATCGGCGGTGATATTTGGTGAGGGGAGTGTTCTGGTGATCTGTACCTGGTTTGTTCTTTGTGGTGAGGTGGGGTTTTATCTAAAAAATGATTGTGAGTCAGTGCCTCATACCTATTATTCACAGGTATAGTATATTTAATTTAAGTGCTGTGATTATCTCTTTCTTGTCTATTCTCTATATGTCTGTGATGTAAATCTTCATTATTTTTCTTTTTCCCCCCAAAATAAACTAAAATTGTTTCAACACAAAATTCCTTCTCATTTGAGATAAAAAAATAAAAAAATAAATTATAAATAAATATTAAAAAAATTTAACATGCAATTCTTGCAGCGTGATATATATAATACAGTGCCCATGTGCTAAGCAATACATTGGAAGAACCAAAAGAGCTTTAAAAACCAGACTAGCAGAACACATTACTAATATCAAAAATGTATTTGAGAAATACTCACTATCCAGACATTGGTGACCATGTTGCTAGGATGTCAAGGGCAGAGTCTAGACGTATTTTTGAATTTGTAAGCCTGTTGCCCAATGGGTTGAATGCTGATCTTGAAATTTTTGGCTTCCTCTGAACCGGGGGTGGGTGCCCCCCACCAACACGGCACCCCTGTGTGGTTGTTATATGACACTGGGGTTCCCCCTTGGTGGAGGGCTCCCACCCTATGAATTCTAGACAACATGGGCTAATAGAGTTTCAGTTAATTTTAGCTGAAGAGATGCCTATTTCATGTTCAAGAACTGTTAACTTATTTTTATGTATCTTTACCATATTTTTATTTTGTATCTTTATGTATTTTTTGATGTATTCTAATTTATTTGGGTAAAATCAATGATTTTATTACAAAATAATCCATTGGCAATGATCTACAGTGCAATTGAAGGCCATCTAACTAAATAACGCATCAAGCACAAAAAAACACACACATCAGAAACGCACAAAAACAGCAACCCCATTTAGAAATATCTTTTGAACTAAAATCCAGTCCATTTTTTGTAAGGAACCCAGGAGGAGGGATATAAAGGCAGCAAACATTCTATGCAAGTATTACCACTGACGAATGAGTAAAGTAACACTCCGAAACGCGTTTGGTGCCCTATCGAGGGCCTGCTGGTGATCTGACCCTGTAAAACTTTATATGCGAGGGCCTGCTGGTGAGCTGACCCTCTAAAAAATTATATGCGAGGGCCTTCAGGTGAGCTGACCCTGTAAAACATTGTAGGTGAGGGCCTGCTGGTGAGCTGACCCTCTAAAAAATTATATGCGAGGGCCTGCTGGTGAGCTAACCCTCTAAAACATTATATGTGAGGGCCTTCAGGTGAGCTGACCATGTAAAACATTGTAGGTGAGGGCCTGCTGGTGAGCTGACCCTCTAAAAAATTATATGTGAGGGCCTCGAGATGAGCTGAACCTGTAAAAGATTGTAGGTGAAGGCCTGCTGATGAGCTGACCCTGTAAAACATTATATGCGAGGGCCTGCTGGTGATCTGACCCTGTAAAACATTATATGCAAGGGCCTGCTGGTGAGCTGACCCTCTAAAATATTATATGCGAGGGCCTTCAGGTAAGCTGACCCTGTGTAACATTGTAGGTGAGGGCCTGCTGGTGAGCTGACCCTCTAAAAAATTATATGTGAGGGCCTTCAGGTGAGCTGACCCTGTAAAAGATTGTAGGTGAGGGCCTGCTGGTGAGCTGACCCTGTAAAACATTATATGCGAGTGCCTGCTGGTGAGCTGACCCTTGAAAACATTATATGCGAGGGCTGGCTGGTGAGCTGACCCTGTAAAACATTTTAGGTGAGGACCTGCTGGTGAGCTGACCCTCTAAAAAATTGTATACGAGGGCCTGTAGCTGAGCTGACCCTGTAAAACATTATATGCGAAGGGCATATATGTGAGGGTATTATATGCGACGAATAAGCATGTTGATATGATGGACGAGGAGAAGGAGGATGAGAAAAGGAAGATTCAACCATATACCCTTGTTTGTGGTGGAAGTGGTGCATGGGAATACAGTGTATTCAGTACATTATCAACAACACATTTAAAGTGCCTTTATGTTCATCAGCTTTCCTCTGGTGGAGATGAGAAGTCATGGTCAATCCAGGCCTTGTTCATTTTTATAAGAGTCAACCTGTCAGCATTTTCAGTTGACAGGCGGATACGCTTATCTGTTATAATGCCACCAACAGCACTAAATACCCGCTCAGACAAAACGCTGGCGGCAGGGCAGGCCAGCACCTCCAAGCACCTTGTGCCACGTGTCCAGCTTGGACACCCAGTAGTTGCAAGGCACTGAGGGCTCATAGAGGACACTGACACGGGCTGCTATGTACTCCTTTACCATCTTCCAAAATTCTTCCCTCCTTGTGACACTAGGCCACGCATCAGGGTGAGGGTGCTGGCGGGGGTCATGAAACTGTCCCAGGCTTTGGAGAGTGTTGCCCTGCTCCTGTTGGGACTGCTGTGTGTTCCCCTTGTCTCCCCTCCTCGGTTGGCCAAGGAACTACAGACTTTGCCGCCAGCATTGTCAGATGGAAATTTTTGGAGCAATTTTTCAACAAGGATCTTCTGGTATTGCACCGTTTTTCTCATCCTCTCCACCAGAGGAATGAGAAGTTCTCTTTGTAGCAGGGGTCGAGAAGGGTGAACAACCAGTAATCCGTGTTGTCTAAAATGCGCATAAAGCACAGGTCGCGGGAAACGCAGCCTAACATGAAGTCAGCCATGTGTGCCAGAGTGCCAACAGGCAAGACTTTGCTGTCGTCATCAGGAGCATCACTGTCAATCTTCTCATCCTCTTCCTCCTCTTCTGCTCCTCCTCTTGATCTTCCTATTCGCTCTGAGAAGATGAACTGAGGGTGGTCTGTGTGGCAGGTGCAGCACTATGAAGGGCCTTTTGCGCTGTGGCATTAGAAGATTTTTGATATCTCTGACTTGTAGTCTAACCAGACTGTCTATTACTCTATAATTCCTCTAGGGCCGTTCTATAGAAACAGTAGGTTTAAAGAGCACACCAAATGCTTGAAATAACTTCTTTTCTGTTCAATCTTGTCAGTGAACATAAAATGGTGGATATATTTCTCTCTTCAGTATCTGTACTCTCACTTTAAGGTATTTAAGCACTTTATGGTCTCTCTGAGAGGTATATCTAAGGTCTAACTAATAGTTCTACTTGCTGAATTTGGTCGCAATTTGCAGTATGCCGTTAGCAGTAACTATTTGCAGATTGGTTGAGTATGATCTGGTTTGGTTGTATGCAATTTGGATTGCAATATAGAATTTGAAATTTGGATTGAGAACTTTGTAGTTTGCAATAGGTGGAACTGTGAGTGAACACACATATGACTGGTTCAGTATACAGTTCTAATCACTATATTAACAGTAGGAACATTATATAACAGTTTTTAAATATATATTTTGCCCTCTCTGCTTCCATAAAACACAGCTCTTAGTGGAGTGAATGTCTGTTCAGCTTTTATCCTCTGGTGTAATGATTCTAGCAGCTCCTGCTAGGGGAATTTCCCCTACAGGCTGTGTGTGAGGCTGGCTCTGATTAGTCAAAACTCTTGCTGTGTGTGAGGCTGGCTATGATTGGTCAAGACTCCTGCCCAGCAACAACAGTTTAACTCTATGCTTTCTGTTGTTTCTGCTGTGTCATTAAGCTTACCTTACATTATATAATGAATCTTAAAGGCATATTATCTTTTCTGCTTCTGTGAACACAATACAGTATATAACAGTTTTATGACATCCAAACATGAAGTCTCTGTAAATAAGGCTACTTTCACACTAGCGTTCAGAGCGGATCCGTCTGAGACGGATCCGCTCATATAATGCAGACGGTGGCTCCATTCAGAACGGATCCGTCTGCATTATATTGAAAAAAAAATTCTAAGTGTAAAAGTAGCCTGAACGGATCCGTCCAGACTTTTACATTCAAAGTCAATGGGGGACGGATCCGTTTAAAGATTGAGCCATAGTGTGTCATCTTCAAACGGATCCGTCCCCATTGACTTACATTGTAAGTCTGGACAGATCCGCGCGCCTCCGCATGGCCAGGCGGACCCCCGAACGCTGCAAGCAGCGTTCAGGTGTCCGCCTGCTGAGCGGAGGCTGAACGCTGCCAGACTGATGCATTCTGAGCGGATCCGCGTCCACTCAGAATACATTAGTGCTGGACGGATGCGTCCGGGGCCGCTTGTGAGCCCCTTCAAACGGAGCTCACAAGCGGACACCCGAACGCTAGTGTGAAAGTAGCCTAACTCTGCTTTTGTCTTTAACACACAAACATAGGAACTGTATTAAGATTATTTGCAGGTTTAGCAGTATAAAAATATAAGCTATATTAGCAAACTAGGACAGGTTTTAGCTGGCCAGCAACACTCCCACCAAAATTACCTAATGTCCTTAGTGGTAGGACTTGAACATGAATTTGAGGAATTTTCCATCAGGTTCTCAACTTCCAAGTGTCTTTTATCACTCTCAAGTAGAACAACTAACTTCTGTATAGGACGTTCCAACTTGAGTGGAGTAGTGAGATGTTTTCCTTTTTTGTCAAGTTTTGAGTCTCCTATTTGTAACAACACTCTTCTTACTAGTCTTAATCCTTTGGAACTTCTAGAATTTTGGCCAATTTCTATTGACTTCTAGGTAAATCTTCTTCTTTCACTAACACATCAGATGTAGCAGGGTTAGCACTCAAGCTCTTAACTCAAATTTCTTAACTCATCGTGTTATCTTGAGATAATAGCCATTGAAAAGAAATTGAAAGTGTTTGCTTAACGCATTTAGTTTAGATAACACGTACCATAAATCATGAGTGTTAACTCTACTACATCCGTATGTCACCAACTTGGACATTTCTTCTGGATGTTTGCCATTTACTTCTTAGTATAAGATTGGCTAAGTACTCTTTCCTCCATCTATTCCAAAACTGATCTGATAGATATTGAACTCTTCACCATCTCCTTTTAGCATATAAATACTCTTTGGTGAACTTGCCATGTGGTGGCTGTATGTAATCAGACTTAAGGTGAAGTAGATGGTTGGGAGTTAAAGGGTCCAAACTTGTTGGATCGTTGATGTTATCAACTGTAAGTGGACGACTGTTAACAATAGACATTACTTCATAGAATAGGGTCCTAAGAGAAGCATCATCTATTCTTCCGGTGTTCTTTTTCAACACTAAACTTAACACATTTCTTACAGTTCTGATTTGTCTTTCCCAAACTCCTCCTATATGGTTTGCATGTGAAGCATGGCTTGCATATGAAAATTACACTGTTTTTATAACAAATACTCAGTTACTTTTTCTTTATCGATCTCTTTTAGAGCTTTCTTCAATTAATTCTTAGCTCTGACACAATTAAATCCTTGGTCAGATCTAAGCTCTCTAACAGTACCTCTAATGGTAGTAACAGTCCAGCTCACCTGCATCAGTAGTTTGGAAGGTGCACGGATGGGAAGAGACCCAGACTCATATACAATTTGAGAAAATAACTCATCCATTAGTAGCTATTAATGATTACATCATGCTGCAACTTTAAGAAAATAAAAAATTTATTGTATAGCCTGAATGGTCAGAGTTAGATTACAGCCAGCAAGTATTGAGGAGTGTTCACATGGAGCGTTTTTTCTGCTGCTCACTTATAATTATGTTTATTCACTTATTTATATATTTATTATCAATGCTATGTTACTCCTCAATTTTTGCTGGGTTTAATGTCATGAAATGTCTGTTCATAGGGGGCTCATGTCAGATTTTAAACTTGTTTGGTACATTTCTGCTAGCACTTTTGATGGCAACAACTGGGGTGGCTTGCACCGCCCAGCTAGTTCAAGGGGGGAGGGATTTTCTATGTTCACTCCTATATATACTTCCTTTGAAATTTATTATGAAGGTCATGATTAAGAACATCTGGTTTGAAACGCATAGACCGTATTGGGGCTTGCACCTTGAGGATTTTTTACAGCTGTATATTTGGTTTTGTGGAATAAAACATCGTTAAGCACGAAAAATCGAGGTGCTGGATTCTTTTCCTTTCAAGTACCTCTAATTTCTATGAAGCATCTTAAGGCCTTGATGAATGCGTCAGTTCACATATCTTCTAACATTTCCAGGTCAATTGCTCTGGAGTTTAGACATGTAAATATTAGTCCATGTCTTTTGTACTCCATGTGGTTCTGTTTGTTGATGAATGGGCCAAAACAATCCATTCCGCTATAAAGAAATGGTGGTGACGGGTTTACACGATCTGCCGGTAAATCTGCCATTCTTTGTTCTTTGGTAGGTTTACATGCCTTTCTGCAGACTACACATTTACTTATATACTTTGCTATACCTTTGCTTCCTTTCACTATCCAGTAACCGCCTTCTCTCAAACAGCTTTGGGTAAAGCTTCTTCCTTGATGCAAGGATTTGTTGTGGTAGTGATCAATAATGAATCTTGTGAAGGTAGAGTTTTTGAGTAAAATGGCTGGATCGTACACTCTGCTAGGAAACAATGCATTTCCAGTCTCCCTCCCACCTTCAGTATACCATCCTGCAGAACAAGATTAAGCTTGTACAATGGGTGCTTGCTTGGAAGCCTTTTAGGTCCTTGACTAAGTCTCTTCAACTCTTCACTGTAGAATCTCTGTTGAATGGGTCTTATGACTGTTTCTTCATAGAAACATAGAATGTGTCGGCAGATAAGAACCATTTGGCCCATCTAGTCTGCCCAATATACTGAATACTATGAATACCCCCTGGCCCTATCTTATATGAAGGATGGCTTTATGCCTATACCATGCATGCTTAAACTCCTTCACTGTATTTGCAGCTACCACTTCTGCAGGAAGGCTATTCCATGCATCCACTACTCTCTCAGTAAAGTAATACTTCCTGATATTACTTTTAAACTTTTGCCCCTCTAATTGAAACCTATGTCCTCTTGTAGCAGTTTTTCTTCTTTTAAATATTCTCTCCTCTTTTACCTTGTTGATTCCCTTTATGTATTTTAAAGTTTCTATCATATCCCCTCTATCTCGTCTTTCTTCCAAGCTATACATGTTAAGGTCCTTTCATCTTTCCTGCTTTTATTCTTTCTTCTACATTCAACAATTCCTTCTTTATGATTCCCTTAGCCAAATGTTTAATTTGAGCTACTACATTTATGACCGTATTCCATTTTAAACATCTGGCTAGTCTTTCAAGTATGTCATCTTGACACTTGGCAGCAGTGCTCAATGTTTGTACTACTTTTACTTCTGGATCACCCATAGACAATTCTGTGTAACCTTCACTGGGCGTGATTTCCTTTTCCCAAAGGAACTCTGGACCTGTGAACCAATTAGAATTTTTCATTTCTGTTACATTCAGGCCTCTTGAAGCATGATCTGCTGGGTTATGCTTTGTGTCAATGTGATGCCAATGTTCCGGATTTGTTATTTCCTGAATTTTCTCAACTCTTTTTTTTTTTTTTTATTTAAATCTTTTTATTTCCATTTCGTACAATAAATACTTCCGTAACACAACATTATCCCAACAATACATATGAAAAAGTTATTAACAAATGGTGGTTACAATTCATCTTTCATTTGTATTCTTTTTCTTTCTTTCACCCCATCCCAACCACCTCCCGACACCCACCCTCCCATTACCCCCCGCGTGGAGAGAGAGAAAAAAAAAAAAAAAAACACAAGCTAAAGTACCCAATTTTTCCAGACCTGGTCGAGGTTTAAAAACTTTTTAGTATAATTCTGCATCCCACGTTCTTCTTTAATTAACTTGTCTATTGTTTTCCTCCACTGTTCCACCGTCGGTGGATCTGCCTTTATCCATTTCCTAAGTATCAGGATTCTAGCCTGAAATAATACTTTATTTAAGACCAATCGTATATTTTTGTTTAACTTCAAGTGTTCAGTTGCCCCTAAAATACAAATTACTGGGTCATTTGGTACTCGGACCTTCAGTAACAAAAACACAGTTTCCATAATTTCTGTCCAGTATCTATGAAGCCTGGGACACCTCCAGAAACAGTGTATCAAATCAGCTCTCTCTTCCTGACATTTTAAACATTTATCTGTTGGTCTCACCCCCATTCTTTTTAACATCCATGGAGACCGATGCAGTCTGTGTATTATAAAATTTGTGAGATCTTATGCGAACCCCTATCCGAAATTGTCGCGTAATTTCTAAGAGCATCGCTCCATTTTTCCTCCGTGAAGGAAACCAAGTCTTTCTGCCATTTCTTCGCGGCAAGCATTGTAGTTGTTTTTCTTTTTGCCTCCATCAAGATCTTATATCTCCTTGCAGTTATTCCACCTCCTTCCCCAGCTGCAATAAACTTATCTAATATCTCTGATGTTTCCCTTCAGTATCTATCCCCCTGTACCGCTATCCGCAATGCATTCCTAAGCTGGAAATATTTATACAGGTCCCTATGGGGGATCCCAAATTCCGACACCATTATATTAAAGTCCTTCAGCTTATTTCCCGCAAAAATCTGTTCTAGGTATTTCACTCCTTTTTTTCCCAATCTATATAATCCCTTATTGTTTCCAATTCCTTTAAATTAAGATTCTTCCATATCGGTGTATATTTCAAAAACCCTTTAATCTCCAATAATTTCTTAATTTCCCCCCATACATATTCTAACAGGTTAAATATCCTATTACTAGTATTTTTTTTCCCAAAAAAAACTGACTCCAATACCTCTAAGTGATTGAATTTTTCTTTCCATCCCCATCTATTTATTTCTTGTCTACCCACCTGACTATCTAAACTATCCTTTATATTCCCGTATTGTGTTATTAAATAGTAGAAAAATAGATTAGGGAGCGCTAATCCTCCTTCTTTCACTGGGAGCTGAAGGACTTCCTTCTTTATCCGAGGGATCGCACCCTTCCACATAAAATCCCCCATTAATCTATCAAATAGTTTAAAAATATTTTGTGATATTCTTACTGGGGCATTTTGCAATACATAAAGTATCTTTGGGAGGAAGACCATTTTTATTAAATTTACCCTACCCTGCATTGACAGTGGTAATCTTTTCCATATGTGTATTTTAGTTCTTAGTTCTTTTATTAAAGGGAGAATATTTAATTTTTCGTATTCTTCTATGTTCCCGGAGATTTGTATACCGAGATATTTAAAATTTTCGTGCCTTTTTAAAACATGCACCCGTGTGTCTCTCTGTAGTTGCCCCTCTCCTAATAATAACATGTGTGATTTACCCCAATTAATATTTAAACCGGAGTAGAACCCAAACTTATCTATTATCTCTACTATTTTATTAAACTGTTCCCCAGTGTTTTGCAAAAAAAGTAAAATATCATCTGCATACATCAACAATTTTTCTTCTCCACCCACATATGTAAAACTTTTAATCTCCCTGTCATTTCTTATTATATTTGCCAGGGGTTCAATTGCAATTGCAAATAGCAATGGGGAGAGAGGGCATCCCTGCCTTGTACCGCGTGATAGGGCAAACGAAGGGGATAAGCTCCCATCCACAACCACTCTAGCCCTGGGGTTACGATAAATCAGCTGAATCCACCCTATAAATCCTTCTCCTATGCCACATCTCCTTAATACTGCCCATAGATACTCCCATTCGATGCAATCAAACGCCTTTTGGGCATCCAGTGAGAGTATCGCTTTTTCCCCTGCATCTGATCTATTAGCTTCAATATTAAGGAATAGTCTTCTTATATTGGAGTATATTGTTCTACCCGGTATAAAACCTGTTTGATCTTTATTTATTATTTCTTTAATAACCTTAGAGAGCCTGTCTGCTAGAACTTTTGCCAACATTTTTGCATCTGTATTCAAGAGGGATATAGGCCTATATGAGCCAGGGTCTGTTTGTTCCTTCCCCTTTTTTAGAATTAATGTAATAATTGCTTCCTTCATAGAGTTCGGTAGCTCACTTAATTTTTGTGCCTCATCCAATGTTATTTTTAATTCTGGAACTAATACCTGTGCGAAGGCTTTATATATTTCAAAGGGCAATCCATCTCCACCTGGTGCTTTCTCGGATTTTACCTTGCCCAATGCTGAATTTATATCTGCCACAGTTATTTCTTTTTCCAGAAATTCTTTTTGTACCTCAGAGATCCTATTAAAAGCAATCTTATCTAGATAGGATTCTAACTCTTGTTTTGAGTATTGTACCCTGGACTTATATAACTCTTGGAAGTAATCCCCAAACACTTTTTTTATATCTTCAGGTACCGTGAGTAATTTTCCCATTTTATCTTTAATCACTCCAATCCATGATTTCCCTTTTTGGTTTCTAACTATATTTGCTAATATTTTTCCGACTTTTTCACCTTCCGAGGCCAACTTAATCCCCTGAAGGAGCAATTCTTTCCTACTTTTTTCTAGTTGATATAGCCTCAACTTTTCTTGTTCTTCCTCCCAAACTCTCTTATTGAATACCGTAGGGTGTCTCATACATACCATTCCAGCCTCTTGTAGTTTTTTTTCCAATAATTTACTTTTTTAAACAATAATCCCCTCAAAAAAGCCTTAAAGGTGTCCCAAACCACAAGTCTACCGGCAGAACCATTATTTTCCATAAAAAAGAGTTTCAGCTCTTCTATTATACTCTCTTTATCTGAGATTAATAATAACCAATGGGGATTGAATTTAAACAACGGCAAAGTATTATTTTTATTCAGATCCAGCTCCATTACCATTGCGCTATGGTCCGATAAAGCCATGGGTATATACTTTATCCTAATCCTATTTTGAGATATTAAATTTTTATTTCCCAGAATCATATCTATTCTCGACCAGGTTTGGTGTGTTTTTGAGTAACAAGAATACTTAATTTCATCCGGGTTCTGCACCCGCCAGACATCTACCCAATTAAATTCATACACTAGTTTGCGTAACTCTACATTTTGTGCTCCTCCCCTTCCGCTAGACATCCTATCCTTGAGTGGATCCATAACCGCATTAAAGTCTCCGACCGCAATTAACATACAATACTGTTTATTCAGCATAAATCTATACAATTGATACAAAACATCTGATTTATAAGGTGGTGGAATATATATATTTGCAAGTACAGTTTTTTTCACCTCTACATAGCAATATAGAAAGAGGTACCTGCCGCGATCATCAGCCTCACATGCCAAAGCCTCAAACTTAATTTTATTATGTATCAAAATCGAGACCCCTCTAGAGTAGGTAGTGTATACCGAATGATATCCCACCACCATCCATCTCCTCTCCAACCACCTGACTGATTCTTTATCTAAATGCGTCTCCTGGAGGCAGATGACGGCTGGCAGGAACCTCTTGATCCACTCAAGGATAGCAAACCTTTTAACCCTCTCGCGGAGCCCTCTCACATTCAATGATAGAACCCTAACCATCTATCCAGATAGAGCCAAAAAAAAAAAAAAAATTAATTCTCTCCATGCCCCCCCCCCCCAACCCCTCCATAATAGTCCCCCCTTCTGCTGGTCGGCAGTCCGGGCGACTCCATATCTTAGCATATTGGCACCTATCGCCTCCTCCCCCCCAACCTCAGAGACCCTCCCCGTCCGCCCACTCGCTAACCTCCTCCGGAGTCTGAAAAAAAATGAACTTGCCATTGTGTTCTACCCTTAATTTTGCTGGAAAAAAAAGGCTATACTTTTTACCTGCTTCCCTTAATCTTTTTTTTTACCGATATGAACTCTCTTCTTTGTGCATTAGTACTGAATGAGTAGTCTGGAAAAAGTTTAATCTTTACCCCTTGTATGTGATATCTTTCCGAGGTTCTAGCGTCGGCTAATATTCCATCTCGGTCCTTAGATAGTAAACATTTCACCAATATCGGTCTAGGATAGTCTCCTGGTACCCTATTTTTTGTGGGGATCCTGTGTGCTCTTTCGATGGAGAACAGGGGAGAGAGAGTACCTTCTCTACTGTTTTCCCTTAACCATCTCTCCATAAAATCGGTACAGTTATCTCCCTCCGCTCGTTCTGGAATCCCCACACATCTTATATTTGACCTTCTTGATCTGTCCTCCTGATCTACCAATTTTTGTTCCATCTTAGCGTTTGTCTGTTTTAAAGCTATCACTTCCTTCTCTAATTTCTGAACAGATTTCTCAAGAGGGAGGATCTTTTTTTCCATCTCTTGCAACCGTTGTCTAACTTTTTCCATCTCCGCTCGTATAACCATAACATCTGTCTGTACTGCCCCAACCTGGGTTACTAGATTGCCCATTAAATTCTCCATCCGTGAGACCGTACAGAGTATATCCTGCACCATTTTTACATCTGTTTCTGTATATGTCACTGGGGTTCCCCTCTCTCCCTCTCCCCCATCAACTGACGTCTCATGTGTAAGATCCTGCGGTCTAGAATCCACAGTTTTTTCTTTTTGTGGGGATCTTGGCCCTGGTGAGTTCGGAACCAGATATTTATTTAGGCCCGATTGTTTAGACCCACTTACCAAACCTGCGGCTGATCTCCTAGCGGTACTTCCCGCAGGACCACGCGGTTCCTCCCTTTTCTTAGACGGCATTTCAATTCTCCACTTTTTTTTTTTTTTTTTTTTTTCTCCTTTTTTTCTCCTTTCCCCTCTTCTCCCTCCCTCTCTCAATACCAGGGCAAGTTTAAAGCCTGAAAGAAAACAAGTATAACCCCCTTCTTGACACAATCAGAATATAAACAATAAATTACTTCTATATTTGAATCATTTTAGATACGAGAAGTCAATCCAATAGTGAGAAGATCAGTTCAAAGTCGATCCAATAGTGAGAAAATCAATTCAAAGGGGGAAAAGTTAGTGATGTTAGTAATGTTAATCAGGACTTTTGACCGAGAGAGGTGGATTCCTTACGGAGTTGTAACACAGGGCATAAGGTCCAGGCGTATCGGAAGGTACAAATGGTTAGTTCTTTAAATCGGGGAGAATGTCGTTAATTATGAAACCTGGGAGGAGACAGGGTTGTATAGCGTTTTTCCTCAGTCCGCAATAGCCTCATGCTGCATACCCATCCTCACAGCCACAATTACCGTGGAAAAAACAGACCCTCTATCAGCTGCCATCACTGGGGATATCACCCCTACTACTTGTACACCTTCACAATGGGGGCAGACCTAAGGGCAAAAATTGAGCGTGGGTTGCAGTGAGAGGCAATACATACTATACCCCCTGAGTTAATCACCCCTGGTGATCTTGTGTCCAAGTTTAAAGAACCTGTCGTACGACACTGCGGTCAGGTCATCCAGGTCAACCTCTCCCACACGGGCAACAGGGATCCACAACAGGCAAAACCTCAGGCTCAAACAGCAGACTCCAACGGCAGCATCCCGAGCGCCTTTTTTTTTTTTTCAGCACGCCGGCTCCTCCACTCATAGTTCTCTCCCACAACACAGCCGATGTTGCGACTCACCACCTGGCGAATCCTTGCGTCGCGGAGCGGGGGTCAGGATACCAGCACCGGCGTCAAGAGCAGGGCAGCTTCAGCCTCAGCATTGCGGCGTCTCGGCGTCTCAGACTCCCGGCCCATCAGCTGTTCAGCTGTTCCGGCGGTACGGGCTGCCAGCAAGCGGCGGTGGGGGCAGGGCAGAGGCAGGGGGCAGGGGAGGAAGCGGAGGCAGAGCCCTAGCGTCCTACGTCCGACGCTCTCTCATGCCTGACCTGAATTTTCTCAACTCTGTTGGCGACAATGATATGGAATCTTCACGCTTCGTTGTTTATGTATCCTAGGACAACTTGTGAGTTTGTCCAAAAATATTCTTCATGTATTTTAAATTCCAATTCTTCTCTCAGAAACTTGCTTACTGATGCTGAAACTACAGCTGCTGTCAGTTAAAGTCTTGGTATTGTCTAAATACTGGTAGGAGCAACTCTTGCCTTTCCCATAACCAGGGAACAGTGTATCCTTTCTTCTCATATCACTCTGATGTAGGAGCACTGACCATAACCAAAACAACTTCCATCTGAAAAGTGATGAATTTCTAATTTCTTGCACTTTCCAAAATCATGAGGTGCAAAACATCTGGGAATCCGAGCCTCGCTCATATTTTGCAGGTCTCTTATCCAACTCTCCCACCTTGGCTATTTCAGGTATGGACTCATCCCATCCCAACTTCTGTCTGCATAATTCTTGTAGTATTTATTTTGCTCTGAGGATTACTGCGGCCAAGAATCCCAATTGATCAAATATAGAAGCCATTGTGGAAAGAATAGTACGTCTAGTTGCAATTTTCTGTTCAATAAATACTTCAAAGAAGAACTTGTCATTCTCTACATTCTATCCCAATCCAAGTACGTTCTGGATTTAGTATTCACAAATGGTAATTTAGTATCTGATATTACTGTAGGGTAAAAGCTTGGGATTTAGTGATCACCAGTCAGTGTGGTTTACTATAAGTACAGTAACTGAGTCACACCACAAAAAAACTGTTGGTACACAGCAGAAGTGGCCAAAATCATTAAAAACAAAAAGATAGCATTTAGTAATTATAAAAAAAAAATGAGGATGACAGGGAAATTTATAAGATTAGGCAGAGAGAGGCCAAACAAGTTATAAGAGCTTCTAAAGTACAGGCAGAAGAGAAATTAGCTCAGTCAGTGAAAAAAGGTGATAAGACATTCATTCTTTAGATACATAAATGAAAAAAGGAAACTAAAACAAGGAATTACCAAATTAAAAACAAAAGAAGGAAGGTATATGGAAGAAGATAAACAACTAGCTGACTGCCTCAATGAATACTTCTGTTTAGTTTTTACAATGGAAAATGAAGGAAAAGGACCTCAGTTAGGAAAGAAGACTAATGAATCTTTTGATGCATGTGTCTTTACAGAGGAAGAGGTTCTAAGTCAGCTGTCTAAAATTAATACAAATAAGTCACAGGGGCCTGATGGGATAACCCAAAGCTATTAAAAGAGCTTAGCGGTGAACTAGCAAAACCATTAACAGATTATTTAACCAATCACTGGCAACAGGAGACATCCCAGAAGATTGGAAATTAGCAAATGTTGTGCCCATTCACAAGAAAGGTAGTAGAGAGGAATCGGGCAACTATAGGCCAGTAAGCCTGACATCAATAGTGGGGAAATTAATGGAAACCATACTTAAGGAGAGGATTGTGGAACATCTAAAATCCCATGGATTGAAAGATAAAAAACAGCATGGGTTTACTTCAGGGAGATCATGTAAACCTAGTGCACTAGTGAGACCTCATTTGGAGTATTGTGCGCAGTACTGGAGACCATATCTCCAGAAGGATATTGATACTTTGGAGAGAGTTCAGAGAAGAGCTACTAAACTAGTACATGGATTGCAGGACAAAACTTACCAGGAAAGTTTTTCTTCAGAAAATTTGCTGCTGATGGGCAATCTTTTTCATTCTGATTGGCCAGGTACTTCATAACATAATTGGCCAACCTGGAGATGATGCTGCTCCAAACAAGTGTACTTTCATTCTGCATTCTGCTGGCTCTGTATCTGTATCTCCATCCTCCCACCATAGAAACCGCAGGAAGTCTCTATCTTAATTCTTCACATGAAACTGGTGGAACATCTTTTCAACGTCACACATGACCGCTACGGGATACTTTCTGAATCTACTCCAGGCAGAGTGTTTGTAAGATCTGGTCCTTTTAGTAGATGATTGATAATTCAATGCAATACCATCTTATCTGGTTTTTTTGAGTGGTAAACACCTTGATGTGGGATGTACCACACTTCTCCTTCTTTAGGTTGGTTATTAACTTTCTCTGCATGTCCTTCTTCGAGGATGCCTTCCATGAATTTCAAAAATTCATTCTTGACTTTGGGATCTCTTCTCATCCTTTTCTTCTAACTAGGGCAAGATTTCTATTATTTGGCAGACAAGGTCATTCTCTAAAAGGTAAGGGCATTTCAAGATGACCTTGTTGATTCTGCTGAATACTATCTTCTAGAGTGTGTAAGAACTTTATGTCTTCTTGGGATACACTCTTTTCTTTAGAACTTATGTCTGCAAAGTCGGATTCAAGGATCTTGATTACTTTTGCTGGACTTACAGTTGGTAACTCTTGGACAGATATTCAATGACACAATCCTGTCACCTGTCTTGAGTTTGCGATCTCCTGTTTTCCTCCAACAACACACCATCCTAGAAAAGTTTGAACAGTCTAAGGTTGACCCTCTCCTCCTGTGATTACCTTTCGTGGTACCAAAGCCTATCAACAGTCCAACACCAAACTCCTTCAGCTGGGACATTTCATGTGATATGACAGATAGGTGCTTACATTTATTGGCTGTTTCACAGGTAGGTATGCGATCTAGATCTAGAGGTATATCATCTTTTGTATAAGCTGTATAAGCTGGAGGTAGATTTAATGTGAAGGCTGAATAAAGTCCTCTAATTCTCAGTCCTTTGACCCTTTGACTGCTCACTAATGTGTCTCTCCCCATCATTGTGGTGAGTTTGAGCTTCATTGGTTCTGTAGCCACTTTTAATTTCTTGCAGATTTCTTGATCAATGAAGGTGACGTCACTCTGAGCATCCAGTAGCACATAGGCGTATACCTTCTTGTTCTTCCTTTTAGGATTTGAAATGCACATTGGAACAACCATTGATGTGCGGTTGCTTTCTCCTTCCCTCACTCTGCAAGAGTATAACGATAATTTATTTTCTTCCTCGGTATCTTTAGGTATTGAGGATTTATCTTTCTATGGACATTTAAAACTTGCCTTCCACTCTATGAACTTCAGTACGTCTCCTGAAAATACAGTAGGTTCTGAAACGGGAAGTCTAGCTAGGACTGTTGTCTGTGGTCTTGCTGGGACAATGATTGTAACATTCTCCTGAGAATTGCCGTGGCATCTAGGAATAGAATAACCCGGTTCTAATTTCTCACTTTATTCAGAGTTTTTGAAGCGCACACGTTACACTGCAGATGTGGCGCTGGTAATGTCACTGTCTGCAGCAGACACCGTCTGCGGAAAAAGTACACTGTATGTCACAGATACATTTTTTAAGCGCAAACGTTACACTGCAGATGTGGCACAGCTAATGTCACTGTCCGCAGCGGACACTGTCTACGGAAAAAGTACACTGGATATTAGATATTTTATGGATGAGCACACTTTACACTGGAGATGTGGCGCAGCTAATGTCACTGTCCACAGCGGACAACGTCTACGGAAAAAGGACACTGTATGTCACCGTTTTTTTGGGGATGCGCACACTTTACACAGGAGATATGGCACAGCTAATGTCACTGTCTTCAGCGGACACTGTCTATTGAAAAAGTACACTGTATGTCACATATATTTTTGGGATACGCACACTTTACACTGGAGATGTGGCGCAGCTAATGTCACTGTCCGCAGAAGATACCGTCTATTGAAAAAGTACACTGGATGTCAGATATTTTTGGGATCCGCACACTTTACACAGGAGATGTGGTACAGCTAATGTCACTGTCCGCAGCGGACACCATCTACAGAAAAAGTACACTGGATGTCAGATATTTTTGGGATCCGCACCCTTTACACTGGAGACGTGGCACAGCTAATGTCGCTGTCTGCAGCAGCCTAACTATTGTACGCTATTTAGCGCAAGATGCGCTAAAAATAGATATTGCTGCCACACACAATAGCCCTTAGAAGGACTTTTGGGTCTGTAAAGTTTTAACTATTTAGCACAGGTTGCTGCTGCCACACACAATAGTCCTTAAAAGGACTTTTGGGTCTCTGAAAAGTTTTGGTGGTAACAATATTCTTAAATTACTCCCTACACTGTCTGTCCCCTCCTCAGCACTCCCTGACTAAGAATGAGCACAGCTTAGCAGGGAGCTTACCACAGCAGGCATGGTAAGCTTCAAAAGTGTCCAGACTGCCATGGTAACTGATCGGAGGATGCTGCATCCATCTGCCTTACTTAGCAGATGCCTCGATCAGTGTTCATTGCAGCATCTCAGAGGTTAAGTGAGGAGGCTCAGCGGGATCACTGTTCTCAGTCATTGTGGCTTGGTGCCTTCTGTATTATACAGCCAGCACCAGCGTATATAGAGCCGGCTCACCGCAGCAGCCTGCTCCATGCAAGCCCTCAACCACTGTGACCTACTGGTACGTCAGAGTGGATGAAGGGGTTAATAATGATATACTACAAAGTTTCTTATATTTGCTTGCAAAATTGATTTATGCAACACAAGTTAAAATGACAGTGCTTCTTTAAAAATAGGATGCTGCAAAGTAAATTTAAGTCAAAATTTTGAAAGTATTAGTAGGTTTTAGCCTATATCAAGAATGGCCAACCTGAGGCTCTCCAGCTGTTGCAAAACTACAACTCCCAGCATGCCTAGACTGCCTACAGCAGGGCATGGTGGGAGTTGTAGTTTTACAACTGGAGAGCTGCAGGTTGGCCATCCCTGGTCTATATAATTACCACAAGATTGTTTAGTGTTTTTACTGGAAAGCTAAGGCTATGTGACTTCTGAATCAAAGGCTCATTATGGACCTCATCAGCAGATTCTGTGATATTTGACAGAAAAAGTACTGCCGTGAAACAATGACAAAGATGTGAAAAGTGTAAAATAAAAATATACTGTTGATAGAGAGAATTGTTTCAAAATAACTTGCGACAATATAACAATGTATTTACAGCACATTATTAACCATTTCTCACTATTATAATATATACTGTATTACCATTAATTGCAACTGTAAGGAAAGTACTGTTAACTTGACCATGCTTTTTACCTATTAACAACCTAAGGGCAGCCTAATTAGAAGCCAACATTCACTATTATTGATTTGTTTCATGTTGTTACCTTGGAGATGCAGATTCAGATGAAGAAGTATACTTGAGCTCAAAACAGCTGCAGTGTGTTGCCATCCCAGCAAACAGACCAGCAGGAGAACTTCAATTATTACTAATTGTTACTCTATTAAGAAATGTGCACATTTCACCGTGCACTGGAAGACAGCGTGCAATGTATATTGCACCCAGCCACAAAAAATGGTGACAGTATTTCCAAGGTCATTACTACTTGACACGGTGGATTAATTTCTCGGTATACATATTCATTTACTTTACAAGCTTTAAACACATACTATGCATTTTTAAGGAAAGGAAACTAAGAGATGGAAATATTTATTAATTTCCTAGTCAATTATGTTATCTTGTTTGCGCATACAGAACATTTTTACTGAAATGGAGTCAGGCTCTGCAATAGAAAAATAAAACTATGGTATTACTGAGTGAAATAACCACTGAGGTTAGAGGTGGAGATTAACTTAAAGAGCATGTATAACTTTGCAATCATTTCTTTGTCAATTCTTGCATGCATCTAGAATTACAATTATTTTGCACTATTTTTGTGTCTGCAGCTTCTGTGCAGACCTATGAGGATCCATGGTAACAGACTAAACTCTAGTCATATTCACTTCCACATGTTTTTTACTTTTTGTTAACCTACCAAATACAAATTACCAATGAGCAGGGTAAGGACATAAGGTTGGAGACCAGCAGGACAGGATTACAGAGGGTTTGCACATAGATCTGCAAAGGTGCAGTAGACACAGACTGGAAGAATACAAAAATGTGGCCATAAGGCCCCTTTCACACGGGCGAGTTTACCACGCGGGTGCAATACGTGACGTGAACACATTGCACCCGCACCATTTCAAGGGGGCTGCATACATGAGGGATGTTTTTCACGCATCACTTGTGCGTTGCATGAAAATCGCAGCATGTTCTATATTCAGGGTTTTTCACGCAACGCAGGCCCCATAGAAGTGAATAGGCTGCGTGAAAATCGCATTGCATCCGCAAGCAAGTGCGGATGCAATGCGATTTTTACGGATGGTTGCTAAGGTGATGATAATAAATAGGAATGAGGTCCATTCACTTTATTATTTTCTATTATAACACGGTTATAATAGAAAATAATAGCATTCTTTAATACAGAATGCTAAGTAAAATGTCCCTTGAGGGTTAAAAAATAATAAAAATATTACTCACCTCATCCACTTGATCATGTAGCCGTTATCGCCTTCTTTCTTCTTCTTGCAGGACCTGAGCTGATGTCATCGACACAATTCTAACATTTTTGGCTCTATACACCACCACAATGGATTTGAAATGAAACAAACAAGATGTGCTTTAACTGCAGACTGTCAGCTGTAATTTGAGGGTATTTACATCCAAATCAGGTGAACGGTGTAGCAATTACAACAGTTTGCATATGTGCCTCCCACTTGTTACGGGACCAAAAGTAATGGGACAATTGGCTTCTCAGCTGTTCCATGGCCAGGTGTGTGTTAGTCCCTCATTATCCCAATTACAATGAGCAGCTAAAAGGTCCAGAGTTCATTTCAAGTGTGCTATTTGCATTTGGAATCTGTTGCTGTCAACTCTCAAGATAAGATCCAAAGAGCTGTCGCGATCAGTGAAGCAAGCCATCATTAGGTTGAAAAAAACAAAACAAACTCATCAGAGAGATAGCAAAAACATTATGCGTGGCCAAAACAACTGTTTGGAACATTTTTAAAAAGAAGGAACGCACCGGTGAGATCAGCAACACCAAATGGCCCGGAAGACCACGGAAAACAACTGTAGTGGATGACCGAATAATTATTTCCCTGGTGAAGAAAACACCCTTCACAACAGTTTGGCCATATCAAGACCACTCTCAAGGAGGTAGGTGTATGTGTGTCAAAGTCAACAATCAAGAGAAGACTTCACCAGAGTGAATACAGAGGGTTTACTAAAAGATGTAAACCATTGGTGAGCCCTAAAAACAGGAAGGCCAGATTAGAGTTAGCCAAACGACATCTAAAAAAGCCTTCACAGTTCTGGAACAACATCCTATGGACATATGAGACCAAGATCAACTTGTACCAGAGTGATGGGAAGAGAAGAGTATGGAGAAGGAAAGGAACTGCTCATGATCCTAAGCATACCACCTCATCAGTGAAGCATGGTGGTGGTGGTGTCATGGCATGGGCATGTGTGGCTGCCAATAGAACTGGTTCTCTTGTATTTATTAATGATGTGACTGCTGACAAAAGCAGCAGGATGAATTCTGAAGTGTTTCGGGCAATATTATCTGCTCATATTCAGCCAAATGCTTCAGAACTCATTGAACGGCGCTTCACAGTGCAGATGTACAATGACCCAAAGCATACTGTAAAAGCAACCAAAGAGTTTTTATGGGAAAGAAGTGGAATGTTATGCAATGGCCAAGTCAATCACCTGACCTGAATCCGATTGAGCATGCATTTCACTTGCTGAAGACAAAACTGAAGGGAAAATGCCTCAAGAACAAGCAGGAACTGAAGACAGTTGCTGTAGATGCCTGGCAGAGCATCAACAGGGATGAAACCCAGTGTCTGGTGATGTCTATGCGTTCCAGACTTCAGGCTGTAATTGACTGCAAAGGATTTGCAACCAAGTATTAAAAAGTTAAAGTTTGATTTATGATTATTATTCTGTCCCATTACTTTTGGTCCCTTAACAAGTGGAAGGCACATATTCAAACTGTTGTAATTCCTACACCGTTCACCTGATTTGGATGTAAATACCTCAAATTAAAGATAACAGTCTGCATTTAAAGCACATCTTTGTTTGTTTAATTTCAAATCCATTGTGGTGGTGTATAGAGCCAAAAATTTTAGAATTGTGTCGATGTCCCAATATTTATAGACCTGACTGTATTTAATGGGAAATTTAACTTTACTTTTCATTGCTTCGTGCCTAAAACTAGGGGACAAGTTGAATTTAGATGGTTATTAAGTGAAATCTTGAAAAAGGAGTATGAGGTATGGTTAAGTAAGTATATTGTAACTACATGCACATTATCCTCAGTGCAACAATCATTTCCATCTAGTACTAAAAAAATACTGCTAATTAGTGGGTGAAAATCTTCCTGCTCTGAGTGGATAAAAATACATAATTTTGAATTTTCTTTGTCTTAAAGGAAATGTGTCACTGAACTTTTTTTCTGCCAATTAAAACCAGATAGTGACACACATCCATATTTTCTAATCTGCTTTTATTTTCTGATTGCAAATTTCTTATTCTATTTTCTGAGCATAATTAGGTTTGTGACTATCTTGCCTGATCTGTTATTTACAGCATTAAGAGATATGCTTTATAGCAGCCATGATGGGCCATAGCCACAATGGACAGGAGGGGACCTCTAACTTCTATGAGTGATTTTTTTAGGCACGATCTTCGACCTGTGCACTAGTCAGAAGGCCCTATTAAATTATTGCTAGGATGATCGTTAACGAGCGTTCGTAGTAATGCTTGTGAATGATCATCTGGCAGTGTAAGTAATCGGGATCTTTTAACATGTTTAAAGATCATGATTTGCTGGCAGCAGATCGCGCCATGTAATAGGCAATCTGCTGCTGGCAAACAATGATAAGTATAGGGACTTGTGACGGCATTAACAATTGCTCATCCCTATATTGAGGAGGATATCACTGCATGTAATAGCAGTGGCCTCCTCCTCCAGCGAGCAGGCGATTGACGGGAGGGAACGCTTCCCTTCCGACAATTGCCTGGCTGATCTGTCAGTGTAATAGGTCCTTAAATCAGCTGTCACATCATCTATTGTGAATGGGGGATCCTGTGTTGTCTATATTTGTATATATATACAGTACAGACCAAAAGTTTGGACACACCTTCTCATTCAAAGAGTTTCCTTTATTTTCATGACTATGAAAATTGTAAAATTCACACTGAAGGCATCAAAACTATGAATTAACACATGTGGAATTATATACATAACAAAAAAGTGTGAAACAACTGAAAATATGTCATATTCTAGGTTCTTCAAAGTAGCCACCTTTTGCTTTGATTACTGCTTTGTTCACTCTTGGCATTCTCTTGAGGTAGTCACCTGAAATGGTCTTCCAACAGTCTTGAAGGAGTTCCCAGAGATGCTTAGCACTTGTTGGCCCTTTTGACTTCACTCTGCGGTCCAGCTCACCCCAAACCATCTCGATTGGGTTCAGGTCCGGTGACTGTGGAGGCCAGGTCATCTGGCGCAGCACCCCATCACTCTCCTTCATGGTCAAATAGCCCTTACACAGCCTGGAGGTGTGTTTGGGGTTATTGTCCTGTTGAAAAATAAATGATGGTCCAACTAAACGCAAACCGGATGGAATAGCATGCCGCTGCAAGATGCTGTGGTAGCCATGCTGATTCAGTATGCCTTCAATTTAGAATAAATCCCCAACAGTGTCCCCAGCAAAGCACCCCCACACCATCACACCTCCTCCTCCATGCTTCACGGTGGGAACCAGGCTTGTAGAGTCCATCCGTTCACCTTTTCTGCGTCGCACAAAGACACGGTGGTTGGAACCAAAGATCTCAAATTTGGACTCATCAGACCAAAGCACAGATATACACTGGTCTAATGTCCATGGCAATACATGGCATATTATGCCCAACCTGCAAAACTATTAAACATGCATACCATCAAATAAAAATACACTGACTAGAGAGTGGAGGTAAACGGCCAAAGCCTGATTTATTAAACAAATGCCAAATACAACTTAACTTAAACTTTAAAGAGCCTAGTCATAAACTCAGACTCCAATACCATAAATATATATATCTATATATCAGAGTCCATCCCATCACGGGACGACTATCATTACTTCACCCAACATCAGGCACGGCCCCAAATACCTACCATACATAAGGGCGGGCGGGAGGGGCACAAAGAATTCGTCTCCACAGGCAGGTTCAGATCAAAGACAAGCCCAGTCTGCGGAGCACGGACAATTATAGCCCCCCAACATTCCAATAAGCCAATCAGATGTCGTCTCCAGGGCTCCACTAACTTTCCCCGAAACTCTGGGACAACATAGGCAAAAAATCCCACCAATTGCAGGACACTCACTGGGCAGAAATATTCCTCTGCCCAGAGATCCCACAAGAGCGGGAAACCCTTTTCCCGCCAAAATTGCCTTCCAAAATAACTAACCTGTCACCGGGCAGACAATCCCACAGGGCAGACAGCCATCAGGCAAATGCCAGTATGGCCATGCGTCCCCCTCCATAATGTCCGGGGTCCCCTCATGGCAATACATGGCATATTATGCCCAACCTGCAAAACTATTAAACATGCATACCATCAAATAAAAATACACTGACTAGAGAGTGGAGGTAAACGGCCAAAGCCTGATTTATTAAACAAATACCAAATACAACTTAACTTAAACTTTTAAGAGCCTAGTCATAAACTCAGACTCCAATACCATAAATATATATATCTATATATCAGAGTCCATCCCATCACGGGACGACTATCATTACTTCACCCAACCGGCCCAACCCGCCTTAACAAGGCGGCGCAGCCCCACCCCACCAACCGCTATTTCAATCATAGCCTGAAGGTTGAGGTTGAAGATATCACAACCAATCACTGATAAATGCACACCATCTCGAAAGTAAAGGCCCGCCTCTCCACTCTCTAGATCAACATGTCTGAATGAAAAAAAACCCGACATAGGCATAAACCTAAACATCGCCCGATTGATCCTCTTCCGCACTTTCTTCTTGAACTTTAATTCCGGGGACATTAACCAACAGCGTCTGCAAATGATTTCAGAAAAGATCAGGCGAGTATCAGGAAACAGACGATGCAGATCCGAAAATGTCCTCTTCATCTGGAAAATTAACTCCATAGTGTCCAAACAACCTATATCATTACCTCCTAAGTGAACAATGATAATATTTGGGTTAGGAAAAACATCATGCAAATGTAACACAAAAATAACCAAACCTGACCACCGAAGTCCTCTAACTCCGGCCCAGTATATCCTGACGGCCTCAGCTGAAAACGATAGATTCGATCCGTAGCACCTCTCTGCAGCCCTCTTTTTAGCCCGGTGGACAAAAGAATGGCCCAGAATCCAGACTGTAGCACCTGTAACTAATAAATCACATGATTAACAAATGAGGTCTTACATACAACCTATACCTGTTAGAAGACCACCTACCAATCCCCTTTATAACCGACTCATTCAAACCAGCTTGTGCTGTCGCAGTCGCAGCTCCTATACGGAATGAATGAGAAGAAAAAAAAAATTGCACTTAACCCCAACCTGCCCAAACATTTAGCTAGCACTGCCCTAAACTGAAACTGTGACAGGGGGGATAAATCATCATGAACCAGAAAACAATCCAACCTCCCTTCCGGCCGAATCACCAAATACTGCCCCACTGTCAGAACTGGACGAATCCTCTTGTCCTCAATCGCCCCCAGTCAAATCCAGCACCCCTTACCCGCCTGATCCGTCTTAGACTTCTCAATAAACAAAGATACCCCTGCCTCTTGCACTACCACCTGCCTCAAAGCCAAACCTCCCTTAGCCCACCGAGAACGAGGTCAAAGCTCCCCAATCCGCAAAGCCCCAAAGAATAAGACAATAAAACCGTACAAAATAATGACACCTCAAACTGCGAAAAACAAACCGACCCTGCAACACAACACAACCTTATGAGCAACTCTGGGGAAATGAGACACCGCCCATCAGGCAAATGACCCACAGACTTATAACCCTTCAATAACTGCCTAATCAAGAAATATTCCGCAAATAACCCCTACCCAAACAGTTTAAGAAATAACAACACCCCTGCTAGAATCCGACAAACCGAGCTATGCGCCAATATTTCCTCAAATAAATGCAAACAAAACGACAATGCCAACGACTCATTCAAAACCCATGGCGATACCGACAAACCTCCCGTGAACCGTTTCCAACGCAACCAAGCAGACAGGTAACCTTGCCATGTTGACACCGCCACTGACCGCCTCAGCAGGTTCAGAGCTAACTCCAGATCAGCCCCCACAGATGCTCCGGACAAGGAATCCCGAAAGCGTCGGCCGATGGCACCAAACTGCGAAACCGATCCATCTGCAAACGGGACAAAGCATCAGCCACATCATTATTACAACCCAGGATATGTACAGCCTTGATCCACACATTCCTCTTCAAGCACAACAAAACCAAATGCCCTAATAATTTAACAACCAATGGACATCTGGAAGATAAACACGTACATTACTCCCTTGTTATCCGTATGCAAACAAATCCGTCTATTTTGAAAATACTGACCCCGAATTCTCCACCCAAGACACATGCCACCTTTCAGCACACCACCGACCGTCCCAGAATGCGCCAAAACCCACACTTCCTGCCGCATCTGTAAACAGATTCAACTGAAATGCGTCCACAAACTCCTCCTGCCACAGCGTCCTTCCATTAAAATCCCGCAAGAAGCTCAACCAAACCAACAAATCATCCTTCATCCCCCTGTCCAAAGATACATGCAAACAAGGATTCCGCAACCCAGCTACCCTCAGAGCCAACTGTCTACAAAAAATCCTACCCATGGGCATAATCCTACAACAAAACGCCAACAAACCCAACAACGACTGAATTTCCTTAACTGTAACACTCTGACGCAACAAAACCCCCTTAATCAACAAACACACTTTCCTAACCTTATCCAATGGTAACCTAAACTCCCCCACTTCAGCATCTATCACTGTACCCAAAAATTCAATACAACTAGAAAGCAACACAGTCTTCTCCTCAGCCAATGGAGCCCCAAAATCCGCACAAACTGCTACAAACACAGACAAAACCTCCGCACAAACCAAAGAATCAGCCGGACCAGCAAACAAAAAATCATCCAAATAATGAACTATCCCACCTTTCATAGCCCGTGCTGCAACCACCCATTCAAGAAAAGTGGAAAAGGCCTCAAAATAAAAACAAGAAATAGAACAGCCCATTGGAAGGCACCTGTCAAAATAAAACAAACCGTGAAAATGAAAACCCAACGAGTTAAAACGCAGCCGGATGAATGGGGAGGAGCCGAAATGCCAATTGCACATCCGCCTTCGCCATTAACGCTCCCCTACCAAACATCCTTACCACTGAAACAGATGTATCAAACGTAGTGTAACAAACCCTAGTCAAAGACGGATCAATTTCATCATTCAGTGACTGTTCAAACGGATAGGACAAATGCTGAATAATCCTAAACGCGCCCGGCTCCTTTTTCGGCACCACCCCCAGAGGAGATAAACGAAAATCCTCAAAAGGTGGCACCGAAAAGGGGCCAGCCACCCTTCCAGCAGCAATCTCCTTCCGCAACTTCTCCGCCACCACCCACGGAAATTGCTGAACTGAAGGTAAATTCTTTACCAGCACGCAACCCTTTCCAGAGAAAGGAGGCAAGACAAAACCCTCAGCTATCTGCCGATTTGGAAACCTGTTTAGCCAAGGAAGCATTCTCGCCAGATTTACCGGCATCGATGCTTTTAAAAAGAAACTCTTTTGCCAGCGGCTGTGATGGCAAATTAGCCTTTTTAAAACCCCGCGACATTGGGTGACTTGCTCCGCAAAAACCACACTCATGCTTATACTTACATGAGGCAGGCCATTTGCACTGCGACTCATTGTAAGCAAAACAAAGACCCCTCTTCATAGCACCACCCACCGGAGATACTCTCTGACTAACTACCGGCGGCTTCTGGGGCACCAACAGATTCAGCCACAAGCCAACATCCTTGGTGCCCCATTGCAGCTGCGGATAAACCGCCAACTTCTGCCTAAAATTCTCGTCGTACTGGAACCAACCAAAACCCCCCAAATTTGTATATGCCTCTATGCCTCTAACACAATATCAACATGCTGAAACAATCCCGAAGATCTCTCAGGAGAACGCCTGCAACCAATTATTGAAAGAGCGAGGAATCGGACGGCGCCTATCCTCCTCCACTCTCTCCTCCTTGCGCTCCATCTTAGAAACAAATTCCTTAGAGGCCGGGAGGAGAGATAGAATGTCCACATAATCGCCACTCCAGATTTTTTCTTTAACAGCTGCGGATAAATGAAAGCCTAAAGGAGATACTGAACAAGGCAAGATTTCTTTCAAACAATTCTCAGCAATACCTCCCCTTTCTGTCTAACACAGGTAAACGCTGAACCGTAAGTGGCTCAACAATACTGTCAGCCTCTCACCCCCCCCCCCCCCCAAACCCCTCAGCTGCGAGCCAGGCAGAAGCAACATTATGCAGGACCGGCTCAGCATCAGAGATCTGAGGAAGGGGGGGAGCAGAGGACCGAGGTAACAAACCCTCAAGAGAAGATAGCACTCTAGACAAGGATGACATTACAGGGGCAAGCTGTGCAGCTGACCACTCACCCGACATAGCCGACGATCCAGGCTGAGGTGCTGCAGCAGCATTCGTCCATCCAGCTTGCGGTCCCGAAGCAGAATCCACCTGTTCCTGAAAAAAGCTGCCCACAAGCTCCACCGGTCCCCCCAGACCCTGCTACCCGATACCACAGGTCTGCAGAGAGGGGTTAGAAACCGGCCTGCGGATCTTTCTGCTGTCCCCTGACACTGCCGAACTTTGACCCGACGCTCCTGCCGCTCCGGACGCACCCGGCGTAATCTCGCGGCTTCCTCTCGCGAGACTACCACCGGCACACCTCCGATCCTGCCGCCTCGGCCCCGCAAGCTCCGCAGTGGCTGGTGAGAACTTCCTCTTCTGGGACCTCAGTCTTCGGCTCTTCTCGCGAGAACCCAACGCCACCGCCTCACCCCTCAGGTCCGGCAGCTCCGAAACTTCACTCGGCACCTCGCCGGTAGGGACGAACACCGCAGCTTCTCCTCCATCTTGGGAACACTCGATAGCCGTCACCGATGCCTCCTCCGCCGGCTGGAACACCGGGGCACGCAGCTGCACCAAACAATCCTGGATCCACGCCGGGGCACCCGCTTCAGCAGCTCGAGACGATAGCTCTTCCATCAGGAAATCCATCCTAAGGTAAAACGCACAAAGAATCCGGCTCCACAGGCAGGTTAAGATCAAAGACAAGCCCAGCCTGCGGAGCACGGACAATTATAGCCCCCCAACATTCCAATAAGCCAATCAGATGTCGTCTCCAGGGCTCCGCTAACCTTCCCCGAAACCCTGGGACAACATAGGCTAAAAATCCCACCAATTGCAGGACACTTACTGGGCAGAAATATTCCTCTGCCCAGTGATCCCACAAGAGCGGGAAACCCTTTTCCCGCCAAAATTGCCTCCCAAAATAACTAACCTGTCACCGGGCAGACAATCCCACAGGGCAGACAGCCATCAGGCAAATGCCAGTATGGCCATGCGTCCCCCTCCATAATGTCCGGGGTCCCCTCATTCCTTGTGTTATTTAGCCCAAACAAGTCTCTTCTGCTTGTTGCCTGTCATTAGCAGTGGTTTCCTAGCAGATATTCTACCATGAAGGCCTGATTCATACAGTCTCCTCTTAACAGTTGTTCTAGAGATGTGTCTGCTGCTAGAACTCTGTGTGGCATTGACCTGGTCTCTAATCTGAGCTGCTGTTAACCTGCGATTTCTGAGGCTGGTGACTCGGATGAACTTATCCTCCGCAGCAGAGGTGACTCTTGGTCTTCCTTTCCTGGGGCAGTCCACATGTGAGCCAGTTTCTTTGTAGCGCTTGATGGTTTTTGTGACTGCACTTGGGGACACTTTCAAAGTTTTCCCAATTTTTCAGACTGACTGACCTTCATTTCTTAAAGTAATGGTGGCCACTCGTTTTTCTTTACTTAGCTGCTTTTTTCTTTCCATAATACAATTTCTAACAGTCTATTCAGTAGGACTATCAGCTGTGTATCCACCTGACTTCTCCACAAGGCAACTGATGGTCCCAACCCCATTTATAAGGCAAGAAATCCCACTTATTAAACCTGACTGGGCACACCTGTGAAGTGAAAACCATTTTAGGTGACTACCTCTTGAAGCTCAACAAGAGAATGCCAAGAGTGTGCAAAGCAGTAATCAAAGCAAAAGGTGGCTACTTTGAAGAACCTAGAATGTGACATATTTTCAGTTGTTTCACACTTTTTTGTTATGTATATAATTCCATATGTGTTAATTCATAGTTTTGATGTCTTCAGTGTGAATCTACAATTATTATAGTCATGAAAATAAAGAAAACTCTTTGAATAAGAAGGTGTGTCCAAACTTTTGGTCTGTACTGTATATATATATATATATATATATATATAGAAATGGAAATTCAAGGCAGCACTCCTGATAGTAGATGGTGTGGGTGCCAGCGGTGGAGTCACCTTGCCAAGGTGTATCATATAGAAGAAAGAATGACACCGCAGCACATCCGTTTAGTGAAAAAAGTAGGACCCTTTATTCACCTATGCGACGTTTCGGTCCGCTTGCTGGGACCATTATCAAGCAATACAACATTGTGAAGACTGTGGATATTTATGCAGTCGTGACTAATTATCATGCATAAGTGACAATTATTGAAACATTCAAAAAACAAAATATACAGCACATATCATCAGATAAAAAATGTGACTTGTCCGGGCTCTTGGATCGCATCCAACACCCCAATATTTCTAAACAGGAATTACATGCACTTGAGCAGTTGATCCATGACCACTCCCTCACCATCAAGTCTGCTGACAAGGGTGGTGCGGTGGTGGTCATGGATACTGCTATGTACCTGACAGAGGCAGTCCGTCAGTTATCAGACTCCGCAGTTTATGTTAAACTCCAGAGGGATCCCAGATTTGATATACAATGTGAATTTAAGTCATTAGTCAACACCTACACACAAACTGGCCTCATTGATGAGCAACTGAGCGAGTTCCTACAGATAGAACATCCAGTCACCCCTTTATTTTATTTATTACCAAAAATTCATAAGAATTTACAGTGTCCACCCGGCCGACCTATTGTTTCTGGCCGTGGCTCTCTACTCAGCAACACTTCAATTTTTCTAGACAAGATTCTACAGACGTATGTGATTAACTCAAGATCCTACTTTTTTCACTAAACGGATGTGCTGCGGTGTCATTCTTTCTTTTATATATATATATATATATATATATATTATCTGTTGTTCTAATCCTACCTTTAATGATAAGCAGATATTGGCAGAAAAGTGATCTGTACAGACCAAAAAATGGCATCTATTATTAGGCTTGGTGGCCAGTGCGAAAACTGTGAAAAATGTTTGGGGCCTGTACTCCCGTGGCCTAAAATAAAAAATTTCTAGTCTCCAGCAGGGCACATTTTGGAAAGTTTCCCTTTAAGACGCATAAAATTGGCCCCTGATTAAAATACATATTTTTTATGGGAATTTTTGCCATTGATCCCCCTCTGGTATGTCATTGTACATGTTGTGGGACGATTTGTGCACTTCTAGTAAGTATTTGGTGGCTGCAAATATGACCTGAAGGTTTTTCAGGTTTGCCTGGCATTAAAGTGAATGGGGCCCACCGAACATTTAATTGCGTTCACGCGATCGCTTTCGCGAATCGTTCCGGGCGATGATCGTCCATCACTACATGTGGCCATGTTACTAAACCCACACATGAATCCTGCTAGTCTGTTTCTGACTTAGCTTCTAAATCACATGGCTCACAGTCTACAAGCTCTTCCCTTACCATCTAGGAGTGCAATAAACAGCAAACATATCAAAATACATCTGCATGTGATCCTATCATGTACAATACAGCTTGCTGATCAGATACACCATGGGGCTCATGGGACATTGTCTGAATCAATTTTAAGAATAAACCATTGCCTAGAGCGAGATCAATTCTTGTCATGGTACCGCAGGAATGACTATAACAAGAATAACTCCTTTTAATAAAGTATTTATCTCTCCATATATCTTATAAACCCACTGCCTAGCAGAACTAGTGCAGATCCCATAGTCTTCACATTTATATTAAAGCGGTTGTCCCATGAAAAATATTCTACAGTACCTGGATCTAAATACTTTTGTAATTGCATGTAATTTAAAATTTTGCATAGCCTCTGAGCTGTGGGAAACTCCACACTGAGCACAGGAGGAAAGGGGACAGGAACTAGGCCTGGAATCTAGGGTAGATGAGAAGGTCACCTCTTAGAACAATCCTAATCCAAGTCCTGACTAACTATCAGTATGAACTGACCTCGATGGTAGGAAAGTTCATACACAGGAACCTAGAGCCCTAACACACCCTGTAGAACCCTGGTATAGTGACATGACTTAAGACAACCTTTTTATCCACAGAAGGATGAACAGGAGTCTCCATCAGGCCTAGATCTAAAAGACAGGGAAATACAACAAACAAAATACAAATAAGGAAGACGATACTTAACTTCAAGTGGAGCAAAGGCAACGCCAGAAACTCAACCAAGATCCAACAACCAGCTAGCCCAGAGTACAGAAACTGAAGCTATAATGTGCATCCCCAGAAGGGGTAAGCTGTAATAAATAGGGGAAGTTAAATGAACAAACCAACAACACCTGCAAGAGGTGTGGTCATTAACAAAACAATACAGACACAAATGATCCACAAGGAACCAGTCAGATTAACCCACGTGTTGCCAGTCTCTCTGGGAATATCCGTGACAGTACCTCCCCTTCTACGGGCACCCAGGACCGACCTTATCTGGTTAAGACTTGTGAAAGGCTTTCAGCAAGCAACTGGCATTTACAGTGATGTGAAAAAATTAGGACACCCTTTGAAAGCATGCGGTTTTTTGTAACATTTTTAATAAAAGGTTATTTCATCTCCGTTTCAACAATACAGAGAGATTAAAGTAATCCAACTAAACAAAGAAAACTGAAGAAAAGTCTTTTCAAGATCTTCTGTAAATGTCATTCTACAAAAATGCCTATTCTAACTGAGGAAAAAGATAGGACACCCTCACATGTATTCCCTCTTAAATTGGCTCAGATCTCACACAGGTATATCACACCAGGTGCACATAATTAGTAGATCGTTACTCTGCATGTTGAATGAGGCTTGCCCTATTTAAACCTCAGACATTTAGTTTGGTGTGCTCCTGACTGTTGAAGTGAGAGTGAGCACCATGGTGAGAGCAAAAGAGCTGTCAGAGGACTTCAGAAAAAAGATTGTAGCAGCCTATGAGTCTGGGAAGGGATTTAAAAAGATCTCAAAAGATTTTGAAATCAGCCATTCCACTGTCCGGAAGATAGTCTACAAGTGGAGGGCTTTCAAAACAACTGCCAACATGCCCAGGACTGGTCGCCCCAGCAAGTTCACTCCAAGAGCAGACCGCAAGATGCTAAAAGAGGTCTCCAAAAACCCTAAAGTGTCATCTCGAGAACTACAGCAGGCTCTGGCTACTGTTGATGTAGAAGTACATGCCTCTACAATCAGAAAGAGACTGTACAAGTTTAACTTGCATGGGAGGTGTGCAAGGAGGAAACCTTTGCTTTCCAAGAGAAACATCGAGGCCAGACTGACATTTGCCAGAGATAAAGTTGACAAAGACCAGGACTTCTGGAATAATGTTCTTTGGACAGATGAGTCCAAAATTGAATTATTTGGACACAACAGCAGAGGACATGTTTGGCGTAAACCAAACACAGCATTCCAAGAAAAGAACCTCATACCAACTGTGAAGCATGGAGGTGGAAGTGTCATGGTTTGGGGCTGCTTTGCTGCAGCAGGACCTGGTCAGCTCACCATCATAGAATCCACGATGAATTCTACTGTGTATCAGAAGGTGCTTGAAGAACATGTGAGACCATCAGTTAGAAAATTAAAGCTGAAGCGGAACTGGACCATGCAACATGACAATGACCCAAAACATACTAGTAAATCAACCAAAGATTGGCTGAAAAAGAAGAAATGGAGAGTCCTGGAATGGCCAAGTCAAAGTCCAGATTTGAATCCCATTGAGATGCTGTGGGGTGACTTGAAAAGGGCTGTACGTGCAAGAAACCCCTCAAACATCTCACAGCTGAAAAAGTTCTGCATTGAGGAGTGGGGTAAAATTTCCTCAGACCGATGTCGAAGACTGGTAGATGGCTACAAGAACCGTCTCACTGCAGTTATTTCAGCCAAAGGAGGTAACACTCGCTATTAGGGGCAAGGGTGTCCTATCTTTTTCCTCAGTTAGAATAGGCATTTTTGTAGAATGACATTTACAGAAGATCTTGAAAAGACTTTTCTTCAGTTTTCTTTGTTTAGTTGGATTACTTTAATCTCTCTGTATTGTTGAAACGGAGATGAAATAACCTTTTATTAAAAATGTTACAAAAAACCACATGCTTTCAAAGGGTGTCCTAATTTTTTCACATGACTGTATGTCAGATGCTGGTACCTACATCCTCTCTTCTGGTCCATAACCTTTCCAGTGGACAAGATACTGAAAAGATCTATGGAACGGGTGGCAAGGAAGACTGCTCCAAAGGTTCAACATATCTCTTCAACAAAGATTTGTGAAACACATTATGAATTTTCAAGGCCTGAGGAAGTTCAAGACGAAAAGCTACCAAATTAATGATGGCAGTGATCTTATATGGACCAAAAAATCTTGGACCCAACTTCCAAGAAGGTACCTTCAACTTAATGCTTCTTGTGGACAGCCACACAGAATCACCCACACTTAGGTTTGGACCATTCATACGTTTCCTGTCAGCCACACGTTTATATTTGTTTCCCATATTCTTCAAATTATTTAGAATTTTTTGCCATATCGATGACATTGATGACGAAAACGTTCTTTCTCAGGGATACCAGAAGTATCAGAACCAGAAAATGTGCCAAACTGCGGGTGAAACCCATATGCCCCAAAAAACGGCGACTCACTAGTGGACTCCTGACTACGATTGTTTATGGCAAACTCTGCCAAAGACAAAAAGGAAGACCACTTCTCCTGGTTCTCAGAACACAAAACATCTCAAGTAAGTTTCCAGACTCTGATTAGTGCGCTCCTTCTGTCCATTCGACTGAGGATAAAAAGCCGAAGAAAAGGACAGTTGTATACCCAGTCGAGTACAGAACGCTTTCCAGAATATGGAAACAAACTGAGTATCACGATCTAATATCACGTCAGAGGGAATGCCGTGGAGTTTCACAATGTTGTCAACCAATACTTGTGCAAGTGTTTTGGCATTAGGTAGGCCCGGTAAAGCAATAAAGTGCCCCATTTTACTAAAGCGATCAACTACCACCAGAATAACTGTCCTCAAGAGTTAGGTAGATCAGTGATAAAATCCATGGATACATGAGTCCATGGTCTAGACGGGATAGGTAATGGAAGTAGAGATCCATAAGGCCGAGTATGTGTCACCTTAGCACCTGCACAGCTGGTACAGGCTGACACATAGTCCTTAACAGACTTACGCCACCCCGGCCACCAGAATCTACGAGATATGAGGTCGGCAGTGGATCTGCTTCCAGGGTGTCCCGTAAGAACTGTGCAATGATCTTCCTCAAACACCTTCTGATGCAATTTCGGTGGCACAAATAGTTTCCCAGAGGGACACAAATCCGGTGCGTCTCCCTAAGCCTCTAACACCTTCACCTCAAGGTCAGGGTAAAGAGCGGATATCACCACTCCTTTAGACATTATGGGACTCGGATTTTAAAAATCACCAAGATCAGGACTATCAGATCAGCAGTTGGGTTAATGTAGGAAGAAGGGGTAGAGGGAAAAGTGTCAGGGAGACTAGTCCTGAGCTGGAACGCCCTAGTTAATATGCATGTTTGGCTGATATTAGGGATGAAAACCCAGGGCCAACAACACTGCAGCAAGGCGTTTCTCCTAGAAACCAGGAGGTTTCCCTTCTGCAGGAAGGATGGGAAAACGAGTGCAGCAAAGGTCAGACAGATGCTGGTAGTAGGGGACTATTATTAGGAGGACAGACAGGGTCATCTTGAATGCCGAACAGTGTGTTGTCTGCCGGGTTCTCGGGTTTGGCATATTGCAGATCGGATTGACAGATTGCTGGGTGGAGCTGGGGAAGACCCTGCGGTCATGGTACACACTGGCACCAATGATACAGTCAGGGAGAGATGGAAATTCCTGAAAAATGATTTTAGGGAACTAGGAGACAATCTCAAGTCCAGGACCTCCAAGGTAGTGTTTTCAGAAATACTACAAGTGTCACGAGCGTCACCAGAGAGACAGCGGGAGCTTAGGGAGTTAAATAAGTGGCTCAGAAGCTGGTGCAGGAAGGAAGGGTTGAGCTTCATGGAGAACTGGGCTGACTTCTCGGTAGGTTACAGGCTCTACAGTAGGGACGGACTGCACCTTAATGGGGAGGGTGCAACTGCCCTGGGAAAAAAATGGTTAGACGGCTAGGGGAGCTTTTAAACTAGGATCTTGGGGGAGGGTGGGGGATCATACTAATAAGGGGGTAGATAGTGTAGATAGAGAGTGGGATATAGAAGGAGACAGTGGGGATTTAGTGGGGACTGGGGTTAGCGAGGAAAGTAGGGAGAAGACTGGACATAACAATATACTTATGAAAAATAGAACTGCTGGTAACAAGAACCTGTTACATACAAACATCAACCAAGGTAACCCAAACAATCCCGGATATTTACTTTACAGGTAATAGTAATTTAAAATGTATTTTCACAAATGCCCGGAGTGTAGCTAGCAAAATAGGGGAGCTGGAGGCTATGGTACTAGAAGAACACCAGATATAGTTGGTGTGACCTAGACATGGTTGGATTCTTCGCATGACTGGGCTAGAAATATTAATGGTTTTACACAATTTAGGAAAGATATGGTCAATAGAAAAGGAGGTGGTGTGTGCCTGTATGTGAGGAGTTATCTGAAGACAAGTGTGAAAGAGGCAATTGTGGGTGAGGATGGTGAGGATGTGGAAACCTTATGGGTGGAAGTTCAAAGGGATATAAACACTGAAAATATAATACTTGGTGTAATCTATAGACCCCCTAACATCACAGAGGAGATAGAATCGCAACTGTATAACCAAACAGTGTGCTGCACAGGCTGGTACAGTGGTCATAATGGGAGATTTTAACTTCCCAGACATTGACTGGGGACATAATTCTGCCTCAACCACAAAGGGGAGAAGATTCCTCAACTTGCTGCAGGACCACTTTATGGGCCAGTTTGTAAAAGCTCCCACTAGGGGCAATGCTCTGTTGGATCTGGTAATCTCTAATGATGCAGAGCTTGTTGGAAATGTTACTGTTCGAGAAACACTAGGTAATAGTGACCACAATATAATTACAGTATATTCCCCCTAAACTATAAGAAGCAAACTCTGTCAGGCAAAGCAAAGACACTGAATTTAAAAAAAAGCTAATTTCCCTGGGTTGAGGGCAGCATTTCAGGGCATAGACTGGGTGCGGCTACTGTCACATAATAATACTGAAGATAAATGGGAGATATTTAAATCCACATTGAGTAATTGCAAAAATAAATGTATTCCTTTAGGTAACAAGTATAAACGGCTAAAATTAAACCCCCCATGGCTTACAGCTACTATAAAAAGGGCAATAAAAGACAAAAAAAGGGCATTTAAAAAATACAAATCGGAGAGGTCAGCTGGAGTGTTTGAAGATTACAAAGGTCTTAATAAAATCTGTAATAAGGAGATAAAATTAGGAAAAACACAAAACGAACAGCAGGTAGCAAAAGAGAGCAAAACAAATCCCCCAAAAATATATAAATGCTAAAAATCCTAGGTCTGAGCAGGTAGGTCCACTAAATAAAGGGGGGATAGTCACAGAAGATAAGGAAAAGGTAGAGTCACTAAATGGGTTTTTTAGCTCTGTATATACAAAAGAAGAGAAAAGAGCTGATATCTGTGGTGCTGGGGCTGTTAGTGCATCCAGTAATATACTCAATTGGGTAACTGTAGATATGGTCCAAGACAAGTTAAATAGGTTAAATGTGAACAAGGCTCTGGGTCCAGATGGATTACACCCAAGAGTGCTTAAAGGGCTCAGTTCAGTCATTGCTGTGCCCCTGTTTATAATTTTTAAAGATTCTCTAGGTCCTGGCACAGTGCCAAGTGATTGGCGCAAGGCAAAAGTGGTGCCCTTATTCAAAAAATAATCTGGGTCCTTCACAGGTAATTATAGACCGGTTAGTTTAACTTCTGTTGTGGGAAAAATGTTTGAAGGACTCTTAAAGGGTTTCTTTCACTTGAAAAATGGGTATTAAGCTGGCTGACATTAGCGATGTGCTAATGTCAGCGGAACATAAATATATTAGTGCCATCTCACTGCCTAAAGCTTTTATTGAGAAAAACAAACTTTATAATATGCTAATTAGCCTCTAGGAGCGGGGGGGGGGGGGGGGGGGGGGCGTTGCACCTGCTCCTAGAGGCTCAGTTTGCCCTTCTTCTCTTGATTGACAGAGCCAGGCAGCGCTGCTCTCCTCCCGCTGGCCGTGTCTGCAGTGTAAATCTCACACCGTTCAGTATTTGGCGTAGGCGCTGCTGGCTTCATCACTGCGCCTGCTCAGAGATTTACGGCGCGAGATTTACACCGCAGACACGACCGGCGGGAGGAGAGCAGCGCTGCCTGACCCTGTCAATCAAGAGAAGAAGGGCGTGAAAAGAGGTGGGCAAACAGTGCAACGACCCCGCTGCTCTTAGAGGCTAATTAGCATATTACAAAAGTTTGTTTTTCTCAATAAATGGCACTAATATAGTTATGTTCAGCTGACATTAGCACATCGCTAATGTCAGTCAGCTAAATACCCATTTTTCAGGTGACAGAAACCCTTTAACCCCTTAGAGACCGGGTGATTTCACCTTAAGGACCAGGCCATTTTTTGCAAATCTGACCAGTGTCTCTTTATGTGGTGATAACTTTAAAACGCTTTACTTATCCAGGCCATTCTGAGACTGTTTTTTCGTCACATATTGTACTTCATGAATCTGGTAAAATGAAGTCAAAAAAATTATTTTTTATTTATAAAATATACAAAATTTACCACATTTTTTGAAAAATTAGCAAATTTCCAAGTTTCAATTTCTCTTCTTCTATAATACATAGTAATACCTACAAAAATTATTATTACATGCCACATATGTCTACTTCATGTTTGGATCATTTTGGAAATTACATTTTAGTTTTTGGGGACGTTACAAGGCTTAGAAGTTTAGAAGCAAATTTTCAAAAACCCAATTTTTAGGGACCAGTTCAGGTCTGAAGTCACTTTGTGAGGCCTATATAATAGAAACCAGCCAAAAATGACCCTATTCTAGAAACCACACCCCTCAAGGTATTTAAAACTGATTTTACAAATGTTGTTAACCCTTTAGATGTTCCACAAGAGTTAATGGAAAATGGAGATATTGAAGAATTTAGTTTTGGAAAATTTTCCATTTTAATTAATTTTTTCCAGTAACAAAGCAAAGGTTAACAGCCAAACAAAACTCTATATTTATTGCCCTAACTCTGTAGTTTGCAGAAACACCCCACATGTGGCCGTAAACTACTGTATGGGCACACAGTAGGGCGTAGAGGGAAAGGTGCGCCGTGTGGTTTTTGGAAGGCAGATTTTGCTGGACTGGTTTATTTACACCATGTCCGATTTGAAGCCCCCCTGATGCACCCCTAAAGTAGAAACTCCATAAAATTGACCCCATCTAAGAAACTACACCCCTCAAGGTATTTAAAACTGATTTTACAAACTTTGTTAACCCTTTAGGTGTTGCACAAGAGTTATTGGAAAATGGAGATGAAATTTGAGAATTTAACTTTTTGGGCAAATTTTTCATTTTAATCAATTTTTTCCAATAACAAAGCAAGGGTTAACAGCCAAACAAATGCTATATTTATTGCCCCGATTCTGTGATTTGCAGAAACACCCCATATGTGGCCGTAAACTACTGTTTGGGCACACGGTAGGGCGTAGAGCGAAAGCTGCGCCGTGTGGTTTTTAGAAGGCAGATTTTGCTGGACTTGTTTATTTACACCATGTCTCATTTGAAGCCCCCCTGATGCACCCCTAGAGTAGAAACTTCATAAAAGTGACCCCATCTAAGAAACTACACCCCTCAAGGTATCCAAAACTGATTTTACATACTTTGTTAACCCTTTAGGTGTTGCACAAGAGTTATTGGCAAATGGAGATGAAATTTGAGAATTAAAATTTTTGGGAAAATTTTACATTTTAATCCATTTTTTTCAGTAACAAAGCAAGGGTTAACAGCCAACTAAAAATGCTAAATTTATTGCCCTGATTCTGTAGTTTGCAGAAACACCCCATATGTGGCCGTAAACTACTGTACGGGCACACGGTAGGGCGTAGAGGGAAAGGTGCGCCGTGTTGTTTTTGGAAGGCAGATTTTGATGGACTGGTTTATTTACACCATGTCCAATTTGAAGCCCCCCTGATACACCCCTAGAGTAGAAACTCCATTAAAGTGATCCTATTTTAGAAACTACGGGATAAGGTGGCAGTTTTGTTGGGACTATTTTTAGGGTACATATGATTTTTGGTCTATCTATATTATATTTTGTTGAGGCAAGGTTACCAAAAATTGAAATTCTCAAATTTAATCTTCATTTGCAATAAACTGTTGAGAAACATTAATAGAGTTTGTAAAAATCAGTTTTGAATACCTTGAGGGGTGTAGTTTCTTAGATTGGGTCTTTTTTATAGAGTTTCTACTCTAGGGGTGCATCAGGGGGGCTTCAAATAGGACATGGTGCCCAAAAAAAAGAGGCCATCAAAATCTGCCTTCCAGAATACATTAGGTGTTACTTTCCTTCTGTACCCTGCCGTTTGGTCATACAGCAGTTTCCGACCACATATGTGGTGTTTCTGTAAACTGCAGAATCAGGGTAATAAATATTAAGTTTTATTTGGCTGTTAACCCTTGCTTTGTTATTGGAAAAAAACGGATTAAAATGGAAAATTTGCCCAAAAATTGCTGTTTTGGCACAGTTTTTATAAAAAAAATTTGACCGTGTTCATCTGAGGGGTTAGGTCATGGGGTATTTTTATAGAGCATATTCTTACGGAGATACCTAATATGTCAACTTTTTTTATTTATTTATGTTTTACACTATATTATCCTTTTATAAACAAAAAAAAAAACATTTTAGTATCTCCATAGTCTAAGAGTACGTTTTTTTTTTTTTTTTTTTTAGCCGATTATCTTAGGTAGGGGCTTATTTATTGCAGGATGAGAGGACGGTTTTATTGGCACTATTTTAGGGGGCATATGACTTTTTGATCGCTTGCTATTGCAATTTTTGTGAAATATACCTTTTTTTGCACCATTTTATTTTTTTGACCGGAGGGGTTAGGTCATGGGGTATTTTGGGGTATTTTTATATAGCAGATTCTTACGGACGTGGCGATACCTAATATGTCTACTTTTTTGATTTATTTTAGTTTTACGAAATAATATTTTTATTTTTTATTTTTTGAGATTTAGTGTCTCAAGTCTGAGAACCATAGTTTTTTATCCGGTTGTCAGTGGCTAAATTGGGATATAAATTTAGTACTCCATGGAAGTGTGGTACTCCCTGAAGCAACCGTCAATGCAGAGGCCCGAAAATCGGGGCACGTGTCACACTGAGTAGTGGTGTCTTTCCGTATCCCTGTCCTGTGACACACTCTGCACTTTTTTTTTAGTCCGTCCCTTCTTTCCAGTATGGGGGACCACACCTGGAAAGTGTTGGCCAGGGACGATCCGGGTGCCTCCAGTTCCCGAGGTACTCCGGACTGCTCTTTCCCGGTCAGAAAAGATCAGGGCCTTGAAGAGTGCCTCATAGAACTGAAAGAATGTCCCTGTGTTGCCAGTGCTCCGGGACAAGGCAACCTGTACCAAGTAGACCACAACTTTTTTGTACCATGCCCGGGTTTTGCACATGGCATTATATGGCTTGAGGACTTGATCAGAGATTAACTCCTCCCATATACCGATTGTAGTCGACGATACAATCAGGCTTGAGGACTGTTGCAGCGGTACCTCGCACAGGGACAGGGGTGATGCCGTTACCGTGAATTGTGGACAGTGCAAGGACATCCCTCTTGTCCTTATATCTGACCAGCAACAGGTTTTAACTGGTAAGGGCACGGGGATAGGTACCTGGAGGGGGTGGGTAGGGAGGCCGCGTTGATTTTCTCCGCACGGTCCCACAAGCGGACGTGGATCTGGCGGCGAGGGACTAAAACAAGGGAATACTAGTATAAAAGTTATCCACATACAGGTGGTAACCCTTATCTAGCAGTGGGTGCACAAGGTCCCACACAAGTTTCCCGTGAGCACCCAAAGTGGGGGGACATTCTGGGGGTAAAATACGGGAATCTCGCCCCTCATACACACAAAACTTGTAAGTATACCCTGAGGTACTCTCACAAAGTTTGTACAGCTTCACGTGATACCTCGCCCGCTTTTAGGGAACATACTGGCGGAAAATGAGTCTCCCCTTGAAAGCAATGAGAGACTCATCAACCGCGACCTCCATTCCAGGTACATAGGCCTCCAAAAATTTGGCCCCAAAGTGATCGATGACTGGCCTGATTTTTTACAGGCGGTCATAGGCAGAATCACCTTGGGGGGGACATGCTGCATTATCTGCATAATGCAGGCATTTCCGGATGGCCTCAAACCGGGAGCGTGTCATGGCCGTACTGTAAAGTGGGGTCTGGTAGAGGACGTCCCCACTCCAGTAATGCCTGACACTAGGTTTCTTGACTAGGCCCATGTGCAGCATGAGGCCCCAACATGTCCTCATCTCGGCTGCACTAACCGGAGTCCAGCCACTGGGCCTAGCCAAAAAGGAGCCCGGGTGTTGAGCAACTGTTGGGCGTACAGGTTTGTTTGCTCCACCATTAGATTTACAAAGTGGTCACTGAAAAAAAGACTAAATTACTCGTATTCAGTGAAGCCCACTGTGGAAATATGGATTACTGGTTGGCCTACAAAATCAGGAATCATGGGCTCAAAACGCTCTGGGGTTTAAACTTTATTTTGTGTGCGTGTGTGTGGGGGCACGGGTGTTCACGAACTTACCCGAAACCTAACAGACAAAAAAAACACTAACTAAAAAAAGGACAAAAAATTTGAAAAAAAGTTGTAGGCGGGGGACAGGGGGGCAAGCTGCAGCACCCCTGGGGGGGTCTAGGGTCACACAGCTATGCTGTGGACCTCAGACAACCGATTTAGGGTAATGCAATCAAAAACTTCCACTATCTTTCCCTGAATATCCCTGCCTAACCTAACCTGTCCCTAACCTTTCCCTAAATACCTTGCAGGTGGTGCAGAGATGGGGGTGCTGGGAACAGATGGGGGTGCTGGGGCACAGATGGGGGTGCTGGCTGAAGATCTCTGAAGGATCCGACGTGCAGCTCTCCTCTCTCCTCGGCTCCCGGACTGAAAAGGAGGATAGGAGCGCTGCTGTAATTTGAAATGCCCGCCCAGCCGACCAATGAGAGGTGATCCTGAGAGGTGATGTCACCATCACCTCTCAGGATCGCAGGATGGTGATTGGTGGTGTATTATTACACCACCGATCACCATCCTGTTCTGGGTTATCGGGTCCCCAGAGATCTGAATAACCCGGAAACGCAGCAAACCGCAGGTCTGAATTGACCTGTGGTTTGCTGCGATCGCTGACACAGGGGGGTCACAGGACCCCCAGGCGCATTGTCCCAGGGTGCCTGCTCAATGATTTGAGCAGGCATCCATCTCCAATCACCGCCCGCCGCGCGGCTGTGATCGGAAATACATAGGACCTACAGGTACACCATGTGTCCTTAAGTACCGGGACATCAGGGCGTACCTGTACGCCCTATGTCCGGAACAGGTTAAGGGACTATATACAGGAGTATGTGACTGTAAATAATATAAGTGATAACCAACATGGGTTTACCAAGGACAGAAGTTGTCAGACTAAACTGATTTGTTTTTATCTCCTGGCACTTGTCACGGGAGTGTCTGTGACATCTGTATAGCGCCACCTGCTGTTTGTTTTTTCTTATTTTTTTTACCTCAGAAGGCCTCACATGCTCAGTTTCATCCTTATACTGCCTCCTCAGCTGTGATAGGGAGAGCATGGACATGCCCCCGTAGCTGCAGCAGAAAAGATACTCCCCTTGAGCTTTCAGCATGATAAAAATCATGGGATAACTCCTTTAATGTTTACTAATCTAACTCTATCAGTGTATCTATAGCAGAATTAAAATAGCTGATTATCAAAATAATTATCTCTCTGATTAACAAACCATATGAAATATTCATCTTTAAAAATGGGGTTCTTGAGAAGAATGCAAAAAGGATTCTAGCAACATGGAACACTGGATTATCTTTTAGATGAAGAGGTTGATACAGTTGGTGAAGTAAAAAGTTGATCAACATATAATACCTATTTTAGCATCAATGTTAATTCAATTTGTTGGGGGATCATCAGAAACAATATCAGAAAATGTAATTTTACTGAAAGTGTAGTAATTGCTTGGAAAAAATATCCAGTGGATGTGGTTGTAAAATCAACAGTAAAAGTGGATTTACAATGGCTGACAGAGTGGCATTTACATGCAGCGATCTCCTTCACTGCTATTGCGATCTCTCGTCCACTTGCCTTTACCACTTTACATGAGTGCCATCTCTCCTTGTTATTTTTTATCTGACTCTTTTTGATGTCTGTATTATTATATATACTGTATATTCATCTAGGTTCCTCTCTTTTTTCTAAGTGACTAGCCGCCTTTTATTCTGTCCTTTGGTGAAACTTTTTACGTCGTATATAATACATTTTTATGGTTTTAATCATAATTGGATATTTGTGTGGTGAGGGGATTCGCTCTGGTAGACAGGATAAGTGGATACAGTATAGAGGCACCAACCAGTTCCTAAATCAAACAGTTCAGTGTTTATTCACACTCTTGGCAAGTTCATAAACAAAAAGTCACATTCAACACAAAAAGTCACCTTTTGGTTTTGGTGTTAGTTTATACCCAGCTGGCAGTTCTGCCTCAAAGAGTCCATAAACAGACTTTAGGCAGCCTGTTTCCCTTCACACTGGTCTCAGACCTCCAAGCCCAGCACAAGCCTCAGATCCCAATACAGAGATCCTTTCTGCTGAACCCAGCTGTCTTTTAAAGGCAGCTAGGAGTTGTCAAAACCTGTACCAGCACATGAGTCCAGTACGGTGTTTGACGTTTGACCCCACCTGGCGGCTATTAAGTCTAGCAGCACACACTGGGAGGAAAATACCCCCCCCCCCCCCTTTGTTCAACCTTGAGTGGGTGAACACATGCCAAACAGTGCACCCGGGACAGGGCATCCACGTTTCCCTGCAACCGGCCTGCTCTGTGTTCTACCGAGAACTTAACGTTCTGTAAGGATAAGAACCATCTGGTGACCAGAGCATTCCTCTGTTTGGCCTGGCTCATCCACTTGAGAGGGGAGTGGTCGGTCACCAGACGGAACTTTCTCCCCAAGAGATAATAGCGGAGAGACTCAAGTGCCCATTTGATGGCCAGGCACTCTCTCTCCACTATACTGTACCTAGTCTCGGCTGGGGTGAGTTTGTGGCTCAGGAAAACAACGGGATCTTCCTCCCCATTGATTTCCTGAGAGTGTACAGCTCCGAGGTCTACTTTAGGGGCATCGGTCTGTACCACAAACTCCCTCTTAAATTCGGGCGTTACCAAAACCGGTGACCCGCACAGGAACGACATCAACACGGAAAAAGCCTCTTCTGCCTGGTCATTCCAGCGGACCATGACGGACTTCCGTCCCTTCAAGAGCCCTGTCAACGAAGCCGCTAAAATGGCAAAATGGAGAACGAACCTCATATGATAGCCCGCCATTCCCAGGAACGACTTTACTTGCCTAGTTGTGACAGGTCGGGGCCAACTCTGTATCGCCTCTATTTTGTTCGCTTGGGGTTTGATAACTCCACATCCAATGATTTATCCCAGGTATTTAGTCTCCTCTAACCCTATCGCGCATTTCTTTGGGTTAGCGGTCAGTCCAGCCTTCCTAAGGGAGTCCACTACAACCTGCACTTTGGGTAGATGACTTTCCCAGTCGGTACTGTGGATGACGATATCGTCCAGGTAAGCCGACGCTTGGCGACGATGTGGATGAATATTTTTTTTTTTCCTGCTTTCTGATACAAGACATGGTAAATTAAGTGGCGACATTTAAAAAATGCATCTTGTCCCACACAAAATAAGCCCTTATATGACTATGTTAATGGAAAATAAAAAGATTATGGCTAATGTAAAAATGGGCCCGGTCTTTAAGGGGTAAAAGGTATCAAACTACAATGTTTTATATTGTTTGCACTTTTTAAGAGCATCAGGGTTTTTGCACATTTTACATACACAACTCTGCTAAATGCGCACACACACAGCTTTGGGTGGCACATTATATATCACTGTGTTGCACATTTTACATACACAGCTCTGCTACACACACAGCTCTGAGTGGCACATTATATATCACTGTATTACACATTTTACATACACAGCTCTGCTACACACACAGCTCTGTGTTGCACATTTTACATACACAGCTCTGCTACACATACAGCTCTGAGTGGCACATTATATATCACTGTGTTACACATTTTACATACACAGCTGTACTGTGCACATTGAACATTCCTCTGTCGCATACAGCTCTGCTACATACACCACACACACACTACTGTGCTGGATTCACACTATACACCTATCCAGGGCCGGTGCAAGGATTTTTGTCAACACAAGCGAATCTACACCATCCTTTCACATTTCTGCCCCTCATGATTTATATCCATTTCTCCCCCCCCCCCCATCATTTCACATTTCTGCCTCTCATGATTTATATCCATTTCTTGCCCCCCCCCCCCATCATTTCACATTTCTGCCCCTCATGATTCATGTCCATTTCTTGCCCCCCCCATTATTTCACATTTCTGCCCCTCATGATTCATATCAATTTCTTGCCCCCCCATGTGCCAATATCATAGTGCCCCATTTCTTGCCCCCCCCATGTGCCAATATCATAGTGCCATCCTCTCCCCCTGCCCCCTAATGTGCCAGTATCAAGTGCCTCTCTCCTCCCCCCTCCATGTGCCAGTATCATGGCGCCAATAGCCCCCCTCCCCGTGGCAGTAAAGTCACAGTCCGGTATTAACAAAAAAACACTTTTCTACTTACCTCCATGTCAGCGATGCAATGCAGCCTCTTCCTCTGTTCCCAGCAGCCTCTAGTGTTGAAGATTTGGTGCTCGTGTTCTTATTTAGCCTGTCTTTCAGAAAAGTTTATGATGGGATTCGAACCCATGACCTTCTGTATCAGAGGAAAAGCACATACCCACACAGCTATGAAAGCTGTATAGCTAGTTACTTTAAAAAAAAATAATAAAAAATGACTTCTACTGTAGATAACTTTGATACCTAGTGTTGCCCCAACACACCCAGCTCTGCTACATCCATACACTGTGCTGGGGCAGCTGTCATGTGTTACTTACACCAGTTATCAAAGTTACCTATAGTAGAAGTCTTATTATTATTTTTTTAAGTAACTGGTATTACAGTTCTAATAGCTGTGTGGTTAAATGCCTTGCCTCTCATGTGAAAGGTTGTGAGTTTGAATCCCAGGAGAAACTTTTCTGAAAGACATGCTAAATGAGATTTAAATACACCAGGGTCTCGTAGCTCAGAGTCAGCCTGTCAGCTGTGCAGGGATAGACAGGGCCGGGTGCTGGGCCCTGAAGCAGCCGCTTCCCTGGTAGTTACGCCACTGGACTGGCCCATTCACTTTTGGACTTCTCAATGACATCTAGTTGCAGCATTAGCCGCACTTCCTCCGCGATGGCTTGTCGACGAGCCTCGGGTTCCGGTATGGTTTTAACCAAATTTTTGACTGAGGCTCAGTGACAATGTCATGCTGGATTATGGAAGTGCGTCCAGGGAGGTCCAAAAACTCATCCGTGTTCCGACTAATGAACTCTCTGGCTTCCTGAGCCTGTTTAGAGGAGAGGCTGTCAGCAATTTTTACTGTGGAAACTGCTTCTCTTGCAGGAGCCTGAACCTTTTCTCCTACAAAACCTGGCCACGGGCTGTCTTCGGTAGAGAACTCCCTATATTTCCATGGTTTTAGTAAATTCACATGGTACACTTGCTCCGGCTTTCACCTCCCCGGCTGGTGTACCTTGTAATTTACCTTGCCCACTTTCTCCAGTACCTCGTAGGGCCCCTGCCACCTAGCTAGGAACTTACTGTCTACAGTTGGTACCAGAAGAAAAACTCGATCACCCAGGTTAAAGTTCCGGACCCGAGCCGGACGAAGGCGCGCCGAAACGCGTGTCGGGGTAACGCCATCCCAGACACTCAGGTCTTAAACATCATTGGTGAATCTTTTGCATCTACATAGTGCACATTGTTTTATATATATATTTTCAGGACACTAGGGCATATTATATCTTGCACAATTCAGATGGTATATACTGTAGCTTAAAGAGGTTCTGCACTTTGTTTTAACTGACAGAGGATAGCTCATCAGCATCTGATCGGCGGGGGTCCGACCCCCTGGACCCCCGCCGATCAGCTGTTTGAGAAGGCAGCGGCGCTCCAGTAGTGCCACGGCTTTCTCACTGTTTCACCAGTGATGTCATGACTAGTATCAACTAGTGTGGGCAGGGCTAAGCTCTGTTCAGTTAAATGGAGCTTAGCCCCGCCCACGCTAGTTGATACTAGTCGTGACATCACTGGGCCAGCAGTAAACAGTGAGAAGGCCGCGGCGCTACTGGAGTGCCGCTGCCTTCTCAAACAGCTGATCGGTGGGGGTCCCGGGTGTCGGACCCTTGCTGATCAGAAGCTGATTATCCATGCAGAGGATAGATCATCAGTTAAAACAAACTGCAGAACCCCTTTCAAGATGCTTTACACTATAAAGTGCCTCACTTGAGTACTGTTTGCATCATGGGCAGTACTACCATCTGTTGTTTCTCCCCTTTATACTATTCACTAGGACTCACCTTTTACAAATGATTATAATATATGTTACTGATGTATTCCTGATCTTATACAGTTGCAAGAAAAAGTATGTGAACCCTTTGGAATAATATGGATTTCTGCACAAATTGGTCATAAAATGTGATCTGATCTTCATCTAAGTCACAACAATAGACAATCACAGTCTGCTTATACTAATAACACACATAGAATTAAATGTTACCATGTTTTTATTGAACACACCATGAAAACATTCACGGTGCAGGTGGAAAAAGTATGTGAACCCTTGGATTCAATAACTGGTTGAACCTCCTTTGGTAGCAATAACTTCAACTAAACATTTCCTTTAGTTGCAGATCAGATGTGCGCAAAGGTCAGAAGTAATTTTTGACCATTTCGCTTTACAGAACTGTTTCAGTTCAGCAATATTCTTGGGATGTCTGGTGTGAATCGCTTTCTTGAGGTCATGCCACAGCATCTCAATTGGGTTGATGTCAGGACTCTGACTGGGCCACTCCAGAAGGTGTATTTTCTCATGTTTAAGCCATTCTGTTGATTTACTTCTATGCTTTGGGTCGTTGTCCTGTTGCAACACCCATCTTCTGTTGAGCTTTAGCTGGTGGACAGATGGCATTACGTTCTCCTGCAAAATGTCTTGGGAATTCATTTTTCCTTTGACGATCGCAATCCGTCCAGGCCCTGACGCAGCAAAGCAGCCTCAAACCATGATGCCCCCACCACCATACTTCACAGTTGGGATGAGGTTTTGATGTTGGTCTGCTGTGCCTCTTTTTCTCCACACATAGTGTGGTCTGTTTCTTCCAAACAACTCAACTTTGGTTTCATCTGTCCACAGAATATTTTGCCAGTACTGCTGTGGAACATCCAGGTGCTCTTGTGCAAACTGTAAACATGCAGCAATGTTTTTTTTTTGGACAGCAGGGTCTTCCTCTGTGGTATCCTCCCATGAAATCTATTCTTGTTTAGTGTTTTACGTATCATAGATTCGCTAACAGGGATGTTAGCATATGCCATAGACTTTTGTAAGTCTTTAGCTGACACTCTAGGATTCTTCTTCACCTCATTGAGCAGTCTGCGCTGTGCTCTAGCAGTCATCTTTACAGGGCGGTCACTCCTAGGGAGAGTAGCAGCAGTGCTGAACTTTCTCCATTTATAGACAATTTGTCTTACCGTGACCTTACCTTACTGATGAACAACAAGGCTTTTGGAGATACTTTTATAACCCTTTCCAGCTTTATGCAAGTCAGCAATTCTTAATCAAAGGTCTTCTGAGAGCTCTTTTGTGCAAGGCATAATTCACATCAGGCAATGCTTCTTGTGAAAAGCAAACCCAGAACTGGTGTGTGTTTTTTTATAGGGCAGGGCAGCTGTAACCAACACCTCTAATCTCCTCTCATTGATTGGACTCCAGTTGGCTGACACCTCACTCCAATTAGCTCTTGGAGATGTCATTAGTCTAGGGCTTCACATACTTTTTCCACCTGCGCTGTGAATATTTACATGGTGTTTTTAATAAAAACATGGTAGCATTTAATTCTTTGTGTGTTATTAGGTTAAGCAGACTGTGATTGTCTATTGTTGTGACTTAGATGAAGATCAGATCATATTTTATGACCAATTTGTGCAGAAAGCCATATCATTCCAAAGGGTTCACATACTTTTTCTTGCAACTGTACATATGTATTTGGAGTCAGTGATCTTTGTTGCCGGGATGGTGTTTTTTGCTCCTTACCTTCCTTTTTAATGGTAATATATTAACTATTTATTATGTAACAATAAAGTATTTTTTCATAATTAGATGTTTATGAGCTTCAGTTTGTCAAACAGACCGCGAGGGTGTCTGCCATATAGCAGTTCAAAGGGTGAGAACCCAGTAGAGGCCTGGGGCACCTCTCGCGCTACGAACATGAGATAGGGCAGAAGAAGGTCCCAGTCCCTCCCATCCTTAGGCACCACTCTTTTTAACATGTTTTTTAATGTTTGATTAAATCTCTCTGCCAGGCCATCCGTTTGTAGATGATACACGGATGTCCATAGCTGTTTTATGTGGAGCAACTTACAGAGTTCCCTCATGACCTTGGACATAAAAGGGGTCCCTTGGTCAGTCATAACCTCTTGAGGTAGACCCACTCGGGAAAACATCTCCATTAACTCCTTAGCTATGAGTTTGACTAATGTATGTCGCAGTGGCACCGCCTCCGGGTACTAAGTGGCGTAGTCGAGGACGACCAAAATATGTTGTGGTGCCCTCTAGTGGACTTCGGTACTAGGCCTATGAGATCCACAGCGATTTGCTCGAACCGGACCTCGATAATCGGGAGAGGCACCAGGGGGACTCAGGAAATGTGGCTGGGGGCTATTTATCTGGCAGGTTGGGCAAGACTTACAAAACTCTTCTACCTCTGAACACACTGGCCCAGTAAAACCGCTGTAGGATCCGGTCCTGTGTTTTCTGCCAACCCAAGTGACCCCCCAAGAACATGTTGGTGGGCAAGCTCCAATACGAGCTTGCGATACGCCTTGGGCACCAACAGCTGTTCAATATGCTCACCCTGTAGTTGGTTTACCCAATACAGCATTTTCTGGTGAACAAAAAAACAAGGAAACATCGACTCGGCCCCAGGTTTTAATGGTTCACCATCAATTATTACAACATTCTCCCAGGCCCGGGATAAGTTTGAGTCCCAGTGTTGTGCGGTTCTAAAATTTTCACCGGAGACATTGAGGTCTGCCAATTCAGGACCTGGCGGCAAGTCCATAATGTCTCCTACAAACCACTCAGTGGGGTTGTCTCCTCCTCTTCCACCGAAGTGGCGGTCACCCTTATCGCTGGCCCTTCGGCCTCGGGTTCCCAGGGTCCTGGCCTCCCGCCCAAGCCAGGCCACTATGCTGAAGTTACCCCTGACTCAGGGGTATCAACAACTCTAACAGCCGGCCACAGGGCCAGAAAGCCCAGAAAGTCTCTCCCTATTATTAGTTCATAAGGTAAAGTGGTGGCAACGGCCACCTCGTGGGTCCACTTGGATAGAGACACCAGGGCGGTGGGATAGAACTTTAAATCCTCATATATGCACATGACCCCAATTTTTCAGCCAGTATACTCGTCGGGCTGCACCAGAGTAGCTCTTACCAGGGACACCAGATTCCCTGAGTCCAACAAAGCCACTGCCAGAGTATCTCCCACTTCTAGCTGGCACAGGTGGTTATTGACTATAGTCTCTGGGATACTTGATGCACACAGCTTCCTGACGTACGAGTTTCGGTATCCATAGTTAGTCTCCATGGGTTTTCCCCGATGAGGACAGTCGGCCCTTACTTGGCCAGGCTCATGACACCGCCAGGATACTATCTGAGCCGGGTCTACGGGGGGGTACACCCCAGGCGGGCTTGGTTGGCACAAGTCTCTGGGATGGAGATTGCTGGGGTTTGGCTGCCCCCCTCCCAAAAAAAAAACCCTTTCAAATTCCTGGTAGCTTCATAACGTTCCACAAGGTCCACCATCTCAAGGGCATTACCTGGAGACACCTGGCCAATCCAGTGCTGGAGGGGGTACGGCAAAGCCCTCCAGAACACATCAGGCAACAGATGGTCCAACATAGCAGTGGGACTCAGCACGTCAGGTTTCAGCCATTTTTGCAACAGGTGTAATAGGGTACAATAGACTTGAATAATAGAAGACGGCACTCACCGGTACTTGCAGAGTGGTTACTTTATTCCAACTTACATACATGTGTGCATCAGCAGAACAAGGCGACGGCCGTTTCGCACCTAGGTGCTTCGTCAGGCCTGTAATCAAACTGTGAATTTCACCTGCTTTTAAAAGCCTGCTATGACGCGCTTCTCTCTGCGCTGCCCAGGCATTGCGCTCACCTGGCGCCTACCTGTGCGTCTCAGAGGGGGAGCTACATCACTGTGTAAAAGACATATTACATTAAAATAATAATACAAATAAACTTGCAATGAGTAGAGCATAATCAACGGCATTTACAAAAGTCCACCATCTCAAGGGCATTACCAGGAGACACCTGGCCAATCAAGTGCTGGAGGGGGTACGGCAAAGCCCTCCAGAACACATCAGGCAACAGATGTTCCAACATAGCAGTGGGACTCAGCACGTCAGGTTTCAGCCATTTTTGCAACAGGTGTAATAGGGTATAATACTGGGGCCTCGTGGGCTCTGCCGGGTTAAACTCCCACTGATGCACCCGCTGGGCCCTGACTAATACATTAACCCCCAGTCTCGCCAGGATCTCACCCTTTACTGTCGGGTAATCAGCCGCTTGATCATCTGGTAAGTCAAAATACACCTGCTGGGGTCCAGACGCCAGGAAAGGAGCGACGACCTCAGCCCATTGCTCCCGGGGTAGCTTCTCTCTCATGGCTACCTTCTCGAAGATCGCCAAATAGGTCTCAACGCCGTCTGTAGGGGTCATCTTGGGGATCGCCGCACAGCCCGCTTTCCGGGCATCATGGACGCTCCGGGATGCTCCTGCTGCTTGTAAAGCCATCACATGTTGTAACAGCAGCTGGTTTGTTTCCTGCTGTTGCTTATTGGCCTCCCGCTGTTGCAGGTTAGCTTCCACGAGGGCTTTCACGACAGCTTCTTTTTTGTTGAGGGAAAAACTAAACGATTTCGGCCTTCACGGCAGCCTCACTGCATTACGCGCATCCTCCACCAATTGTGGAAATTTGCTCTGGTAGTTGGGATAAGTGGGTGCAGTACAGAGACAAAGTACAAGTTCGTAATTCAAATGTTTGTGTTCATTCACACATAAGGTCAAACAAAAACACTCTTTGCAAAGGTTGGTGTTTGTTCACACCGAGTAGAAAGTTTGTGCATAAAAAAAGTCACCTTGTCGGCGGTTCTGCCTCCAGCAGTCCAAATGCAGGCTTTAGGTGGCCTGCACTCCCAACACACAGGCCTCAGCTTTCCATCCCAGCACAGAACTCAGTTCCCACACCAGTGATTGCCAGAGCTCCTCTGTCAGAGAAAGGTAATCAGTTCCAGCTGACACCGCCAGCTGTTTTTTTTATAGGCCAGTCAAGACCCGGCATGGAACGTGGGGAGCTGTCACGCACCCAGCACTTTGCCTACTCCTAGTAAGAGCCGTCCCGGATCAGCTATACAGTCATACTAAAATAGTAAAGTGTCAATCAGCATTAGCTGCTGCTGACACTTGAAAATACCGGCTCTTACTTCACCGAGGGCAGGAACCTCGGTGACACATGCCTTCCTACACCTGGTATGAGTAAGATGATGGGGAGAGTAAAAAGTGTATTGGCGTGCAGAACGGTCATCTACTCTACAGTTTACATTGGCTAGCTGGGGATGTTGGGGGGTGGTGAACCTGCCAAAACATTCTGAGAAGGGGACATTAAAATCTCCCCCTATCAGCTATACCGCACCCCGAACAGTAGAGAGGGTAGAGAGAAGAGAAGAAAGGAAAGTGAGTTGACCAGAGTTATAGACCGTGCAGATCTGCAGACTCATCCCATGCAAGGTGTCCTAAAGGATAAGGAACCGTCCCAAGGGATCAGCGTGTACTTTGTCGACCTGAAGTAGGCAAGATCTGGATATCAGAATGGCTACTCCCGCCGACTTGGAGCTGGCAGAAGCCGTGAAAGTTCTGGGGAACCAATACTTGGCGAATGCCAAGGAGCCATTGGAGGTCCGGTGTGTCTTCTGTAATAAATCAATGTCAGCTTTTGATCTACGGATTTCAAGTAGGGTAATGCGTCTTTTAACGTTAGAATTGAGACCATTTACATTTAAGGACATAATTTTAGCCACGGGGAAGAAGGGGGGGGGGGGGGGGGGGGGCTACTGTCACGGACGTACCAAGACATTCATTGTGGTGTTTTCCTCCCACACATGAGCGTGACAGCTACTGTACACTGTCTATAGTTAGAGTAAGTAAAGAAGGGGGTCCTAACATCAGGTGCCAGACTACTCCCCACAGTACCCCTCAAAACACAATGTTGGTAGGGGACAATCGCAGAGAAGAAACATGGAGAGAGAAGAGGAGGTAGAGAACTATATAGAGACTATTGAAAATAGTATCAAAACAATTCAAGAAAACAATTAGTGACGATAAAGGCATAGTACAACTAAAACCCTTATGTCCGTGAAGATCACCTGGGAAGAAGCAGACAAAGCCACAAATACAGCCAATCGAAGGTTGCTGAGCCAAGTACAATGAACCCACTTGGGGAAGGGTAACTGGGACCGACCACCGCGACTGAATGTCAAAGGTTCACTCCCCCAGAACTCCACAGATTGAAGGAACCCTATGTAAACAACTCTGTAAAACATATGAACCTGCTCGAGGAAAAGACAAAAGAAGCCTCAGAGAAAAGGAAAAACTCTGTCAACTAGACCTTTAAGGTAATGTGTGCTGATCATCGCTCAGTGGCAGAATTTCAGAAACGTCTTTTGCAGAGTCCTACTGTTGTCCAGGTCCCACTGTTGCGTGCAGTGAGGCTAAAGGGGAAACCCCATCTGTATGGGATTGTGTTCTTGCATAGAACATCCAGTAGGGGTTTCAGGGCTCTCCTGTTCTGGAGAGTGATCCAGGACAGATCTTGGAATAGAGTTACTTTAGTCCCCATATAGTCCACGTGTTGATCAGGCTTTTGCCATTAGGTCCTCTTTTAGACCAAAGTCGTTGACATAGCATATGATATCCCGTGGTGGCCCATTAAAAGAATTCTGTTGCAATGCTCTGTGTGCACGATCCATCCGGATGGGGTGTGCTGGGGGGCGTCTCAGGACAATGTTAAAGACCGTGAGGAGGATGGAGCAGACATCTTCTCCCTGGGTCTCCGGTAAGCCACGCACTCGTATGTTATGACGACGACCCCTGATCTTCAACATGGTTCTGCAGGGAGTGGGTAAATGAATGGATCTGAAGAGTGTGTATCACTGTCTGTGAAGCATTATGGTCCTCCTGTAATTGATGTAGGAGGTGACCCACTGCATATACATATTGCCTTACAGTTGCTAGCTCCTCTTTAAAGGCATCCTTTACTTCTGAGATGAGCGACTTAAAATCGTGCTTAGTGGACAATTGTTGGATATGGGACCACCAATTCAGGACGGGGGGGGGGGGGGGGGTTCAGTGACAAGACTCAGACCATAGGAATCCAAAGAGGAGGTGGACCCTCTCCTAGATGGGGAGTGAGATCGCCATAACTGCGGTACCCCAAGATCAGGTGCAGAAAGCTCTAGATTTCTAGATTGGGCAAGGACAGTCCTTTCTGCGGTTTGAGGGGCCTTCCATGTCTCTGCGGGAGTGGGGGTATTCTCCTAGAGGAAGAGACACTGTGGGGACTGTCTGTGAGATAGACACTCTGGTGGCGGCTGACGCAGTGGGGTTGTGGACCCCTAGGGGAAACTCTAGTGTTGCATGGGTGGAGTACCCCTCCATAGACTGCTAGTGAGGATCTCTGCTTGGGAGTAGTTGTGGGGACTCACCTGCTAGGGGAGTTTCAAGAGGCAGTCTAGAGGGGGTTAAATCAGAGGCAGTCCCCTGCATTCGAAAAGGCAGGTCATCTGCCATATCTTCTGACCCAAGGGAACCTGCAGGCGAGCGGGCTCCATTTGCCCAGATAGCTGCGAGGTCGGCCCTGGTGTCTTGTGGCAAGGTCTCCTTTGTGTCCTGGCCTTGCAGGTCTGCAGGAGGCTTCGGGCTTGGCAGTCCCCAATCTGGGGAGAGCAGTGTCTAGCTGGAGAAGGTGCGCTGGCGAGCGCAGTGTGAGGAGACAAAGGAGGAGGTGCCTCGTCCTCTACTGCTAGTGCAGCATGAGGTGCCACCATCTTTGAGGCTGCATTGTCCGCCGTCCTCTGAAGTTAGGAGTCCAGCATGTGGGAGTGAAAGGCTCCTGCAGCCTCGGACGCCCCTTTAGGGACCTTCCCCATTTCACCACGGGGTGTTCGCTAGTTCAGCTGGTCTGGATCTTAGGAAGAGTGAAGCTCAGCTCTCACGCGTCCAGCTGCATCGGCTTCTG